>NC_084666.1:46145807-46510639 GCF_028389875.1 Rhea pennata
TCATGCCGCACTTCATGCTCTCTATGTTGTTTACTTAAATATCTGTGCAGATGCTCTCCCTCTATCCTTTCCGGAAGAAGACTTACCTTTATGTCTATGGCACACAGCACGAATCACTCATTGCACTTGCAGAGAGTATTGATCAGGCTGCAGCATCAAGCAGGTGCTTATCAGCTATCTTGAAGCTGTTGATCTCCTTGCCCAGAAATCTGCATGAGCACCACTAGCCATCAGAACTCCATTCAAAGAGTTCTATGCATCATGTCCAACAAAGTAGATAAAGAAAGTACCACAAATCATGGTGTCACCCTATCTGCTACCAGTCACCCTCCTCAAGGACTGCTTTCACTTGCAGTTGGCCAGGACTGCCAACTCATCACTGGTAGGTAACTGCCAGCTTCTGCTGCATCATACATTGAGCTGAATACCTGTGTTAAGCTGATAAAACTGTCAGAACTCTTCCTTTCAATCCACCTATATTCTGTTCAGGATCAGCACTAGTTACAGAATTTGTCTGGTGCAATCACTATATCAAATACGATCACATTTATTTTGCATCAAGGGTCCAATTCAATAGCCTGCTGTTTTCTAGAACATTTTCTCTTACAATGCCTGAGGAGATCACCTGATGCTAAAAGTCCTCTATGTGGCTGCATATTTAAAAGCTAAAGGTCAATATTGAGGATTATGCCATTTAAATTCCACTTAATTAAGACATGATTGGAGGAATATCAGGTACCAAGTCTACTAAAGTCAGTGATAGCTGCAGGCACACAGAAGTGAACTGCTCTACAGAGATGCGGTGTAGGTGACTTGTTTAGGACCCTTCCTTTGGGGACCAGCGCTTAAAGAGGTATGAATCTATCCTGAATCTATGAATAAAGAATGAATTAGTACTTAGCAAGTGCTTCTCTTTGGTTAATCCATACAATTCTTCATACAGTCTTACATTACCTTTTCACTGTATGACTCCTCCCTCAAGCCTACTTTCAATCTTCTTATCCATTTTTCCTTAGGAAAAACAAGCCATCATACTCTGTGTGTACACATCCATACACTTTTATCTGTAACTTTTTCCCTTCTGTTTACCATTCTTCTAGCCCACCTGTAAGCTAAGTTTTGGCCCCAACAGCACATGTCAGCCAAATCGGAAGGATGGAGAGGAATCCAAGAATAACCACTTGGTGGTTAAGGCAAAGCCTAATAATATCCACTCCCCTGATCTATGATTCAGCAGTGCTGTGGTGACAGAGCTGCATGTAGATAACACAAGGTGAAGTCTGCTCAAGTGATACTTCTTTGTACAGCAGTTCTACAGTGTCCTCTACATGATCTCCCATGTATGTCTTCTCTGTTCTAAGATGTCCTCTGCACCTCAGTCTTTTTATTTCATTACTGTACGAAACTTACCTGAGAACTTATTTGTAAATACCAACACTTTCAAGAATTCTGGCAGCACACATAGGAAAGAGCACCAGGCCTCCTCACTTGCACCAACTCTGATGTTCAAACAAGCATTTCAGGGAGTAGAGCCTCTAAAAAATCAGCCCTTGAAAAAAGAATGCTTAAAACAGGCCCAAAGGAGCACCTATTTAAGTATGTGTAACTGCCATGTTTTAACACATATTGCAAACAGATAATCTATGCCATCTTTATACCCTGCAAAATGCCCCATGGCCAGAAAAGCTTCTGCTGGAACTTGCAATCAACCTATAAGATGTAAATTTGCAGCAAAACAATCATTAATATTCATTAATACCAGCCTTCAGAATTACTCATTAGACTTACTGATGGTAGAAAAGCCCCCTCATGTTTTGCTTCCTTTACAGTTCCTCTGTCTTATTCAAATGGTACTTTAAAGGTTACATCTAATTTTGGATTATTACTATTATCCCATAACCAACTTCTATCCTCCCAATTCTTTAAGAGTTTCTGTACAAACCTATATACTTTTCAACAGAAAAGAACACCACACAATATTTGAATGAAAAGTGCTAGATCACATTAAACTTATTTTGCAAAATGTTTTGGAGTAAAAAAGTCAGAATGCTCTGACTAGTCAAAAAACAAAGAGCTAAAAAACTTTAAATAGTTTAAATTCAACAGGTGACACTTCTTTCTTTGAAACTTCACTGTATTCCAAAATACAATCACGTCTCATTTGCTGACTGGCATTTTTTGACCCTAAATCATTCATCCTTCTTATTTCCATTGTGATTGAATAAATTCAGCCAAAGGTTATCAATATATTTATTTCATATTTTAAAGACACATATACATACATATATATAAATATATAAGTATTTTTTTTAAATAGTCATTTAAGAAGTCTAGTTTCCAAGTATTATGGGGATTTTTAAGCGATCAAATAGGGGAATCTGAAATCCAGGACTTTACAGTCAACAGCAATTACAATATTGTTCAGTAAAAATATAAAATATGTAAAATCTTTGTTTATGGGGGTCAATTATATGTCCTTAATTGTTCTATCTATGTCCTTTGAATAGAGCAGATAAAATATCTTCTGCAGAATTATTCTCACACAAAAAATGGGAACTGCAGTAAATTGTTAAACTAGGACATTTCTCGAAGTATCTTCCAACACACTTATGAGATCAGTCAAAATATTTACATATACTCAAGCACTTTAAAATATCAAGCTGTATTAACCAGCTGTCATCTTAGTGTCAAACTCCGGTCATTTTAATGTGAAATAAGGGTCAGCACATTATTCCAGCTATTAGTGAAACACTTCTTAGCTACTGAAGCCTATTAAACTGAAAACATCAACTTCCCTCAGCAAGGCTCTTCCTGAGCCTTTTTTACTTTGGATTTTGATCCGAATAAAATATCTGAATTTAAGGAAAACTTAGACGGGAATATATACTGTGCATCAATAAAAAAAATATTTAAAATGTTAACCATACGGCTGACAGAACTGTGTATAATACAGACATTTTCCCTTAATACTACAAACTGGTTGATGGTTATTAGCTTTAATGAAGCAAGGGTGAATTTTCTTAGACTGTACTATAAAGAACTTAACTAAACTCCTGCAGGCTATTATAGACTTAAAAATCTGAGTCGGAGTTCATGAGCCTAGGATTCGTCTACTGAAGCTCAGCAGTGAAATTCCGGTGTTTTAATTCCTACTATGATCTTTGCAAAGCACACAAAAGCTTCCTGCGTAGAACACGGATATAGCTCTAACAACCTTCTATTACGGCTAAACATTACAGACAAATTTAAATCCATCTTTTCTGAGCTTATGATCAATCTTCTAAGTATAAAGAAATAAAACCAAGTAAACAAAAAGCAAGATTTTACTAACTGAAGGATTATTAAAATCATATATTAATTATAAAACTGAAAAAAGAGATTAGTTGGGTTTTTTTAAGAGCTTGTATCCCTTTAATCTTGTCATTATAGCAGACTCCAAACGAAAACTGATTAAGTGTTTAAACTAGTGAACTAAGTATCATGCTCAACAAAAGTTTACAGCAAAAGTGTTCCAATCCAAACACAGAAAACAACGAATCACTCATGTATGGCACATCTATGTACACAGTAACTTCAAATTCTTCTCTGGGCTTAAGAATCTCATATGCAAGTTTGAAATTGAGATTTGTACTACAGAACACTACTGTGCAAGTGTATGCTCATGTGCCTCAATGGTCTGCATAAGAACAATGAAAACTTAAAAAGCATTAGGAAAAAACATTAGGAAACAGCTATAAAAATTTTAATCATTCATTCTTGATTATAAAAGTTTGTATTTTTTACAAGGTGTGGCTCTCCCAAATTTCTCTCTTGCAGATCTAACACCTTTTATTTATTTCAGGGTAAGGAAAAAAAAAGCTTCAGTCAATTCTAACCCATACATAACACTCCATCTTTTCTTTCTAACACTAAGGCACAGATTCCCTAAGGAATAGAAAATTTCAAACCAGTACAAACCCTTGTGATGGATGTCTTCTTCTTCTACTAATTTTCAGAAAAAGCCACCAAAAAAAAAGAAGATCAGTAATCACAAATCAGAAATTTAACATTTTTTTCCTTTTATGAGGGCTAAGTTTTATTGCTCTTACATAAAACAATTTATCATATCTAAAAAAGTTTAAAAACAACCAAATCTGCAAAATCAGTCAAAAGTTAAGAAATATGGACATGAAGACTTAAGGTTCACCAGCAGAGCTAAAAGCACATTTCTGACATGCAAGACATAGCACCCTGAATTTTAAGACTTTGCTATGAAACATTATGACGATTACTTCTCAACAAAATTGTTACAGGTTCCTTTTCTCTGCATGACGGAAAAGTACACTCTTTTCGTTTTACTCTTATTCCTTGCAAATTCTGAAAAAGTATGGCTGAAAATTTCCTCAAAAATTTATCAGCTCAGAAAAACATTAAATGGTTTAAGCTTAGCCAAAATGAAAGCAATCAAAACTCGTTTTTTACTACTGACAGTTAAATTAACTAGTATCTCTATTATCTGTAATTCTTACACTATGATACTACTGCCAAAATAAAACCAAGTTTAGGTCATGGTGCTAAGTATGACTAGCAAATTGAATGAACCTGAACACTTTCAGGTCACTCCAAGAGCGATGGTGATCCTGGATTCTGTCAAAGAAGATGTAGTTGGTAAACACGTAAACCTAAGAGCCTAGGCTTGCTGCTGCCTCCCTCTAATAAATCTGAATACTGATAAGCCCCAAGGACCAGAGCAGAAGCAATTCAGACCTCCCTCTAGCATTTATTACAGAGAAAGCAGTGTCTAAAATTCAGATTCAAATTCTTTTTGGGTTATGCCTCCTTCTGCTATCTCAGGAAAACATCTCCAAAGCAGCTGTAATACTTTCCAGTACTACTAGATATCATAAAGCTTAGTTAGTTCCTGTTTACACAGCTTTCTATTCTTGGATGAAAGGTGCTCTATTTGACAATTATTATCTGTACAACCGACCACACATTAAAGTAACAGACATGAAACTGCTATTGATGTAAAAAAAAATACATGGCTATAAACAATATTCTACAATCACTAGACACAGTCCAATTAAAATGGGAGAAAATTTCCAGGTTTTTATTTTTGTCTGACACAGACCAAATGAATGTTACTTCCTCTCAAAATGTCCAAAACATAATGGAATGAAGTGTTTCAGTTCAGGTGACATCACCCTGCAGACTAACAGTTCCTGTTTTCTCCCTGCTGTTGGTTTTCAAGGATTCTTAATTCGTTCCTGTTTTTCCTAATTTTTTTTCATTAAAGAATATACAAAAAAAAATTTTTATTGCAATCATTCCCCTAATCATTACCTCTCCTTCCATAAAAGATAACTAATACAATAGAGCCAAGCAGCCCAAGACTAAGCCAGCAACCTTTGAAACCCTGGTGCACGTGCACCTAAGCCTAGACTGCACGTGCACTTGTGTTTTTATCAGGAAAAATCTACTCATGCTTAAAACCTCACTTGCTGTTCACCCCCACAACTGCCACCATTTTGACATGTGACATAAAAGCCACTCAAGGTTACATCATACTATGTTGGATTTGCAAAACCTCATCAGGTAGGCATGCTTCATCCACGTAAGAGACTGAAGCAACAACGACTTTTATCGTTGTGGGCATTCCTAGCTCTGTTCTTCACAACAAGCCGGCAGCCAACACACAGAAACAAAAAGCTGTAAGTTGATTCAGTTATCAATACACTGCTAATTACTGGTCGACAGTGCTGAATCGGTTATTTTCTTTAGTGAGACTTAGTGGGATTTTGCTAACGGGAGGGGAGAAGCTTGAAAACGACTGCCGTAAAAGAACACCAGATCAATATGCAGCCTGCTAAGCATTTAAGTTTCCAAACCTAACCCCCCACACACACCTTTCTGCATACACAGAATCCATCTGTGCAGGCAGTATGGAAATGTAGCATGTAACAGCAACCAAAAATAATGACAGTATGAAGAAGTTTTAATCATCTTCACAGAAACTGGAGATACAAGGCATAATTAAACTGGCTAGTTAGGGGCTTGTTCAACCATTTGGAAGCCTGTCAGTAGTCTCTAATACCCTCTGACACTGTAACTTACACCAAGGAGGCCAAAAATCTTGTAGTCCTGTACCTGGCAAGAAAATAAAGTACTATTTATCACTGGATACCCTAGATGATCCAGAAGCATGCTATTTCCCATTGCTGCTCATTAGTAGCAGTTCTATCAAATGCAGTAGATTTTTAATGAATAAATGGTACAGGATGTTCTAGAAAGTTCAAATGATCCCTTTAAAAAACAAAACCAACACCACAACAATTATCCAAACAGACTGCCTAGCTTTCTACCTGATTCTGAACATGAACACATCCAGGTCTTCCCCAGGAGCTCTGGGAAAAAGAGCTGTCAGAAAGCCTGCCAGCCACGTTAAAATACAGATGTTCACATACTATGGCAACCTCAATTTTGATACTGTACGTACTCCACCCTGTCCAGGTAGTGCAGATTTTTGACTTTCTTGTTCTGCAGGTAATAGTGGTGAATGGAAAAAATGAAACTTTGATAAGCCTAACACTTTCAGCCCTCAAAGAATGTTTAATTACACAATAGCTGCTTTATAAAATACAAGGCAAAGATTAGGAATTTGGAAAGACAAGTATATGTGCATTAACTTCATTTCTTATAAAGAACTTCAGGTCTTAAAAAGAAGCAATTGCTTTCAAATCCAATCAGCTTTTCTTTATTCAAAGAGAAATTTGTTCAGCGGGTTGTCTACCATATATATATTAATGAATAAGTACAGATTTTTAGTTTCAGGTATGTTACGTCTACTTGAATAATGAAAAAGGAGAAACTCCAATTATGAATCCTCTCTTTTTAAAAATGAAAGCTCGGTCAAACAGTAAAAGCACCATCTTTCATACAACAGAAAAGCACTTCTTGGAAGCAATTTACATCTACATTAAATGCTGATCTACTAACTAGTCTTTGTGTAATTTTTAAAAATCATCTGCATGAATATTCCTGATTAGTTCTGCATTATTGTGTTCTATCTGGTAAGGAAAAAAAAATGACCATGTGTTGACCCTGTCTCTATAAACACAGCTTAAAAAAAAAAATCCCAGCTACTACATTAACTATATCTCTGCTATCACTAAAAAGACAGCAAGACAGAACATGCACACTTGCATACAGTTTCAAATCCACTGAAAATAAAATGTTTATTAGTTCCTTTACTGCAAGGCAGGAAAAAAAAAAAAAAAAAGTTAACCAGGATTCTAGATTAGCTAGGGAAGTTGAGAGATATAAATTAAACTCATGCAATTAATTTGGAAGATTCTGTAATCCCTCAATATACACCTCTAAGTTAGATAAGACAACTGCAAAATATCTAAGCTGTAGTCCTCAAAAATTAACTATCAAAAATCTTTTATTATTATCATTATTTTTGATCCATTTAATAGGTTAGTATCCATAGAGTGACAGCAGTCAAACCGCAACATACGAATGTGCGGCTTAAAACTCAGAGGCAGATAGTGGTGAAAGATAAAAGTCACTTGGGAAGAAAACAGAAAACAAAAATGAACAGTTTCTTCAAAATAATCAAGGGGTAAGTCTTCCTAAAAACTTAAGCGAATACAACGAAATTTACAAAGAACCAATGCAAAGATTTTTTTTAGAACAAACAGAAGACAAACACAGCACAGATAATTTCAGATACGTGGCTCTTACGCACCAGCTATGAAAACACTTAAAACATATACTTAGAACTAAGATAGGTAGTTATATCCTGATATTTAATTTTTACTTAGGAAGTCAATTAAAAAAACAAAACAAAAAACTTACATGGATGCAGATACTAAATCATAAAAAGTGTTAAAGATGGACTGATTTGAGATTAGACACAATAGTGCAGAATCAGAATCTAAGTTGAGGAGTTTATATATATATATATATCTATATATGTATATATAGACATATACACACACACATATATATATATATATATATATATGGTGAATAAAGAATTAGGCATACATCGTTAGCATTCTTACTGCGGTATTATTTAAGAAAAGATTTGAATACAACTTTGAAATGTAACTCATCTATATAAGGAGCTACACATTGAACAGATTAAAAGTAGAGAAGTATCTATAAAAAACTTCGGAATAATATCAGATACTAATGATGAAGAGAATCTTCAACACCCTTGAACTGCAGCTGATAAGCTGCAATGCTACAGCAAAACAACATGTGGTGTATTTTTGCCAGCTGAGTAACATTCTTAATGCTTATTGCCATTGAGTTTTATTGGCATTTTTTGAGTTTTAATAACCTGGTGAAACTGAATATAACATTGTCACTTGTCCGTGTGGCCATGGTAAAAGAATAAAGATAACAAGATGAATAAAGAAAAAAAAAATGCAGAAAAGGATGTCAGCAACAACAGAACGATGAAAAGTCTCAAAGGAATAAAAAGGTGGATTTCCAAAACTGTCATTTTGTTAATGCCTGCAGGTCCCATTTCTACAAAGAATAAAAACACATTAAAAAACACTAGTTCTACTACTCACAGCTCTATGAAACTGGTTGTGACTTTGGGTGCTACTTGTATTCAGGAACAAAAAAAAGAAAACAAACAAACCAAAAAAACCTTTTCCGATTCTTAGAAAGATGCAAGTACTTACCCATTCCAGTTCCAGCTGGTGCAATCTCTTTGGAGAAGATTTCTACAGCCTCTTTTTGTTTATGGTGTACAGCAAGCCAAACAACAGCTTCCCGAGGACCCTGCTTCCAAAAAGTAGAAAGTAAGAGTGATAAGAAGACTAGCTATCATGCAGAGCATTAGTTAAATTTGTGAAACTGAAAAAGAACTGTAGCTCACCACTGAAATCAACAGAAATTTTAGTGCTTTCCACTACTAAGTTATAATGATTTTCATTCTATGACATTTCAAGGTGTAGCCAACATCATCATAATTTTATATTATTGTTTCCATTATCTTTATTCTTTTGCTACCATGAAATTAACTGTTGCATATTTCAGACTGCGAGGATACCATGAATCTTCTCCAACTGACTTAAAGCATCAAGTACTATAAGAATCAATATCAACAGAAGAAATACTTTGCTATATTCTCCATGAGATTGGCAAACTAACTTTCCTTTTATTTCATACCCACTGAAAATACTTTGGAATCAAGTTAAGATAGTCACATTCACTTCCCTTAGCATTAAAAGGTAAGCAGAAAAGAAACCAAACCTACTCCTTGGAGGTTAGGTTGAAGACTGGAACTTATAAAAACCATCGCTTTTCCAAAAGACAGCAGACACTACTCTAAAGATAAACCCAACCAATACACTGACCTACCCTACAGTCAGCTAACAACCCCTCCAACAGCACCAACTTTCTCTTCTTTAGGATTTTCATTCTGTAAGAATCTTTTTCTGCCACTGAAAGATCTTCCATTGGGATCAACACACCAACAAAAGGCTTGAAGTGAACATGAAGTCTCACTGAAGGCAAAGACAAGTTTCTGGTCTTTTAGTACTACCTTCTATTAAATATATTTCCCTTTATACTAAGGAAACATAACATGGCTAGAAATCCTCAGCTACGTACCTGACCGTGATTTCTGAATACTCTCTTACTGCATTTGAGGTACACTTTTGTATCTCTCGTAGTCAAATTCAGCTTCTGTCAAATTCAGGTTTCTTGCCCCTTAAAACAGGCAAACACTTATACCTGTGTATTTTTTCAAGCACTTGCATCCATCAGCAAGAACAACCTTTGAGTCTGCTTTGAAATCTCTAGTCTTTTGAACAGATTATATATACCTATTCATATACCATATGTATATGAACCATCATATTACATACACCTGCTCTGTCTCCCTTCAAAAAAGTATTTCCATATTTCCATTGTTCATATGAAATGGGCCTGCACAAGGTAAAAAAAAAAAAAAAAAAAATCTGCTGTTGGTTCAGATTTTCTCATACAGCATCACACAAGCCTGGAAACCTGCTGAAGGGTATTCCTTCTTTCTGGTAGCTACCCTATACTACACAATTTAAAGTTCATGCTAAATTTTTCTTATGTGTCCAAAGTCACATCAGGCTTACATAAACTTTAATTTTCCACTTCAGACTTGATTCCCCAAGCTCAGTTTTGTCTTTTTTGTGTCAATGAACAAGAAGAAAATTTCTAAAGGTTCTTTAGTAAACATGCATGAAATTCTTGGCTTACTTAAATCAATGTAAAGTTTGAAAAGGAGGAGTTTGACTAAAAGATACTGGGAGATACTAGGTTCTGTTTTATGTCAATAGGAAAGGATATGTTTCACAGAAGCATCAATAATACCAAGGAGTTTTCTACAGAGATCAATGGACTCTAACACTCTAAATGCCCTGTCTAAAGAATACTGATAGATTCAGTATCTGCTCTACTAAAAATGTGAGTAGCAATATACAGAAGTGAAGGAAAATCCTAACATAGAGCTACTTAGAGGCTGAAGGGGACCTTTTCTTGGAAGAAAGGAACAATCAGATTTGGGAAGATTCAAGATAGTCTGCATCTATTCTAGAAGTTTGCTAAACCAGAAAATGAATATACCAACTTTTCTCTTTACATATAATCATTTCTGAAGCATTTAACAGTTTCCCAATGCATGTTAAAAATTCTGGTCAGATGGAAAGAATGGGAAGCACGACTCCTCCTCCCTCTTCTGGGCTAGGGAATAGCATTACCCTACTCAACCCCAGACCTTTTGGGCTTTAACATATATATATAAAAAAAAAAAAAAAAGAGAGAGAGAGAGAGAGAGAGAGAGAGAGAGAGGGAGGGAGGGAGGGAGGGAGGGAGGGAGGGAGGGAGGTACTTCTCTTCACACTAATGGCATCTTTCCTCCACTCTCCTCCAATTGATGGAAACAGGATTACCTGTAGAACTTACTGGCATGCAGCTGTTAGATGAACTGATTTAATGCTGCGGTCAAAGAAAACCATCTCTCTCATCCTTCTTGCTGTATGTTTAGATGTTTACTCACTATCTGAAGTTACCTAAGTGTCGCTCATTTGAAGGGCCAGAAACCATATTTAAAACAATTCAAAAATAACTTGAAGCAGCTGCCAATTTACACAACTGGCAGTGAAAAATGTTAAACCATTACACCTAACAAAATACAAATTTACTCACCAGAACTTTAATAAATTTAAATTTAATAACAACATAGTATCAAACTACCATTTTTTTCAAATTTTAAGATGGACTAAACATTTTCCATTTAAAAAAACAGGCTCCTCTCTCCAAAATAAGCAGCAAAACTAACTTGCTGCATCCAAACTCCTAATTTTCCTAGTTTTTAAACGTATCTCCTAACTCTAATGTTGCATATTTTAATTGTCCACATTTCTGTAAAGCTGCATTCTTTAGAAGCATTACATAAAAGTAAACAGCAAATTGAATGTTAAGCTTTTGAAATACTGATGTCTTGTATATTACTGTCATTTACTTGTGTGTATATAGTACATTTTTCCCCAAAGCAATATTGTAGAACATGTCAACATTAGAAAATCTCAAGTCAAATTCAGGAATTTAAGTAACTTCAGCAATGTAAGAACATGGATGTATTTCCCACTGGCAGCTGCTGAATTGCCATTCATAATACATGTTGTAGTACTCTACCAAAATCCTGGATACTCTTACACTATCCCCAAAAATTGTTTCATTAACATATATTGCTAAATTCTGTTTTCCAATTCTAATAGCCAACACACAGAGACAAAACACATAAATGAACAAGCTCACTTATGGTAGCCTATATAAAGAGAGGGAAAGTTCCTGACTTTATAATTCACAGTCAGCTAAAATGCAACAATGAAGCAAATCTCCCTGTTTCAGTACTTTTAAGCCCAACTCTTAATCATTTGTAAATTTGAGAGCTGGGATTTCACTAATTCCTATTTTAGTGCATGTCTACAGAAAAATACTCTGAAATACTGTAACTGACGCACTTGTAAGTCCACAGTTTCAGTTAATTTGTTTCACCTTTAAGTATGATTATGTAGACGTACGCATAGGGAGAGATACACCATTTCTCAGGCTTCAAACTCCCTGCCTGGAAAAAGCCTGCAAAGATGGTATCATGTAGGAAAACCTGCAAACTTCATTCCCATTTTTAATTAGTTAATACACATGTAGGCAAACTCTAGAATAAGAGTTTAGCAGAACTGATGTGGGAGAAATATCTTCCATCAGGTCAAGACCTGATCACTGTGCCATGAAATTAAACAAGAAAAATTTCCTTTTACAAATGTACAAAAAGATGTCCTGACTAGGTTCATTTAAATAACAAGAAACCAATTAGTTTTGACTTAAAAAAAAAAAAAAAAAAAAAAAAAAAAAAGTAAGGCTGTTACAAGAACAGTTACTACAAAGAAAACATGAAGCCACACCACAAATTCCATAGAGATGCATTTTTTTCTTACATTCAGTATTTCAAAAGCTATCAAAATATTAAATTACTACTAGTAGTAATTAACAAGAAATATTCTTGCAGAAAACAAATTTATGCATTCACATTCGTTTCCTGATTCTAAACTCTATCATATCTCCAGTATTCCATTTAAGTTCTATACTTACTTCCTTGCCAACAGATGCAAGATAATGAATGACACAAATGATCTACAAAATAATCAAAGAAATCTTGTCCTAACTGCATGAATTCAGTATCAAACTGAAGATGTAGACTATTCTTACAGCATCGTAATTAAACGACACACAAAAAATAGCAAAGTTGTATGTCATCAAGTCTTAAAGCTGTGCTGTAGAGTTATAGACAATAGATTTTAGTTAATGAGTACTGCTAAAAGTAAAATTACGTGCTTATATCCATAGTCAGCATGTACAGATTTATACATATTTATATATATATATATATATAAATTAAGTATCACTAGGGTTACTCAGTGCTGAGTCCTTTTTGGGCTCATGCTGTGCTGCTGCCGCTAAAGCAGTAGCTAAACAAGGTATGATAGTGGCATGGAAAGGCCATGTAACAAGACAGGAAAAACGGAGAAGGGAAAGGGTAAAAGTGTTTCTTAATTTCTCAAGGCTCCTTTCTGTTGTTAGGATTAGACAATACCAAGACCTTCAAAGTTCCTCCACTTAGCAACTCAGACTACAGTATATAAGCCTAAATCTGTGATGCACTGCGATTTCATAACTATCCTGTGATTTCGTAACTACCGAGGCAAACTCAAGATTTAAAAAGTCCAAACTGACTGTCTTTGCTAATGTAGTCAAACCTCCTCCTCTTCTTCGCATAGGAACTGACTTCACCAACACAGTGACTGACCCGCGTGGAAATTAACCTAGTCATACCAGACATCTACAATGAGCTCCAAGTATGGTTTGATATACCACTCCTGTCTTAGCATTCCTATACGTATTTGCCTCTCTCCTATAAATTTAGATAGAAGAGTTTTCAAAGCAGGGATTGTGTTTCTTGTGTGTTAATGTACAGCCTAACATAACAAGGCTCTGGTTTTGACTAATGTTATTTGCAATCCAAATGATCTAATTTTGCACAGAAAGCTGCATTGAGAAAGAGTGTCTAAGAGAATACACAATTCCTCCCTGATATCCCTGAAGGCAGATGTTTTGCCTAGAATTCCATAACTTTACATTTTAAATGCTGAAGTAAGCTCTACTCCTCCCTCCTTCTTAAGCTACAACTGCTATTTTCCAGATGAAAACTCTTCTGCTTAGTTTCTCCTAATTGCTGGAGAAACAGGGTGAAAGGGGAAGGCAGCAGAAGGATTTTCAATATTTCAGCCTCATCTCTCACATCCTGTATAAAATATAAGGGAAGTACACACAATAGAGATAACATTATTTACTTTTATCAATAAACCTGAACACTGTGACTGAAATTTAAGAAATACTATAAATATTCAACTTGATCTGGAAAACCCATTTAGTGTACAGTAAGAAAGACAAATTAAACGATAAGAAGCTCTTTCTCAAATCCTTATTCACTCTATACAATAAGCAAGGCAGAAAACATACTATACAGCTACATTACTAAAGAATAAATTACAATAAATAATCCTAAGCAGATGGTACTAACAGAACAGAGACAAGCTAACATCTGGAACGTCTGTTCCTATGTTTGAAAATCTTGATTCTGCAGTCTCAGTCATACACTTTTAACACAATGGAGTTTATTATCTTAAGGAGGAAAAAGATCATGTTATACGGATGGTTACTCAAGAAGCAACTTCTGCTGCTGTGGAGAATTAAATTGAAGCTCCAACACTAAAATGAACAGCTGCAGATGTACTTTAAACAATTTCTATGAATAATTAATTTCTATAGTAAAAAGTTGACTAGCATTCTCACTATCCTGTGTTTTTATTTGCTATAAATACAAATACTCAGCTATTTTAAGTGCTGACATTCCTCACATTAAATTCTCAGAGACGAGTTTTGCCACATGTATACCTTAGAGTTTCGCAAGACACTGTCATTTACAAAGAAGAATTAGATGCTACTGTTTTGGAAAAAAACTAAGCTGTCTAAATATTCAACATGTATGTTAGTGAGGACAAGATTTAGGGCCTTTATAAAAAGAGGGACTTCCATACTGTAGATTACAAAAACTTACTGTAGATATTGCAGTTGCTATGGTCATCACTCAAGTTCTTACATATGAATATAAGAAGCCATAAAACATAATACAAAATGATGAGCTGAAGGCTGGTTCACAGATAGTACTCACAGACAGTTTTAAAGCTGCATGGGAAATTATAATTCTGTCATTTCCTGACTCTGCGATCTTTATACTGTGGTCTTTTAGAGTTATCTTCAATGCAATTTAAAGCTTACATCACAAGAACTTTTATAATGAGGTATTTCTTTAGATGAACAACATCAGAATAGACTAAAACAACATTTTTATAAGATTTAATAACAATTTTTCTGGAAAAGACAATACTGCAAAGACATAAGTCTTTGCATAATTTTGTACACTATGTAGTGACACCAAATTCTTTGCAAGATGATGCTGTGAAATTCCTGAGATGATAGCAACTTCCTTTAAGGTTACGGAAAAGATAACAATAGAGAGAGATTAGCAGAGGTCAGCAAAAGTTTAAAAATACCCCACTGAATACTTACACCATCTATACTCCTTCTAGCGTGAGGTCCGTATGTGTCTTCAGACCCTAAAATCTGTATGTTAACTGCACTGTAATCTTCATACCCAAGCTGATTGAAAATAAGACGAGTCCTGCAACAAATGATGTTTTATTAGTGAACTGCCTCAAAATGATTCTCTGAAATAGGCTTCTCTGGTCCACAGCAGTTAGCTCTGTGATGTAGACTGGAATATGAAGACTCTTCACTATCATCTGAATAGTACAAATCAAGTGATACTGTCAAGAAATTATATCTGAATTTATCCCTGTGTTTCATTTTGAAGCTTTTCCTTATTCAAATTATTTGAAAAACAATAGGCAAATATATGGATTCCACACCTTCTACTTTTACCTTTAAGACAAAGACAGTTTGAAATATAATTCTACTATATAGAGTCTGCCTGGTTTTCATTTTTGAAATTCAGTCCCTGTCTTTGTTTCTCCTGTAAAACATTACTTAACAACTAATAAGTATATGAAATTGTATCACTACATCACAGGCACCAAGAAAGAAAAAAAATCTAACTTAAGAAGGAACTTTTATTCAAACTTTAAAGGTACTTTTTTTTGGAGTAATGAATATATGACTCAAATGCCAAAAAATAAAATGAAAATTTTAAACAGAACTTTTCTTCGTTATCTATGTATTTCTTGTCTGGTACTGTGAAAGTCATCAAACTCCTTTTCTAAGAATAACTCCACAAAAAGCACATTTTGTCTATAATACCAGGTCTGTCCTATTATGATTAATAAGCAGGATGGACCTTCTTTTTAGACAGCATAAAAACACACATTGCCATTTTCTCATTTTTTCCATCCAAGTCAGCTTCCAGAGAGCCAGCAATTAATAAATACTGGTTTTTGTCAAATATTAAATTTAGATTAAATGGAGGATTTGCAACAACACTTAAAATATAGCACAATGCTCAAACACGGAGCAAGCTGAGAATTACCACTGCAGTTTTTTAAAACAGTCAAACTTCAAAGCCATTAAGCACCTGTACTGGTTTTCCAGCAACCCTTTGTCTGGCATCCTTCCAGCTGTTTAAAAGATATCAGTGGTTGAAATATTAAAATTATGTTAGAATCAGAAAAATATTCTGGATAAGTGGATTATTTTGAAGACACTGTTACTATGCCATAATATATTGTCAGTATTAAATGTGGTACCTCAGAAGTGGAAAAGTAAATTAGACTTAAATATAAAATGCATCTTTCTAATTGTTGTATAGAGACGAAAGTGTACCATAAGATGTGGCTATTTTTATTTTGAGGACCACAGAAAGACAAATACCCATTTTAAGGCACTTAAATTTGCAAACTGTACTTGTAACTAATTATTGTGAATTATTTACCTAAAAATAGTTAGCTAGAGACATCAGAATTCAAAATACATTCTATGGGTAATTTTTAGCTCATTCATGAGCCTTTGTAATGTAATAGAGACACTGAAGACTACCCGAAACTGACTTCTTCACACACGCTCTGCCAAATCTTTCCTGCATTTGCAATGAATTACTGAATGAAGGAGAGGATGCGCACAAGAATGAAGTGAAAGTAGTAGTCATATTACAAGCTGGTTTAGCTGCTTTATGCCTTAGGCTGCCTGTTAAATTAAGTTGTACAACTGTCAGGTACAACTGAAGCAACTTCAATCTGTGCTCTGAAATCTATGCTTCTTGCCATTAGACTACCAGGAGGAATTTAGCTTATAAAGCACTAGAAGATGATACCTGAAAAACTGTAACTGTCCTCATGACATTCTCTTAGAATAGAAGTGGGTGGAAAGACTGAAGTTAGTGCTTCCTAAAAAGATGTAGTTACTGAAAGAGCATTTTCTGATAGTGATCATAAATACCTTAACTCTTATTCTGTACCTGGGTTCAGATACATAGATCTTTTGGACACGTTCAATAAACAATTCCCCACACTAAGTTGCTCTCTGACTATAGGGCAATAGTCTACATTGTCATTTTTAATGCGTAGAACTAGCAAGAGCTGCTTGAGGCATGACTCATGGGCTAGATGCAACTCATCAGGCCAGTTATCCAGCCTTTGGCTATCACTCCTCAGCCCTCTTCTGAGGATTACTCAGGATGGCACAGTAAACAGGTTGAGTCAATTTTCCAGTAGTAATAGCAGCAGCACCAGTGGCTCAAACATTTCATGTACTCCAATCTGAAATAGTGGCCAAGAGCAAATAAAAATAAAGTTTAAGAAAAGGAAATGTATCATTCTTTTCCAGAATACTCGCCTGGCATTAAAAAAAAAGAAAAGCAAAAAAAGGTTTTCAGGTTTTCATGGCAAGTTTTCAGGTTTCCACAGGAAGTTGCTAGAAAGACTGGTGCTACTGGGTGCTTTTTACCCGCCTGGATGCAACCCTGTTTAACATGCTCTAGGTGACCTGACCCTGGCTTGAGCAATGAGGTTGGACGAGATGATCTCTAGGGGTCCCTAACCAATTCTGTGGATTAAATGTTCACAGACTTCTATGAGGAGATGGAATTATATTTTTAAAATGAATCCCTCCTCCCCAATATACACTGACGTGAAAACGTGACTAAAGGTTTATTAGGCTGCCTTCCAAGTAGATATTGCTCAGGCAGACAAAACAATTTGTGACATTTGACAAGGCTGCAGTTCAAACTTCAAATATTTAAAACATGATCTGGGTAAACTGCTAATATTTCACAGCACTAAAATTCTTAATAGAAAAAAGTTGTGGGAATCAATAAAACTTGGTTTCATTTGAATTTCTCACTGACATCTAATAAATGTTAGTCTGACTTGTGGCTTTTCCCTCATTAATTTGGTCCCTGTCTGCTATCTAGCTATTTTCAGTAACATTTGAAACCTCTTTCTCCTCTTTCCAAACGTATTTCAAACGTAGTTACAGCCTGAAGGCAGGTTTCCTAAACAGGTCAACGTCTTGAAACGTCCTTCCAATTGGAAGATAAGGATCTTCTACGATTCCTTCTAGTAAGATATGATTGTCATCATACGTACAGTTCACTATTCTATTTCATCTTGACTCTAAAACCAAAACCAAAAAAAAAACTCTTCCAAATCTCAAATACTAACCTTTTTAGAATACTTTCCGCAGTATGTTTTCCTTTTTGTACAGCCTTTGGCCCTCCCACTGGGCAGACAGCAGTAGCTCTGAAACCATCAAGGTAAGTGGCACTTACCTAACAATAAAGGGAGCATATAATTACATGAGATTCAGTACTGATGTACTATAAATCTCTTTGACAATATTCATGCATACACTAATCAGAAGTGACAAAAAGTCATCATCATTGCACCAAGAAATTATTCCATTATTTAAAATATAAAATTGTATTGGAGGAATTTTCAAATCTGCAAAACTTTAAAACTCAGAATTGCTTCTCACTGCAATCTTAAAAAAAATCCTCTTGTGCATATCTATTTTGGAACACAGGACACATGATGATGTTGCATTTCTTTGTGATAATCACCAAGAAATAAATCACAAAGAAATAAATTAGAAGTAAGTTTTCCTAGAGCGTTAAAGTAAATGCTGGGGGGAGAAAACATGATTGTGTGTGTGTGTGTGTGTGTGTGTGTGTGTGTATTTTAAAAATAACACAGCATATGTTGCAAATGTTTAAGTAATAAGCATTTCACTATACTTCCAGTGTTGCAGCTGTTTAACAGAACTCTAGTACAATAAAAGTAATGACCATAATGTGTGGCCATAAACGGCAGAGGGGCTTTTATAGGTGTATCTAAATTAAGTATGGTAAATATGGTCAAGATAAGATTTGTTATCTAACAGGAAAAACAGATGGAAAGATCTGCTAAGATATGCAGCATAACTTTCTACAACCAGAAGTGTGCTTCCTACAGTTAAGTTTGCAAGCATTTTATCCAATCTACTTTT
The DNA here is from genome assembly GCF_028389875.1 of Rhea pennata. Taxonomy (NCBI): domain Eukaryota; kingdom Metazoa; phylum Chordata; class Aves; order Rheiformes; family Rheidae; genus Rhea; species Rhea pennata. The sequence goes on from NC_084666.1 coordinate 46,164,903, forward strand.
AAATGTCCCACCTAATGGGGTTGAAGCTTTTTCTTCTGGAAAGCTATTTTACACTTAAGTTAATGCTCATTATTTTCCCTTGTATCTCCCTCTCTCTTACTATTGTTTCTACTAACTTCATTTTAACTTTGATGTAGCAACTATATTTTTTTCCTCTATGCTTACTGTAAAACTACTGAAGAATATAAACACACCCTTGAAGTATTTCTAGCTTCTTATAATGCCCATTCAGTCACTTTTAAGCCAAGTTGACCATATTGAGTTCATGTCCTAAAAATGATTTCTCAAACAGAAGTGCTTTGCCAAAATCCATCCATTTGTCACTGACAGCCAATTAAATAAAAAGTTTCAAAAAAATGGAACTATGTCACAGGAAGTCTAATTTACGTACATTAGAACATCCTTATACTGTTTCAAATATTAAACATAAGATATATTAAAAAAATCTGGAACATATACATTTCATATGACTTCCTAAGACATATACAGAAAAATTTCTTACTGTTTTACTGCTATGTAAAAGAAAGTATTACACTGACAAATAAAAAACATAAAATCTCATTCTATTCTTTTTAGTTTATCCCATTTCATGGATCGTTAACTGATCTCAATCTGGACAATTACAAATATAAACAACCAAATATAACTATTTCTACTTGAAAGGGTTCACTTGATCTCCTATTAACATCAGATATCTTCATTATTTCTTTTAGAGGTACAAGAGTATGTAAGTATAAGGTCAAGAACAATAACTGCTGAAGACAGAAGTTGCTGGAGGTTGCTGAGCAGAAGCAAAGTATATTTTCCTCTGAATTGTACACTCAGATCAAGGAAGAGTAAGTATTTCTTCACACATGCACTGCCTTCTATATTCGCCAATATCAAAATTTCACTATTTAATATAGAAGAAAGAAGAAGAATTAGTATAGCGATCATTTTGATTAAAGAATTTCAATGTTATGTAAAAATGTGTACTATTCACTGTCATTTGTGGGAATTACTGTTAAACTGACTTCTCTGTCAATGATAAAATCAGTGGTTTAAATTTGATTTTTAAAATTAAACATATTTTAGAAGTGTGCTTATAATTTATATATTCTTTTCTAATTCAAACACAACTAAAGCTTAATTTCAGATTTGAAAAAAATATTTTTAATAGCAGATATAGACCATCCAGAAACAGATCAGTCAGAGAAAGAAAACTTGTAAAGAGAATTCTTGATCTAATACTGTGATATTACTATATTTGATACTCTTGCTCTACCCAGTATTTAGGTTAACACACCTTTGATATGGCTACACTGAACAGTCAATTTCTGGCCTTAACCTTGCTTCTGTAAAAGTCAGTTTTGCCTTCAGTTTGAACAGGAAAATGATCCAGTACCTCACTAGAATTGTACTGCATTTATATTAGTTCAGGGAATTGAGACCACCAGGCGAATAACATCAAATAAAACTTTGCACTTTTACCAGAAGTTTCTTTCAGTAGAATATTTCAAGAGACTGTACAAAAGACTATCTGTCTCATACTTAATTGCTATCTTGACATATATAGTTGCTCAGGACTTAACTTTTGAAAGCCAGCTGGCAGATATACTTCACAATGAAATACAAGAAGACTGGCATGCCAGCGTAAAAATGATCAAATGCTGTATAATATGGAATAACAGATTTTTATTTTTATTATTACTATTATTTTTGGGGGGGAAATTGTAAAAGAATCATCTCAGCCTTCTCTGAAGATTTCTGGATTAACCTGTTATATAAATGAACAAGAATGGAGTGGGTTCTTTTTTCTTTCTGTTACTCTTGGTGGAAGAAACATCAAGATTTTAACGTGGTAGCAGTTTTTGACAGAAAATACTTAGCGTTTGCTCCAAAAATGCCAGGTTTTTAAAGTCAAAAATAGCTTACACTCTGTGGAAAGAAATTATACCTTATAAAATTTTGAAGGCGGTGATCCTTTTGCTCCATGAACTTTCACTGCCCCACCTTCAATACCTGAAATGGTTAAAAATCAGTACTTCTTCAATATACCCTCAAAGACATTCACTTAAATATACAAAAAACAAATCATTGATAGTTGTACTGTCACTGCTTTACTATACAGTCCTCCATGCTTTAGGAACACAGCAAACTGGTGACTAAATTTATGACTTCAACAAGCATTTTAATATAATGCTTGAAATGTTTATTCATGTACTTAAAATACTTAACACAGAACATAACCTTAGGACTTTGGACCCAATAATTATCTTCCATTTAACAGCCAGTTATTGCAGACACACACAGTATTCAATTTACTGTAGCTGGCTGGAGCAGACTAAGTCCTTCACTTGGCACAAACAAAACAGGAGAAAAACCAGTGAGAACTTATTTGCTGGTAGCCTGGTCAGTGAAAAGGTAATTTAACTTTGCTTCTGTTAGCAACTAGAAAACTAAACAGCTTGAACATATGTTCCAGGGCAAATACTGTGCTCTGTGTATTATGTTAATGACAGTAAGAAACTGGAGAAAATTCTCCCATGTCATCAGCTTTGAGCCTGCGCTGATGAAAAAAATCAATAGGCACAGTCCCTTGAAAACTAGCCCTGCAGGATCAGCACCTCATGTATGTGTCTATCAAATATAAGCTGAATTATACTGTGGCTCACCCATAGATAATGTATGCTTCAAAGTATTCAGAAAACAATTTCAAGATGTACATAAATATTCTGAAGAGATCAAAATACAGAAAATTCCTTCAGCACATATCTGAACAATTGAGTGGGACTGGCAGAAACTGTCATTCAAAAATAACATTATCACCATCTCCACAGGTTGACATAAGTAAGGTTAATTGATTCTGTCAATACAGAACAGTATCCCTGCAGTCAGAGTAAAGATCTGGAAGACTTTTACAAGCCAGGTGATGGAGAAACACTAACAAAACCTCACAAAACAAAATGCATGGCATTCACTGACAAAAAGAAAACAGAAGTACCTCTCAGTTCCAGCATTGCAACTAATCCAATAGGACAATAAAACCAGCAATGTACACAGCAAAAACATATAGCTTGCCCTGATCTAACTGGAGTACGTGTCAAAGCACTTCAAACTAAAAATATTTAAGAAATCTGCTCATTTTCCATCTGTTATATTTCTAAGAGGACTAACTAAAAGTTCATGTGAAAGTTCATTTTAAGTTCAAACATGTCATATCGGTCATTTGCAAGCTAAAAGTTCATAGGAAGGTTAGGCTTCTCTTTCCTCCCTGCCTCTCCCTGCCCCCCTCCCCAATTTCTTTCTTTTTTTTTTTTTAAGGACTATTGGCTAAGAGTAATAAGCTGGCCTTATTGCACTGTCATTTGATTATGTTGCATGAGCAGAAGTTTCAATGTACAATTTCATGCTCCTTTCATTACTGAAGCAAAATACTTCTGAGGTTATGCATTTTAGAATAATATCACAGTAAGTTTTTAATTTGAGATTTCAGTTGCTCTAGGTTTTATAAGGTCACTCAGCACATTGTCAAGGGTAAGTGCCATTAAAATAAAAATCCTATATAATACAGGTGCAATAAAAATAAATCTCATATTACTGTAACTAAACATTTTATCAAGTTTTTTTTTTAAACAAATGAACCAACCTACAAATCCTGAAAGCAAGCAAGAGAAAAAAAAACAGACTTAAAGACTAAATCCAGAATGATTTTTATATCCATTCTTAGTCTGTCAATATGGCTTTTCAGTTTTGATGATGACAAATAGACCTTTTCCTAACAGAGGTTCTCCGGTGGATAAACTGTACCTAAGTAAGCTCCTTCCAGTTAAGACGATCCATTAAACATCTAGGAAAAAGTCATTATTAAGTAATGCTTTGAAAGGTATAGCTGTCAATTGTTACTAATATTTCAAGGGCCACGTAAGAGAACATCTACCAAATATAAATAAATAAATAAATAAATAAATAAATAAATAAACCTTCTATATTAAAGAAGCTGAGCCACAGTTACAAAAGATATTGAAATCTCATAGTAGAGCTGTCTCAATGTTGCTCACACAGTTCAAAGACTTACTAGGTAGAAGTCATGCCTTGAAATAGCAATGATTAAAAAAGATCAAAATCAAAAGGAAAAATGACCAAAGATTAACATTAGTCAACAAACAAATAAGATTACAATTAAAGTTTCCAATGTTTCCAAAATTTCCAACAAAATTCCTTGAAAAAAATAAATCACATTATCGTGCTCTGAAGAAAGGATTTAACAAGGAATAGACAGAGGAAAAAAAAAAGAAACTAAAGTTACTGCTTTAGTTTGATAACTCAGTTCACTGACATTCTCTTAACAAGTTATAGGACTAACCTGGAATTTCAGTGATGGAAACTTCAGAAAAGTCACATGTGACATCTGGTAAGAGATAATGCTGAGGGTTGCCCACTTCATACACCAATTGTTCGGCCACAGTGCCAAAAGAGATTAGCCCTCCTGTGTCGGGTGGTTTAGAAATAATTAGGTCTCCTTCAGAGGAGCATTCTACAATAGGAAAGCCTATGTTATGCCTGGAATATTAAAAACATAAAAACAAAAACTTATTAATACAAAGACAGTGGGAAAAGAAAAATGTTTAATGACATATCAGCATTTCACTGTAATGACTGACTAAATACAACAGGTCATTAAGGACGAACATATCTGATTGCTTCTGTAGAAACCTACACAAGAAAAAGCACTGAATAAACTGTTAACCAAGATAATGAGAAGATGCATTTTATTGCCTGGCAAAGGAGTGCAGACACAACATCAAACATCAACAGAAAAGGAATGGGAGAGGGGAAAGGAATGGAGGACAAACCACAAATTAGGACACTAACAGAAATTGTAAAAGCAAGAGAGACAGAAAGAATTAAAAAGAACCATAACTGAGGAGGCAAATTGAAATGAAAAGTATGATTGCTAGTTCTGGACAGAGAAAAGGTTGAGAAAAAAGTTTGACTAGGATGACACTACTTAGTTTGGCTATAGCAGCAGACAAAGAATGAAGATGACAGACTGGTAAATATCTCCTAGAATATGCATTTGTAAGAAAGTCAAACAATAAAAACAGTCTGTGCATAAATAGAAATATTCTCCCTCCCCATATTTTCACAAGATTAAAATACAGAAAGCCATAAATAGCTCATAGTAAAAGGTATACTGCCCTCAATACAGTAGTAGGATATAATTTTCAGCATTATGTAGAAAAGATCTGAATAGCTGCTTTCCAGGTTAAAAGGCTCTTCTTTCACTTCCAGAGAATTTATTTCGGCAAATGTAAAGATTAAAAAAAAAAAAAAAAAAAAGCATCTGAAAATTAAAGTGAAGTTTTAATATTCTCTTATAGAAGCCGCCTGGCTCACTTCTGTTTCACAAGAAGTCGGAGATTTGTCCAAATAAAATTTCCCAGGGGCATAAAAAGAACAGCTGATAGAAAATGGAGAACTAAGCAGATACAGTCCCTCACAAAATCTAAACTGTTCTAAAAAGGACTCGATAATGAAAGGTGCTGCAGATCACCATTCCCATTAAAGTCCATGACCTTCAGGTCCTTTGTACATTACTTAAGATCAGTTCATCCCTGACATTAATTATCTTTGGGTGCTAGTAAGAACAATGTGCTGAACATACAACCGAACTGGTTATTAGCAAAGGTTAGATGAACATAGTTTGGATAACATAATCCACAAAGTTTTAAAGGAAGTAAGTAAAGAAACCAGTGACCTCTTATAACTGACATTTGTAAAAGTTCATGGGAGTTTGAACAGATTCCTTAACATTGGGAAGCTTCAAACATAACTCCATTATTTAAAAAAAAAGGATTAAGAAACAAGCTCTGTTACTAGAGATCAGCAACTTTAACACTGATTGTATACAAAACTTGGAAACTGTGGTAGCTGGGAACACCTAGAAAAGCCCACCATGAATCACGGAAGCTCATGCTTCATTAGCCTGGTGTTTGAAACACAAAACAGATTTTTTTGGGGGGGGGGAATCTGTGAATATGAAGAACTGGATTTTTAAGAAGCTGTTGATTCTAGATGATTCTAGACTTTTTGTGGGGAACAGGAGGGAGAAAAGATGCTGGTAAAAAGTATGTAACATTCATCATTTTAAAATGTGACAGAAAAGAACGCAATCCCCTCCCCCAAATAATTCTCAGTTCTCAGCTTCAAATATCACTGTAAATTAATAAACTAACATATGCAATTATTGCACTTTTACAGATGAGGAGACAGATACAAGAAGTAATGTGATTCACCTAGCATTACATAGCAAGATCAGTGATTGAACAAGGCTAGAATCAAGGAGCTGTCAACCTCTTAGTGGCATGCTTGTGAGCTTTAACCCTACCGGCTGTCTTTTCTCCACGCAGTACCATTGGGTGCCTTACTAGTAGGCTGAACACAGCTTATTTGAATCACTTGCCCAAAACTAAAAATCACTTCTATCAAGACAGACTATTCAGCACAATCTAGGTAGTGCAGCCTCAATGCAAGTCAGTAGGGAGAACAAGTATCCTTGCTGCAATCCACCTTAAATTAAATCATGGATGCATGCACCTCTTAAGAGACACATTTGCGCACCTAATCCCCAATGATCTTTGTTTTTGAAAGAAGAGGTAAACTGCAGATACTCAACTTCCTACTCTGAACCACTGAGTTCACTAGAGCTTGCCCCCCCCAAAAAAAAAACACCCTCCACTCCCCCTAAAAATAGAAGAGAATTTTGAAAAGGATAACATATTAATTTATCTAAAGTCCACTCTCAAAAGATTTGGACCACTGAAAAAACAAAACATGAAAACAAGACAACAATACACTGAGGCAAAGATAGAACAGCATCCCTATAATGTTTGAAATCTGGCAAAGGCTAAGGTCACTAAAACTAGGCCAACCATGGAAGAAAACAGACAAGCAATATCAATATAAATAACACTAACATTCAAGTCATTTGATATGTGAAAGGAAAGTATAGTTCTGATTTTCCTGGCATCTTAGAGCCCTCCAAGGGATCTTTCAGGTGGAATTTTTCACATCACCACAGTAGTGGAGAGAAGACCAGATGGGAACAACATTTCTTTGAAAATAGCTTCTAAAGCTGAGACATTATTTGCTATATAAAAATGTTATTCAGTTCTTATTTCTTGCAGCAAAGCGTTGACCCAAAGCTTAGAAGAAAATAATACGAAGGAGAGAAGACAGTCTACTAAGAAAGCAAGACGATAAAAATGAAAGTTGCAATCTTCCTAGGAAAGGCTGGCAGATACAGGAAGCTAGGATGAAAATTCAAAGGTCTGAACTGAGACAGAGAAACTAAACCTCTGAATTTTCTTATCTCTTCCTTTCTGTATCAAATACTGGTTTCTGCATCTCAGCAGAATGTCTAAGAGATGAGAGGGGGAGAGAGAGATAGAGAATTTAATTTATCTGTTCGGACTAAACAGAAAATTAAGAATCTATACCACATCCTCTCCTGGAATATTTTTTCTACAGCCTAAGACAGGATCTATACTCCTGCTCCACAGCAAGAAACAAAAAAAAAAAACAGATTAAAATACTTCCTTCTTAGCTTTCCGGGTAACAGAAGAAGCCATTGAGAATTTTGGTCAAGGATGACACTATACTGCATAAGTGTTTGGTGTCTGAGAAATTTTAGCTACGTTTAAACCAATCTGAAGGTCAAGACCCAAACGGCTAAGGAAAAGGACAATGTAATCATAGCGACTTGCTCTTTGGTCATCTCTCAAATCATTATTCTCAATGACTGTTGAAGAAGTGAGGGCACTGAGGAAGACTTTCTGTCTTCCTCCAAGATAAGTACAAGGGAAGTTTCCTTCTCAATATCCAACATCACCAGAGAAACTTTCCTGACTGCTCAATAAGTGCAGAAGATGTGCTCTGCTGTCATGTGGTCATGTCAGCTCTGAAAGCTTCCTTTCTTCAGGACACCAAATCTCAGGCTGTTCCTGGTGAAGGGAGTTTCTGTTCAGCTTCAATACAGGTATGGACTCAGCCCTCTTTTCTTCCCTGCTCAGTGCTAGTTCCACTGTGTCACCCTTTGAGCTTCTTCTCATTTATATTCTCTTCAAAAAGCCCAAATCATAAACTTAATCATTTAAAGAAAAAACTACATGAAAATGAAAAACCATTAGGATTTTACAATAAAGTTTTTTGTTTTGTTTTTAAACTATGAAATCTCTTCAAAAAAAAATCCACCAAATAAAGAAACTGCAGAGCTCCCACTTCTAGTTTGAGTCTTCTGGAGTGTTCTTCTGGTGCAATCCAACTGACATGGACTGGACAGTCAGAGTGAGAGTAGCTGTTGTTCCATAAAACAAACCATGAAGCACTCTTTTAATCAAATACATGGATTTGCCATTAAGATTACTTTCATTCTAAATAACAGTATCTAAAAGTTAATTTATCTTATCCATATATATCCATATCACATGAAGTATCAGTATGACATCCTGACTCAAAACAGATCAGCAACAATCTCTGTTCTGACTGACTGGTGAGTCAAGTCTCATAACACAACAAAAAGCCAGGAGTACTTCCAGCACTTGTGTCAGTCATGTATAGGCATTAACCTAGACATTTATATCATACAAATGCTAAATTAATGGAAATGAACTGAGCAAGAAGTCCCTAGACTCTATCAATATTGTAACAGGATCTCTTTGGGAAAATATCCTATACTACTTCATAACAGATACCACTACTAACTTATATTAAAATGTGTCTTCTTGAATATAAAAAAATGTACTCTGTATATTGCCATAAGACATTACTTAAAATTAAACTTCAACTTGGTATCAAACTGGGCTAAGTTACCCCTAAGGCATGAGATGCAACAAACAAGAAATCATGAGGAATATTCTTTGTTGTTGCTGTTTTGCGGTGATTCAGTCAGAAGACAGCTCCTTAAATCTGCAGTTAGACCTCACCAGCAGCAATTAACTACCTGGATAAGGTATTCTAGTGCATAACAACAAGTACTACAATTACATCCTCACTTTGATCAGCACTTCCGCTGAAAGAAATAGTTCTGTCTCTGATTAGTAGCAGGTTTTACTGAACAATTACAGATCACATGTAATCTACTCTGTAATGTGCCAATGTAATCGACATAACCCACGGCCCAGTTATAATCTTGTATAACACAGCAAGGGAATTAAACCACAAAATTGTGAACTTGCACTTCGCCAATGGTCAACTGCAGTCACGGTAGCCAAAGGGCATACTTTAATAATAAAAGAATTGCATAAGTTTAATGATAAAATCCCCTAACAGAATGGGGGAATATCGAGTAAAAACCAACAAAAGAGGAAAAAAGTAAGATTGATGCCAATTAAATTATATGACTATGTAATTAATAAAAGACAATATTAGAAATGAAAATATGAAAGTACTATTAGAAGTATTTTGAGCTGTTAACATGGAGTTGAAATACTGTAAATCAGGTTTGTGAAAGGAGATGGTAACTACTACTGCTTTATCCAAAGTATCTGTTTGGTATTTAATAATTAAGTTATATGGGTTGATTAACCAGAGTAACCTGAATAAATCCAGGCTAAGATTAATCCTCAGCAAAACTTCTCAGCTCCCCTCCCTTCCAAATCAGGGTTCACTGAGGAGTTAACAGTGAAAGCAGGCCCTTACTAACTGCAGCATAGGAGTATCAAAGTTCTCATACCTGCAGTTACTGTTATACTCTAGTATGAACTACGTCTCTGAAATTGAAACTCATGTTAATTCTCCACCCTGAAAAACATTTACTAATTGATCTAATGATCATTTTTTTTCTGTGTAAAATGCTGGTTTCTCTGCAGTTTTCGCTCTGAGAAATGTTATCACCTGAGACATGTCCATAATCTGTACCTTGAATTGTTTAAGAAAACTATTCTTGATCTGTTCTTAGACAATGTACTATTTTATCTTTGGACAACTGTAAAGATATCCTTCTCTCCTGCTATGTTGCACATTTTACACCATTTATATTACAAAAGTAATAATCATTATGATCAATATTGGGTCCCAATAGGCTCAGGGGAAAAAGGCAGCTTCTGAGATAAAAATGGATCTTTCTTCCCACATTTTCTCTAAGTACCAAAACCCTGAAGTATCCTGTTCCAGCCACTTAATGGCAAACTGAACTGATTATTGGCAACATACGAGAAGACAGTGTAGCACATATACTTATAGGGAAAGATGCTGCAAGACACTTCCCTCCCCTGAAAAACGCATGTACCATGGCCCAAGCAGGCTATGGGATGAACTTTTAGCTTTATAGCTAATACAGTTTCCTGGGATGTGACTTAATGAAAGCAGCCTGAATAGATCTCAGAGCCAAGTTTCTCAACTCTCTGGACAAGTATTTTAGCCACAATGCTATTAGGCAAAAGCAGAAAGCAATCTAGCTATGTTTTTTTAACCAATTCAAAACTGCTGTGATGTCTCAGGAGACGTCAACACACAGTTATGGGTAAGGTATCTCTTGACATACAGGTACTCGTCATGTTCTTACGCTCAGCTGCAATTCAGATTTAGGCAGAATTTAGCTATCTCATTATCTGCCTCGTCTGACTAGGGCCTTTCAGAGTAGGCATAATACATAAACTCTAAACGCCTACAGAATTTTCAGACCAACCAGACAGGACGTCTAGTGATTCCAGCTGCCTGGAAACAGATGGTGCCACAGAGAAAAGGCATTCCACATTGCTGATTGGGATTTGCAGGCTGGATTCTGTTCAAGCCTCAAATCAAGCAATCTGAATCCAGCCCTTAGAGACTACAACTATTGACTTACCCTTTTGGTCATCCCAGGCCAGATGATTATGCAGTCTCAACCACTGTACACTCTTGGCTTAGGGCAAAATGTCACTGTTTATCATCTCCTCAAAATGATTACTACTGATCAGCTTTAGTTTATTCTCTCCTGCATTTCAAAACAGAACAAAATAATGTACTAGTCACCCACTGGCACTAAATAATAAGAGATAGCAATATCCAGGGTTAAACAAGAATGAAATTCAGAACTGCACATTATCAATATACTTTTGGCATCACAGCACATTTTGATTCGGTGCGTGATGACTGACTACTGACTGCTGTGCCTAGATATTATATAGGGAGTGGTGATCAATCAAGTAAATCAGTAAAAATATTACTCGTACCTTTTATCCATCTGCTAGAATATATTACTGAATAAATAACAGAAAAGGAATGAGTGTCTTTTGATAACATTATTTTCTTAAAATGACTTTGAAATAAAATTCTTACTAGTTTTCCGTAAATTGTGAATTAATGGTGTATTGCATTTTCTCTACTACATATCAGAGAATTCACACAAGGGATGACTTCATGAGCCTTTCTCTCACTAGAGAAGTAAATAATGCCCATCCCTTCTACTTGTCTTCCTGTTTTCATAAGAATTGGTAAAAATTTCATAGCTTCAAGATTCCTGCCTCCAAGTACACTGAAGCACATTAGCAACACATCCAGCAATATGATCCAGTACAATTAGAGAAGTCTCAACGCATTAAGACATCGAACTGCAATCAATTAACTTGAGCTTCTAACAGCAAAAACAATTTGGAGAGCCGTAAGTCTGAAGATATACTTTACTCATTTTATATTAAAGCCTACTTTGCTGGCACAATGAAGAAAAAGGAAGAGTAGCTTAGGTAACCATTCAATCACCACAATATACCCACACGAACATTCCTCAGACTTAACTAAAACACCCTTTTGCAGCTGCATCCAGTTTCCAGAAGTGGTCTGCATCAAACACTTCACGGAAGTTCAAAATAATGCATTGGATGAACATAGTATGTCCCATCAAGTACCTCAGTACTTAGAGAAACACAATAGTATAGACTTATCCATAACTTACGGATTTTTGTTTATGCTTAAACAATAAACAGATAAGGCTTGTAGGTCTAAAACAATCTATGATTTCTTGCTTTATTTTGGTCTACAAGTTAGAAAAACCCATGCTCATCAAGCCTGCTTAGCAGTACACTTCTACCATGTTCAATGGCAAAGGACAGAACAGCAAACTGGACTACCTATTTTCAGTCTCAGGGAGAAAAAAAAAGGCACAGACAGTGCAATAACCTGAGTCTCACCATAACCAATTCACATCCCATAATAAAGTGAGCGTGGGAGCACGCATTAGACAGAGCAAACATGAGATTGCCCTCTAGTGTTTGGTCGCCAGAGGTAGCAGCACAAACAAACAAACAAAAAAGGTATTTTTAAAGTCCAGCGGTAAAAGCCCAGTATATGTTTGTGGAGCTGAATGACAAGCACTTTGGCTGCACTAATACATTCACGATTATTAGAAATACATATACAAGAAGAACTTTAATGACAAGATAGGCTTCTTCCTCCCGCATTTACTGACTCTGCTGGGCGTGTTTGGATTTAATTCTGCATACCACAGATACTATGATCTACTGAGATTTAAATTATATAGGCTTACTTTCAAGAGTGATAAAAACGTAGCTCTCTCCAAACTAAGCAAAAATCACTAACAGACTACAGTCAAGTATTTTCTTTGAGAACTATATTGATCTACTGGCAATATAAGCAATATTGGTGACAGGAAATACTGCATGTTTTGATCATTACTGAGAATATAAATAACCATTGTAAGATTACATGAATCTGCATACATTAATAACCAATTCCAAATGTTCAAATACAGAGAAGTGGTATTTCTTTCTTTTGCTTAAGAGTCAACAGACTACTGTTAATAAAGCTAGCAAATGAAAAATCTGCTGCCTAAAAACTTTCATAATACTTCCCCTTAGATTACTAGGACCTATTTATAGTAAACAACTATTTCTTGGGAAAATAAAAATAAAAAAGAAGATAAAAAGCTCTAACAAATCAGTTTTTCACTGTATCCCAAGAAATGCACCAGACTGTAAGTCTGCTTTAGTCAAATCTTCTACTCTGTCTCTCTAAATAAAGCTCACAAGTTATTTATTTTTGTTTTGAATAACATTAATGTATCATATGAGCAGAATATTATGTTTGTGTCTCAAGAATTTGATCAATTAAATGCCTGAGACTACCTAGGGTTACAAAAACATTTACCAATTTTAAAGCACTAAGATAATGCTTCAGCAGACTTAATTTGAAGGTAAATAAATTACTCTTATAAAATCAGGCATGGTTCATATGTGCGCACGCAGAAGAAAGATGGGGATAAGGTAATAGAGCAGTATTTAATGCTGATCTTTTATATTCGTTAGTAGCACTTCAAGTTACTACCAGTCAGTTCCACAATACAAGAGTACAGTAATTTTAGACACAGCTCTCTGATTTACATACATATATGCCTATTAGCTATGCATGTATAATGAATATATATTTGTGCATGTAAAATTACTCCTATTCTTATTCCAGTAGCTCATAGCTTAATACAGTCAAACCTCCTTCCTCTTTTATTATCTTTTTTTTTAAAAAAAACTACACTGCCATTTCTTACAAAAAAAAATCTTTAAAAATAAATAACCACCCAGTTTATTAATATATATAAAAAAAGGAGGGGAAGAGTTCCTAATTCTTTCATAAACCAAAGGTCTGTTGGAGTCAGGATTACAAGAGGTTTTAGGAAGTTTCATAATACAGCATAAAAAAATATCAACAGATACAGACTCAAGGGTAAGTTTACTTACAAACTTCTGAACTGAACAAAATGTCTGATTACTATAAACCTTGTCGTTTGACATTTGTCATTCCTATTGACCATGACAATGAAGAAAAGAATGAGCATAGTTTGTTCAGGGTAATGGCCTTCTAATATGCGAAGAGAAGTGTCTGACCCTCTTTCCTTTGAGGTAGTATGTGCCTTCACCTGTGAATCAATGGTGTTCAGTGACTCAAAAGCTAATACTCATTTCAGGATTAAGCTCTGAATTAGAAACAGTCACTATAAGGCAGGATGGGTGGAAGCTTGGCAGCCTTAAGGAAACCCAGGAGAAAGCGTTTTCAGATTACAAGGGACGGGTGTCCTGCTAGTTCACTGCACCTGGCTTACATGCTGCTCCCAGTGGCCTTCTTCCTAGAGTCAGCTTGAGGGCAGGAATATGGCCAGATGAAGATCACTCTTCTCTCCGAAATCCTTCCTACTGTCCTTCAGCACTTTATTCAGTCACATAATGGAAGCACTGCCTTTCTTATGACAAGGCAAAGATCACAATTCCTCCCTCTTATCCCATGAAAAATGTGAATAAACCACAACTAGAATCATTCATCCTGTATAAAAAATGTTGCTTGACTGCTTTTAACCTATTCAAAATTAAGCTGGTCAAAAGCAGGCAAAATTAGACCTTCCTTGTGGCCTTTTCAGCAGGTGGAAAGAGACCTACCTATGTAGAGGTCTAATTCGGTAGGTCTGAATATACGAGCTAAATGCAACTTTGAAAGGACAGTAGTGCACATGGATAGACAGACAGTTTACTGCATTTATGGAGACCAGGTCATACAGTCAGGAGAGGACTGTGGCATACAGTCATTCCTGCCAGAGTAAAAGTTATGTGAGATTGATAACTAAAGAGCAGACACCTCTGATCTATTCGAGGACTGACAAAACAGCACATAAAACATTCATATTGTCTCTTCCATCACATACAGTGATATATCAATAATGATAATAAATCTTTCTAAAAAGCAGATGGTACAAAAGAAAACACCAAAAAAGACAATATAAAAGAAAAAAATATATCAAAGGGCAGATTATTGCTTCAAAGCAGCTACTTTTTAAGTTACCAAAGTCCCCAGTTAATCAGAAAGGAAACATGGAAGAGGTAGAATAAATATTGCAGCAAGGCAACTCTAAGACAGAAAAATCTGAAAAGGCAAATACTGCTCCTCTCCCTCCAAAAATACATGAAAACAGATTTCACAACACAGAAACAGCAGGAAATCTTATCTTTGGTTCACTACAAATATGCATGCTGTTATCATGGTTACCTACCAGTCTGGTACTGCATGCCAATCAGTGAATATTCCACCTGTACATTGAGCACCACATTCAATGAGATGACCTGCAAGGCTGAGTAAATGGCAAACATTCAAATAACTAAGCATTTTGTAAAACAAAGTTTCACAAGTCCAGCCTGTAAGTGTTATAGTACAATGAAAAGAAAGCTAAATAACAGAACACCCTAAAATTTTCCATAAGCATCCAGTAGTAACTGTATAACATAATAGTAAAATAACAGTAATAACGTTTATAAACTTTATATAACCAGGGATTTTGAAAGTCTAACATAAGAAGGCTTAAAAGAACTAGACTTTTACATGAAGAAACAAATGAACTTTCTAACAGTAGTGAAAATCTGAATCTGACATATGTCTTTATCAAAATTCAGTATTCTGATTGGTCTGCATTGCTAGTAACTAAATATGCAAAACTCACTTTTAATCAAGAGTTAAAAGGTCTCATTTAAAGGCAAAGGACATCCTTGAACTGAATGTATTATGATTTTCAAACAATAATTGATTTGAAACCACAATTTGACTGTGATATTCTATAAATACTGACTACTTGAAAGAATTGTGGGAGAGTAACCAAATACTTACTCACTACATCTCCAAAACAGTGGAGCCAGAATTTCTTTCCACATTTATTCTCAAGCAATATAAGGTCCAAAATACTACTACTTGGTGCACTTAGAACATCTAAGTAATCATTCACTTTTATGGACTTCAATACAGTAAAGACGAAGCAGAAAACTAAATTAGATAAAGCAGATTTTTACTCTGTACTTCTGCATACGATTCTTAACCCTGGGTTTTACAGCTAGTTTTGCAAATGGGGATACTCACACTCAGCTTCTGCAAAACTATAAATGGATGCTGACCAATGACTGAATCTTTCCTTCTGCACATGTCTGAGGACAAGAGCTGCTGCCATCTCAACTATCAACAGTGATGCCCAAATAGGAAAAGCTGGGAACCACTGGTCTAGACTGTAAGACTTCACGTCTTTTGACACAAAATGGACAAGAAGAAAAAATTATGCTGTTCAACAAAAATCATTCACTTTTTCCCTCATTTTGTTAAGTGATTCCAAAGTGAAGCTTTTATGATTTCAGTTCCAACAAGAGATTACTAAGTAAACCAAATTGTAACATTCAAACAAATGAATTGAATAATATGAGCATTAGGGATTTTGCATGTTAAAGTTCTTTTATTCTGACATAATTTGATATCAAATCCAATTTTACCCATTTATTCTGATATCATTTACCTTCCTGCAGCTAGTAAGTCAAATTCGTCCCTATTCCAGCCAAACTAGAAGAAAAATACAAATACATTATATGTAACATTTTATACAACAGAGGAAACAGTGTACAGCATGTTCACTGCCCTGAGTCACAACACACTGTACATATTTTTAAAGTAACTGCAGAAATCTAAAGAATAATCTAACTACTTGATAGGAACTGCAGGCGGTTAGAGATGCTACACAGTAAGAGAGTAAAAAAGTTCTGACATGTTTCAGTTTTCCTCTTATTAATATACCCAAACTAAAATAAATTCTCAAAGTCTCATCCTTTTCAAAAAACTTTAGAAGTACAACTTTCAAATCTTCAACACTTGCACGTACTACAGGTTTAAGTATCTAGCAAATATAATGTGTCACATAAACACAGTACAGATTTTCCAGCTTTTGAAACTTATCAGTTCCTGGACAACTACCAGTCTTTCTTGAAAGCTAGCACAGTATTTTCTGTTTGACTACAGGTTGTTTTTATCAAGTTCAATATAATGCAAACAATATATTCCTTGTTGCTTGCTTAGAATTTAACAGAAACCTCTACAAAACATAAATAATATATAAGGCCGCTCTAGAGTAAATAATATATGCTGACAATTATTTTGGCAATAATGGCTGATTATTAAAGCAAAAGTTTAACTAGAGATGAGACAATGTTTTATATGCATGAAGTGAAATGAGTATGAAATTTTAGAAAGGACATTTGTAACTAGACATTAGCACATAGCCCAGTATATTTTTAAATGTGTACCAAAAGAAATCTCGAATGTTCCACAGTGTGTGGTCATGCACACATGTACGTGCTACTAAAAACACTGCAGAAAACCACATATCCTGCCTTACATTATTTCCTGAAACTTGAAGAATTTAAAAAATGTCACACAAACTCAACTTCTTTAAATAAAACTGCTTACCCATGCAAAAATGGCAGTGTTTGATACTACCTATAAGCCTTTTTTCCCCCTGAAACAAAGTGAGATCTGAAAATGCCACCTTGTGGTAAAGAAAAATGTATGTTTTTTAACCTTACACAATGAATTTGAAAGTGGAAAAGGTTACAAGTGAAATCCTGGTAAGACAAAATTCACTGCACTGCATTGAAGTGATTTCAAATTTCATGATATATACGTTTAAATATCCCTGCTATAAATTTAGAAGCAGTGAAAGTTGGCAAAGTTTCTTGCATGTAAACAAGAAAAAAAGAAACAGAGTTCACTATTTTTAATGTCTACATTTTCCTAAAAAGCAGAAATACCTGACAATGATTACCGAATATTCATTCCCATACATTCAGCATCAACGATAATTAACACGAACTTACTGAATGAATGAGGGGTCCTAATACAATCCCGCTGTCAACACATCTACCAGTAACAACAATATCAGCTCCGAGGTCGAGAGCTCTGCTTATCGGTCTTGCTCTAAAGATAAAACAAAACAATGTGCATTCTCACTTTTAAAATGTTGCTTAAAAATCAGTTGCCTGACAAGAGATAGGATAAAATCACTTAAAGGTCCTGATCACTTACTTTAACAATCAACCTGTCATTTTGTATACACAGTAAATGTTTTAAAAACATCAACCAACCTAAAGAAGAGCATTGTGCATCCATTATTTTTGAAGAAGCTTAGCCAACAGATATTCCAGATTTTTTTTAGTAAAAGTTAGCTACTCTGAATTAGCTATGCTTGAAAATATTCATTGAAGTAAACTGCTCAAGTTTATACAGAAGGTTAGTAAGAAACCTCTGCCCAGAATGCATGACTCTTGGCTTCTAAACCCATGCTCTGTCCTGAATCCTTCTATTATTCATGAAACAGGCAGCTTTAAAACACAAATGACATTATCTGGGTGCTTTTCAGAACAAACTCAAGATTTTTCTAAAGTTTCTACAAATGGACTCAGCCCTGCTCTCGTTAAGAGAAAGGTGAGAATACACAGAAGTCATCTTAATGATGCAAACAACATATAATGTAAATAAATACATATTTAGCCAATACTACATAGAATAAAGGATACTAACTAGATAACTAAGCAAATATACAGTATACTTGAAGAATTACATCCCAGAACATACTGTGAAGTAATAATCACTGGTAAGCAGCACAGATAGGATTTCTGCATACAAATATGCAGGACAGTGACATGGTAACTGCATAACTGCCTTTAAAAAGGAGTATATCAGTAAGTAAAGCAATTTGGGTCTTAATACTGAAAATGCACATCCATTCAATCTGCAGAATTTGTAACAACCCAAATCATGAGGGATAGAAGGAACACTTCAGAATTAGTATCTCAATGCAAATTTTTTAGGTGGAATTTACATTCTGAATAAAGGACAAACAAACCAAAAAAAAAAACTGCCCTGTAAACATCCCTTGATTTAAGCAATTAAAAAACAAGGTAAATCTACAGAACTTAAGATTTTACCCAGTATGCTAAGATTTCAAGTTGTTTTACAATCATTTATGAATTTCCCTTTGCTTTACAAATAAGCCTCCACTACTGCTGAGGTCAAAGAAAAGTATAACTTGAGGCACAGCTAATCTAAGGCACTAGTTATAGCTTTGCATTTCAACTCATGGCAGAGTAAAAGACCCAGGAAGAAATGTTACTTATATTAGAAAATCAAGAGCAAGACTCTTCTTTCTCTGCTGTTATAGCACATGCTGAGCAAAGGCAGATTTTTAAAACGCATCATCCTGGTAAACAGCCTGCTTTTGTCCTCTCTGCTTTGAGTTGGACTTTTTTTTAAAAAAAAAAAAAAAAGAAATCATGAATAAATTATGACTCATTAAGATTGGTGTTAACACTTTCTCATGGTTATAAATATTAATCACTATTTCTTAGATCTCATCAACAGTTACTTATGATCCACAGATGTTGCAAATCAAAAGTTAGCAAACAGAAAATCTAGGAACAGGGAACACTAAAGACAAATTGAAAGAGCATAAGCAATTACAAAATCCTTGTTTTACAGCGATCTGTTCCGAAAAGGCAGCCTCTTAAGTTTCAAAAGTACAAAATTTAAAACATAAATACTGAAATCTCCTACAGCATTCACCATGTGTCATGGTACCTTCGCTCCCAAGCTGTATTTCTCTAGGGATACCAAAATGAACAGCCCTGCAGCATGCAGTGACAGGATACTCTGCACATGCAAAGGGATTTGGGAGACTGTTATAATTAAATTAAAGTGATTTGGGACTGAACTAAAGGTTTTCACCTTAGTGAACCGAAGGTTTTCAGGAGATGTAATCCTGAAGAGTCACAACTTGCAAAGTTCTAAATTAAAAGTTTATTTAGAAGCAACAAAGAGAATAGATCTATTTTTTTCTAGTTGCTTTAATTTTGCAATGGAGAACCTTTAAGTACTAGGTTGTTCTACCTGCAAATCAAAACATCATGTAGTCAACATGTTATTCTTCCCTCTCCCTCCATAAAAACAACTTGCTTATGTAACTCACCCAAGATACACATTCATGCTGTGAATGCTCTCTGGAAATTGTTTGCCACTCTCTAAATCAGTGATACCAGCTCCTTTCAGGTTCTCTTTCTAGTAAAAGTGAAAACAAAACTCAAGTCTATGAATATTTTGTATGTATTTACTGTAAACATTTTATTAATATTAGACAATAGATTCACTTTGTAGTAATTCTTAAGAAAAGTATAATTGTTAAAATTCAAACAAAATACAAATCAGTTGAACTACAGAAAGCTTTACGCACACTTTTAATCATAGTGTTCCTGAACACAGAAAAATACATACACCTTTAAAGAATGCTAGTCCATTCACAGATGATCAACTACAATGAGTTGATACATTCCTTAGTGTTTGAAACTATCTCTAATTCCTGTAGAACTGAATGAATGAAACCATACCAACAAAAACACGTCTACTCTAACAGCAATGGCTGCATGGAAAGAAAACAAGGCTAATGCTGCAGCTCCAGGCAATGCTTTGCTATTTTCCTCAGTACAGTACACACCAGACCCATCTGAGTGTGAGTGTATTTGTCTCTACATGAGGCGACTGGGGAGACTGGAGAATATAGAGACAAGCTACTGGATTGGCACAATGCATAAGGCTAGTTTCTTATGGGATCTACGGAGTCTGTGTGCACGTCCAAGAGAGCGCATGAAAGCTGCCGAGTACCAGCAGCTGGACTGGGGCTGCAGCCTGGACGACTCACATGCCCAGGTGCTAATAACTGGGAGGATTAGAGGATCGAGAAGCCAGCTACTGGATAGACAGAGTATCTGAGCCCAAATACTGGAGGGATCCATACTACATGTATTTTCCACCAGTGGACTTTTATCTTGATCATTTGGAGATGGGAAACTACCTTGACTTCAGACAGGCTTTTGACACTGTCTCCTATAACATGCTCCTAGGTAAGCTCAGGAAGTGTGGGTTAGATGAGTGGAGAGTGAGGTGGATTGAGAACTGGCTGAAAGGCAGAGCTCAGAGGGTTGTCATCAGTGGTGCAGAGTCTAGTTGGAGGCCTGTAGCTAGCAGTCTCCCCTAGGACTCAGTACTGGGTTCTCGTTCAACTTCTTCATCAATGACTTGAATGAAGGGACAGAGTGCCTCCTCAGCAAGTTTGCTGACGATACCAAACTAGGAGGAGTGGCTCATGTTTCAGAAGACTGTGCTGCCATTCAGAGAGACCTGGACAGGCTGGAGAATTGGGTAGAGGGGAACTTCATGAAGTTGAAAGGCAAGTGCAGGGTCCACACCTAGGGAGAAATAACCCAATGCACCAGCACAGGCTAGGGGCTGGCCTGCTGGAAAGCAGCTCTGCAGAGAAGGTCCTGGGAATTCTGGTGAACAAAGTGACCATAAGCCAGCAATGTGCCCTTGTAGCCAAGACAACCAATGGTATCCTGGGGTACATTAGGAAGAGTGTTGCCAGCAGGTCGAGGGAGGTGATTATCTCGAGTACTGTGTCCAGTTTTGGCTTCCCAGTACAAGAAAGAGTAGCACTACTGGAGAGAGACCAGCGTAGGGCTATAAAGATGATCAGGGGGAGTGCAGCATCTCTCCTATTAGGAAAGACTGTGAGAGCTGGGCCTATTTAGCCTGGAGAAGAGGAGACTGAGAGGGGATCTTATCAATGTCTACAAATACCTGAAGGGAGGTGGGGGTGTCAAGAAGATGGGACCAAACTCTTTTCAGTGGTGCCAAGCGACAGGACAAGAGGCAACAGGCACAAACTGAAACACAGAAAGTTCTGCCTGAATATGAGGGAAGAACTTCTTTCCTGTGAGAAAGAAGTGACACAGCACTGGAACACGTTGCCCAGAGAGGCTGTGGAGTCTCCTTCTCCGAAAGGAGAAAGCCGCCTGGACATGATCCTGTCCAACATGCTCTACGTGACCCCACTTGAGCAGTGGCATTGGACTAGATGATCTCCAGAGGTCCCTTCCAATCTCAACCGTTTGTGATTCTGAAACAGGATCAGGTCACTCATGCTGCTTGTGTTCACGTGACTGCTGTTCTTCTTCCATATCGGCTAAACTGTGTGACTGGCTTGTGTGTTATTCGCATGTGTTTATATGTAGATGGGTGTATATGCATTTTAATGTGTGCATGCACATACACACAAGTGACAGATACATACACAGTGTGTGTGCATGCATGTGCACCTATCAGGAATGCTCATGCTCAGCCTCACTAGTGGCTAGACTCAGGACACAGAAGCAAGACTGCTGCAGCTCCATCAGACTACCAGATTCAGCAGCTCCTAAGAGAGTATCAATTCAGGTTAGAGAATAGCTGACATGTTAGGAAGAGCAGAACTTTTCCCTGGATATTTTTCAACATTTTGACCTGGAATATTCAACAGCATCTTGATAACTTTTCTGACAACCGATCTTTTTCATGAATCTCATCAAACGAGCTCAACAAATTAAGTGTATTTACATTCAACCTTTTCTCCAAGTATTTCCTATCACCATTATCATCATGACAATCAGCCAGTAACCTAGCATTTAAAAAGACCTTCTATTTAATTTAGTATATTTTGGGTAAGAATTGAAATCCTTGAAACCACAAATAGTATTTCTTACCGTCATTTATGGTTTTTGATGTCAACAGTATGAAGTTATCTCTAAAGCTGTCTTTTGCTCATATCAGTTGTGTATTGACAACAAAATAGAAAACGATCCACTTCAGATAAGAAATATCCATGCCAAGCTCAAGTAACAACCATCATCATTTAACCATCATACTAGTAATGAAAAATGGGAACACTGATGTTACACTAATTTCAATATGGCAGACATTTCATCCTATTACAGCAACATAATTTGTTAAGAAAGAAGTTTATTCAAGCTTCCTCTATACTCGGTAACATGCAAGGAATAATTTTATACAGCCTATGAAGATTAATAATTTTTCAAGGTGCAGGCAAAGACTGAAATGTAGTTTGATCAAACTTATCACCTTTTAAACATTACCAATGCATAGAATTGTTTTCATGGTATCTTTTCAGGTGTGGCCAACATTTTTTGCAGAATGAAATTCTGTACAGAAAAAAAGTCCTTTAAAGTAAGACAAAAAAAAGCCATGTATTTCCTCTCTAAATTTCAAATTCCATAAAAAGACTCAAACTCACCTAAAGACTCTCTCACCTAAAACTATCTTACTTGCCATAAACTAATTATTTAAGAAACAGATACCTGTAAACAAAGTAGGTAATATGGGCAAACTACTAAAAGCAGCCAGGAGGCATAAATGTTTGAATAAGTGGTAACTATACCATATCTTAATTTAAGAGATTAGGTATGCATTATTATTTGAGACAGAAGCAGTAAGTAACAGAACATCCTATATTCTCCTAAAGAGAGAAAAGACCTTAGATCAGGGATTCACAATCTGCTTCAAAAAGGTACGCAGCAGCAGACTCTTATGCAATTCACCCCTTTACACACCAAAGTATGTCAAAGATTAATTTCACATATTAAAAAAAACAAAATGAAGCAACAATTCTAGCTGCTTTTAGCAGTAGAAAGATACTGCCAAAGATGCACAAAATAAGTTCCCATAGGATAATTAACACCATCTTTTGCTATAGAAAAGAACTTTTGCAATCCTACAAAGCCTTAAAGCAAAGCAAAATACCTCACTCATTAGGTCATCCCCAGCAACAACAGCTATTTTCAAGTCAACATCCGCTTTCTTTGCCACCTCCTGAAGGGCAGCTGCACAAGCAAGTGGGTTAATTCCACCGGCATTACTGATGACACGAACACCTAAACAAAAAAGACAAACTGAGCTAAGCAGTACTAACAGTTATTCGTATTCCAAAAATTTAAAGCATGCCGAAACACAAGCAAGACATCATCTGTGCAAGGTGTCAGACATCTAATCAAGTAAAGTATTAAAATTACATTGAAGTATTGACCCCTTTTATACTGTGAAATGAGAAAGAAGGGATTGAGTCAATGTAAAAGTGTTATACATCAAAAAAACTGTTACAGATCATCTTCTTGCATTTATACATCATCTTTCACATATGGAAATCAACCAAAGAGACACACCATGATGTCATGTTGTGACCCTGTCACAGCAGCTCCTACAAGCACATTTGATGTCGGTCATTCAAAGCAACTGTGCTTTTCAAACTACTTCATTTTATCAGAAATATGCATCTATATATAAATTCCAGACAATATTGGGAGCTTAGGCGAAATAACTCACTTTTTCCTCTCAAACTGAGCAAGTTACGAAGATATACTAATATAAATTGCAAGACAAATAAGTGACCAGAAAATAAATTATGCTCGTATAGAAAAAGCTAGAACTATTTGGGAAGGTTGGCAAATTTTTGGTTTGTCAAAACGAGGACTTAGATATTTTCAATGCAAAGATTTGTACACAGTTGTCTTCCATTCCTGAATTAAAGCTACAATAATAACTACATGGAGAGAAAGAGAAAAAAAAAGAGAGAGAGAGAGAGAGATTGATTTATAATTACAGGCAAACATTTTAAATCGACCCAATTTAAGTGCTACCACCAGATTTGCACCTTACACTTGCTAAAATCAGGGATGGGATTTCTGCTGGTGTTTAAAATACTATTCCTACAGAAGAGTGAAACGTGGGGTGGAAAACTACTGCTTACAGTAAGATACACTATAAAAGATATATCTAAATGACTTAACTTCACAAACATACAAACTCACACAAAGGGCAGCATACCTTTTCTGTGAATGTCTTTTATGTAAGGAGCCATTGCAGTGGAGACAAAATCAGGAGTGTAACCCAAAACCTGAAACAACAAGAAGCTGTAACTCTTTGTTAGGGATAAACCAACACAACCCGCTTTCTGGGCTGAGAGAGGAACGCGGTGAAGAACAACTAGTTTTCAAAACATTTACAAAACGCTACAGGAAGAGATGTGATCATTTTTACTATAGAAAACTGGGTATTCCTCAAGAATAAATAATAGCACGCAGGTAGAAAAAGACAAAAGCAAATGGGCAGGGCAGCTTTCTCAAGAGTCCAGGAGATGCTGGATTAGACTCGCAGGGTGACTTGGCTGGGGAGGGGGCTTGGGCAGGGTCTGGCCCAGCCTCGCACAGAGCGGGGCCAACGCCGGCGTTGTAACGGGGCGCTCCCGCGGGCCCAGCTCGGCTGCTCGGGGCGCTCCTCTCACAGCCTGTGTGTACATACATACATATGTATATATGTAAAGGAATCATTTATGAGTGACTTAGTGCGAAGGCTGTGCCTGGGACCCCCCCCCCCCCACGCACACACGCAGACACCCACCCGCGGGGCGCCCCGCACTACTTACGGGAGAGCGGGCCTTGGCAGCCGCCAGCAGGGCCATGGTGACCTCGGAGAGGTAGTCGAAGACGAGGAAGTCCAGCTTCCCTCCGTACAGCAGCTGCGGCACTGCCGGGCGAAGCCGCCGTGGCCGTCACGCGTCAGCCCCCAGCGGCGGTTACGCGGCGCGCGCGGGCCCGCGCCCGCCGACACCGCGCCCGCCCCGGCCCCGGCCCCGGCCCCGGCCCCGGCCGTGGCGGCGACCCGCTGGGGCCGCTCCCGCAACGCGGCGGCGCCAGGCCGAGCCCCGCCGCCCCCCGCCCGCCTACCCGCCCGGCTCCCCCCTGGCCGCCGCCGCCTACCTGCGGCCGCCGTGTCCCCCCAGAAGCCCGAGGCGCAGCCGATGCGCACGGCGCCGCCCGCCGCCGGCTCGCAGCCGCCGCTGCGCCGCCGGCCCCAGCGCGGCGGCCCGAGGGCGGCCCGCAGCAGCCGCGGCCCCCGGCGCCCCAGCAGCGCGGCGCAGCTCATGGTGGCGGCGGCGGGATGGCGGCGGCGGCACCGCCCGGGCCGCGGCGCGGGCGCGGCTCCGCCCCGGCGCGGCGCGGCGCGGCGCGGCGCGGCGTGCGCCGGCGCGCACCCGGGCGGTGTTCGTGCGCGGGCCGCTTGACGGATCGGGGTTTGGGCAGGAAAAGTTTCTGCGGTCGCAGGCGGCGTTTCTAGCCGGTTAGAAGTGATGCCATACTTCACAACCCGGGCGTACGAGTAGAAGACCCGCTGAACTCCGGCGGGCCGAGATGTCTCGCTGCAGAACTGAATTTCTGGACGTGGGACACGAGCCTGCCCAAATAAAGCGGACTACGCCGCCGCGGCCGGTAGGTGGCTGTGTCGGCCCAGCCTCCATATCCTTGCAGCGTAATGCTTGCCAAAAAAAACCCCGTCACCCATTGCAGCCAGCATCAGGTGTGCAGCATACACAAACGTGCGGATTTCTCCCCAGAGAAGCAAAGACAGTTTATTTATATTAATATGTAAAAATTCACACACACACACACGCCCCCTATGCATTGGTATAGCCGTCTGGAACCCCCCAGAAGGGACTTTCTTCAACTTCTTCCAAGCACGTTCGTAGCAGGGGTTTTGGCAGCGGCAGCGGCCCCTGGCTCCGTGAGGGGTTGGGTCTTGCTTTGCCGTGAAGCATCTTACAGCCCTCGTGGAGCACGAGCGCAGTGTCACCAGCCTTCGCGTGTGATTGCTCATGCACGCGGGTGTGAGAAAACCACTGCGCAACACGTACCGGGTACTGCAGGCGATGCCAGCAGGACGCCTAAGAGGCTAATGCACATCTACGACTTACTTTGTCTGCCAATGGATTAATGCAGTATGAGGAAAGGTGTAGGATTGTTTCCATTACGTGTAACGGTACATCAAGAGCTGAAGGGATCAAAGACGGCATTTTTCGGTTTCCTCAGCAAGTAGCTTTTCTTACTCAGTTTAGGCTAGTCCATAAGTAAGTAGGCCTTTTAATAGGGTTTAATAGGCCTTGTTAAGGCTCTGGCGAAATCATCGATTTTATCAGGGAGAATAATTTATACAGTCCTTGGATTCTGTCTGATTAATCAGATGTTTTTATTTGGATCTTAGATAACTAAAATCCTGATAAAGACAGTGCAGGTGCAGGTTTATGCAGGGGTGTTTATGAACTATGACTGGTGCCTCATCCCAGATTAATGTCATGTGAGGTGTCTTGGTTTTATCATGCAGAGGCAGCTATACAGCTGCATATCCCTATATTGGGGCTACAGCTATATCCAGCAATATATGCAGTGGTCCTAAAGTCCTAAAAAACTCGTCTTCTTATATTTAATACAGATGAACATAGCGGTGTAGGTGATCATGGGTTACTGAGACAACTGACAACTGATGTTTCTAGTGAGTATTTGCCCACCTCTAGTTTCAGCTGTTTATGTGCTTAGTAACCCTCAATAGTTCCCTGCTTTCCAAGTATATGCCCAGTCTCCCCTTGTGCCTGTGTAAACATTTTGCACCCAGAATATCCTTTGGTAAGGAGTTTCCAGATCTGACAGGTCACATGAAAAACCTGTTGCTTTTGTTTTGAAGCTGACTCTTACTAGCTTCCTTTGATCTTCTCTATTTCCTTTATAAAAATAAAAGACAAACGTGAAATAAAAATAAAGAGCCAGCCTGCGCTATCCAGGTCACTCCTGATCTGGCAGACTTCTTGGTGGACCCTCCGAACCATCCCTTTCCCAGCTGAAGTGTCCTGCTGTCAGCCCAGCTGACTCCGCTGTTCCCGGCTCCGTGATGTTTCAAGTCCAAATTTTGAGATTTTGTTTTCCTGCCTGACTTAGCAGAGATTTTAGAAAAAGTTCATTGCTCACTGAGGACACTGGGTGGCACTGGGTGGTTGTCTGTGAAGCCCCAAAGAAACTAGTTAGGACCAAGGGTACAGGAAATGGATACGTGGAGCTGCTGGTGAAAGCTTGGCTGCATTTGTGGCCTAGTCAGGGGATACTGGTCAACAGTAATAGACACTATGGCTCTGTCACCTGGTAGGGATCGCTGCCCATCGACTCTGTTGCCTGACATACAGTTTTTAAGCCTGAATTCTGAATTCTTTTACTCATAAATTATTAGAGGAAAATTAAATCTTTTGGCATGATTTTTTATGCTAGATGGTATTGCTGGAGAAACATAAAGGTTACAGAGTAAAAAATCTTTAAGAGTATTCTTTCTTTCTGTTCACAGTTCCAATGCAAATTTAGGCTGGTATTTCCCTCCCTATAAGCACTTTTGTGCACCAGTATGGAGCACAGGTGATGCATAAAGGGAATGCACATTTCATTGTCCTACTACCATGATCCTGCATTAATATTGTTCACAGCAAATCTTGAAAGTCAGGCTGGATATTTGAAAAAAATACAAGAGTTTGTTGTTCCAAACCAAATACAGCTTCCATGTATTTGACTAGGATTTTGCTGACAGTCAGACCTCCTCTGGTTGCTAAAAAATACAAGCAAAGTATTTCACAGGCCAGGTTTCTTGTCAAATAGATTAACTTTTTGCTACATTCCCATTAATATCACTGGAAATAAGTTTAAGTTCCTATCCAAAACAACAGTATAAACAGTTACCAAGAAGTATTTTGGTTTATTGAGAAGGCTCTGTTTAGTTTATTGAGGCTTTGGCCTCTCAACTAATTACAAAATATTCAGTAAATATTTGAATTTATTACTTATCTTATTCCCACAAATTAGTGCAAATCTTTGTTTAACAAATGGAGTTCACTGCTCTTGCCCTCAAGGTAAAGTATACATTGCAATCTCTTCTTTGCAGATAGTCTAAAACCCAACCTTTTCTAAATGAATCAACAGTTGAAAATGATGTCTGTAAATCAGTAAAGAGAGAGAATTTGCAGTGTTGCATCTAGTGCCCCCAAATAAGACAAAAAGCACCCAAAGCTCAATACTGATGTTTAACTGTTCCCAAGATATTGTTTGGGGTTTTTGACACATTTAGTAGCTTTCTAGTATTTTCAGGTATAGAATCATATGCTCAAGTGAGAAACCTTGACTGTGACAAATGAAGAAAATAATCTTCTGTAATCATGGACTGTATAGGTCTTGTTCCTTTACATTACATTTCTGTTGTTTTTCGAGATATGTTTTCTCTTAGTTCCTCAACATTTGAATGAAGTTTAAGTAACATCTAATATATTATTTCATGTGAAAGCAAATATTAAAAGCAAGATTCTATGATTTCAAAAAATAAAACCATCGAACTATTATCCGAATCATCAAACAGCTGACTCATGGACCTGAGGTTTTTTCAAAAATAGTTAAATAATAGGTCACCTGAATTTTTGGCCTTCTTAATTGTTAAATACTTTTGAAAATTTATAATTAATGTTTTTAATCAAAATAAGAATAGTATATTCAAGTAATGGAGCCATATAAAAACTCTGTTATTCTTTGTAGAAGTCAAAGGTGTTTCTGCAGTCTTCTCATGGCTATCTTACGTAGAAAAAGTGCTGGAGAAAATAACTACAAGAACATCAGTCAGAAATCAGATGGTATTTAGCAGTCGTGCAGTGGTGTGGTTTATCTGTGCGGATTTAAAAATACATAATACCTTATCCTTATTTAAGAATACATTCTAGTAGGAGTGGATGGAAGTGGAAAGAGGTAGAAAGCCTCTCGCGTGCAAAACAAGTGAGAGCTGATTGTTGCTGATTCAGGATTTCCCTGGGCATTTCACTTCCAGAAGTGTGAGAAGCGTGTTGGCTGCAGAGAGGGGACTATCAAATTGGCAAAAATCTTGCCCTGTACTTTTTGACCAACATTTAAATACTGAAAGAGAAAGAGAAAGATGGCATACAAAACTGTTTATTTTCTTTTTCATTTTCATTTTTCTATTTGTGTTTGTAAACTAGTTGGTTTTCTAGCACACTAGCAGCATAATTTCAATACAACACAGGTTTTTAATTGCCTGTATTTCTCATTCTGATTATCAACTCACTCTATGACTGGCCTGGCAAAAGAGACTGTGCACACCAATCTGTATAGCTTATTAGTGGTACAAGCAGCAGTAATCTAAATTGATGATGAGTTGCAAAGTAAAATAGGCATTTTTTTCAATATTTACTTTTATTCAATATTGATTTTGTTTTTTTTTTTTTTTAATAAGAAAATTCAGTTCTGGAGCACCTGAAAAATATGTGCAAATCCAGCTGAAGTCCACTGAACACTTTCAGTTAAAACAATAGCAAAGTCCCACTGGAAATGTAAAGTATCAGTCTAGCATTTCTGAAATTGTGTATATTGATTGTTCAAGATTGATTCATAAGTATGAGTCATAAATTTAGAAACAGTTGTTTTTCTAAGATAGCTGTAAGAATGATCTGCTATTCAGGAACTAATTTACAGATACAAACATGTTGCATTTCCTGTTTTGTATTTCTACAAATTTTCCTTTGTAAAGATTTTAAAAAATTTTAAGTTTTCCTTTGGAAAGATTTACTATGAATAATAGGAAGGTATTGTATAGTTTCCCAGTGGCTCTTTGACGAGAAAAATTATTAACTAATTGAATTACCGCTGCATTTATATGGAGTATGGCGACAGAGAAGATGAGAGTATATCTGATGAGTAAAATGCTGCTCACCTATAGAGCTATATTAACAAGGCTCTTCTAAACAAATAATGATTCACCTTTACTATCTACTCAAAAAATAAATTGCAAGAAAAAAGGTAAACGGAGTTTGAGAACTCTTACTTCTGTCTGTGCTACATTAATTATTCTTAAATTTGTTAGCAAATCAGCAAATAAGCCTACTGGAAAGATAAAATTGATCATAAACACAGTCAAGTTATGTTGGACACGTATCAGAGTACAACTGGATCTCTAGAACATTTGGTTTGGATCAGCTATTTTGCAGCCAGGACCAACCAAGAGAAAATGGTATGTAAGGCAGAAAAACGACTACACAGCTGTTCCACTAAGAATATGTATTGCTTTCAACCTAATGAGAAAGTAGGAATAAATTATTTCTAAATCATACCAAGTGAAACCATCGAAAGAAAGAGAAGGAAGCAAAGATGTGGAAGGATTAATCACTCAGGGCTAAATCATGACCATGTTACCAGCGAACTAACATTTTGTGAGGTTTAAATATCTGTATCTTCCTCTAAGAAATACAAAAGATTGCAACCAGTAATACATCTAGACAGCACTTATATAGTATACAGATATTTGCTACTCATTATTGAAATGTTTCACATTAATTCGTTTGTGAATGTAGATCTATAAACTGATCCTAGAAAGTTGCCTAATGTAAGCAACTTGCTGAAAATTCAGCTTTCCAACCCCTGATCCATTTGTAGGCATAATGAGTCTCTTGTTTTCCAGAACCAACTAGCCAATGGTCTAGGACAATTAAACTCTAATAATGTCTTTTGATACCTAAAATATTAATGATTTTACTATCACTGACTTGTACCATTTTTTCTGAATTCCTGGCTAGGAATGCAAGACCAACTTTTCTATCCTCTGTTGCCAAGTACAGTTCTGAAAAAGTCTGAAACCTGTATGTACTGTTATTAGTGAAAAAAATGAAAGGGTATGTTCTGGACACTGTTAAGGGTTACAGGATACCTGGATCGTGTTACATGGTTCACCTATTGTGTTGTGAACATTGTGTGCCCATCTGTGCTCTTGAGCTCATGTTTGTGGTTGTAGTTTGCCCAGTTATTTTGGGAGGTTCCTGCCAGTGACCTACTCACACCATGTAAGATTATCTCATGGAAGCCTGGTGGTGCACAGCTGCTGAAATCGTGTCTCCAGGACTCTCTGCCCCAGCAGCAGCCTCACTCCAGTAGATGACCTACAGCCTTTGAAGCAGTAAAGCAAGCTCAAGCAATGTGTGAGCAACAGTGGCAGGGAGACTCTCTGTAAGCCCAGTGGGACCTGATGGTCCTGTTAACAGCTCCAATGAAGCAATGATAGAAAACACTACGAGAGCAGGTTGACTTTTTTATCCATTTTTATTTATTTTGTCTTCATTACATAGGAAACAGAACCAATCAATGCAGGATTTGGAAGCATAGACTTGTAGGATCACCCCTTGGAAAGGATTTATGGCAGGCGGGCAGCTGACTCCCTGGTCATCAGTACAGTCGGTACAGTCACTGCAAAGCTGATTCTCCTATTCACAGTGCTTCAGCTTCCACTTAAATGTCCCACAAGCTTGATTTTTAGCGTCATAAATGCTCACATATGATTCTGGTACTGTGTAGTTGGATCCTCGAACATGATGGGAAAACTTCCCAGTTGGCCAGGTAAAAAGATGATATACTGGCCAGGAACTCTGCATGTTTCATGATGTAATTGTATCTAATTTAATAATAATATAACATCTAGCTTTTATACAATATATATAGCTTTTTTTTCCCTATGTTTTTAAATAGCTAGCCGTTTGCCCATAATCACAAAGCCAGTAACAAATCTAGTAGTGACACTCAGCGTTCCTGAGTCCCAGTCCCACCTTTCTTCTCATCACTTGGTTAACCATGCACTGAAGTCAAAAGCCTCAGTCAGCACTGCCCCATCACTTGCAATAGTGTACAGGCACAAATGTAGGCTTTCTCTGAAAAAACTCTAGCCTAAAGAGAAAATTTAGGTGCAGAACATGAGTAGAAAGATATTAACACTGACCTTTTACAGAAAGTGTGCAGAAGCACATACAGAAAATAATTTGCCTGGGATAAAGTCTGTACGAGAACAGAGAGCCTGTCACCAATCCTCTAGGTGCACTGAATGAAGCAGAGTACAAATGTAAACTCAGAGTCAGCCTCTGCCCCCAGGGAGATAACAATTTTATCTAGAGGCAATACGTTTCTGTAAACACTAGTTCCAGACTTGTGGCAATTGGAAAGGAAACCTTTCTGATCCTGCCATACTGATGTTAACTCCGCACAAGGAAGCTTTGATCAAGTTGCTCAAATGGACTCCTTCGGTTGAGGGATGGAAAAGAGCCACACTTTCATTGCCTGCGAGAAACACTATGGGCTTCTTTTTCCAGATATGCCATTGCCCAGTGTGAGTTCATATCTTCCTCTGCCTCAGTTTTGTCATTTGCAAAATAAGGAGAAAGATGGTCCCCTTTGCAAAGCACATTGAGATCTGCTGAGAAGTACTACATAGCAGCAAATTATTCTTTGCATTTATTAGGCTATTAATAGTTTTTAATAGGTTAGTATTGATAGTATATTGATAGTTTGGATAGTACTTTCTAGGCTATTGGTAGCTCTTACACATAATTCAGAGCATTAGTGTACCCTTATGCTCATTAAAATAAAACTTCCATCAGGCCCCATTCCAAAACCACGTGCTAGTTTTCTTAGTCCCATGTTTGGGGAAGTGGTGTCTCCGTGCCCAGTTTCACCCTTCTGCCTGTCTTAAGGCCACCTGGCTGGAACAGAGATAAGGTGGGTGAGTGGGAAGAGGGTTCTGAAAATGGGAGGAGGAGGAGATGTGTGCAAATTCCAGGAATTTACCTCAACCCTCCACCCCGCCTCTTCCCGCTACCTCCCAGCGCCCACCCCCAGCTCCAGCCTGCTCCGTTAAGCTGCTGCTCTCGTGTGCCCAGGACCATAAAGGCTCTGTCCGGGGCACGGAGTTGAACATTTTCGGCTGTTGCCTGCAGTTGTCCAGAGCAGCCAGCAGCACACGGTGGGGTGGACGCGATGGGGCTCAAGCTGGGCAGCTGGGTGCCTCTGGGGCCCCTCTTCTCCCTGCTCTTTTCTACTAGCATGGCGGTAAGTGGAGGTAGAGAGTGTTAAGAAACGTGTCCATGCCGAAAGTGCTATCAGAGAAAATTGACTGAAAATGATCTTCTTTCTTCTCTTCAGTACATCGCTACCAGAGAAAACTGCTGCATATTAGATGAGCGATTTGTAAGTATCTGAATATTTTTCTTCTATGTTAAGAGGCTAACTGAAGTTTTGCTGCACTGATGATTAACCAGCGGTGTGCATTTGTAGCTTTATTTGAGCCCCATTGTTATTTTCTATACTTATTAAATGCTCAGTGCTTGAATCTACTATTAACAGCGGTACGCATTTCCTAAAAATGCACAGGAGGTTGCACTGTTAAAGTACATATCCAGAAGACACTAGAAGTAATAACGTGCACTATTTTCTTGTTATGTGTGTGTGCTTATATACCTGTGTGAAACAAAATTGTCCCTATACGTACAAATACTGTAGGCAAAGTGGCAAATGCCTACCTTTTTTTGTCCACAATCATTTGCATAAATGGTGACTACAAGTTTTCCAGCCCAAATATTCTGCTGTTATTTTCTTGCTCCTGAAACATTATCAATTATTATTCTTTCCTCTTTAGGGTAGCTATTGCCCAACTACCTGTGGCATTGCAGATTTCTTTAATAAATACCATCTCACTATGGATAATGAACTGCAGGAAATTGAGAGACTTTTGCAGCAAATCACTAACTCCACAGTAACAACAGAGCAATTGATTCAACACATCCAAACCATCAGTCCTCCTGAGAAGCAGACACTACCAAGTGAGAATATAAAAATAACTATGCCATTGAAAAAATATCATTTATGCGCTTATCTTGTTTTTTTCATTTGATTAATTAGTTACACTAATTTTACATCTTTGCCTGTTTTACAGGTTTAAGTGGTAGCTTTGCTCAAAAGTCCAGGAAAATAATTGAAGAAATTATCAAATATGAAAACACTATTTTGTCTCATGAAAATACTATACAGTAGGTATCTTCTACCTTTTGTATTGCAGTCCAGATCATTTTCTTCCTCTTCTCAACTGCAGTTAAGATTTTCTCAGAAAGATTTTCTGTGCTCATGTGGACCATTACAGCCACATTATTAATAGCTGCCTAGCAAGCCACAATGTGGATCTGATATTGCATTCTTTGCTCATCTACATAACCCAGTAATTGTGCAAGAAGTGCAAGATGAGAATGTTGTGAAGGATGGCAATTTTTTTTATTTATGTTTCATTTGCTATGCCAAATATTCATACCAATTATGTCATGAAATTTGGAGATTTTATTAATATGAGTTTGTGCTGTAATGCAAAGTGTATTGAATATCTTTACAAACTGCCTAATTTTGCTGCATATATCCATGAAAATTGGCTCTTAGTTCCACTAAGACTTAGGTGCTCTGATTATTGCATCAGTTTATTTGCATAATCTATGTTTTTAAAATGTATTCATAATTAAAAAGAATAATTTATTGTCTACACAGGAGAACAAAGAAAAACTTTCCATAGAGTTATATTCATGTATTAATTACTTATTTGAGCTTTGCTGATTAGGGAGTCAAAGTCAAGTCAAATTTGGTATAAGGTCAAGCACATATTTTCCTGTTTCAGTCAGTTGGGAACAAAGTATTGAATACAGGGCAGGAACAAGTCACAAGGAAGAGAAAGGAAATGAGGGAGCATTTTTCTCATGGTAAACTAACAGCAGAAAAAATTACAGCCTTTAGAATGGAAATTTGAATTAAAAAAAAATGGCTATGTGAAAATTGAATTGTGTATGCTTATTGGCATAGCTCTAATAGGTATTTATATGGGGCAAGGGGTGGCAAGCTCTAATCCCACTGCCTGGAAGATCATAAGGAGGAAAGAGCCTCCTGATACTTGAACAGCCTAACGAGAGGCAAGCTGGAATAGTGGTGCTTGAACTTGGGTGTGCTTGCTACTCAGTGATGCTTGATACTCACTGACAGCCAGTCAAAACCGTGAGAAAAGAGGGGCCAGGGAACGGCAGAGCATAGGCTGGACCTTTTGCACCAAACAATAGCTGACAGCAGAAAATTCGTTTTCTCACGGAGCACTAGTTGAGGGGGGCTCTGAGGGCTGTAACATCTGCTTTACTGCTTGTAAGGGAATAGGATGGCACTTCTCTCCCTCGTCGTAAATGCAGAGGTCACCTTCCTTTCTTTAGGAGTTCCTCAGCTTTAAATACCAGTACTAAGAAAATCAGGTGTTTTGGTATTGCATGTTAGATAAGTAAGGCGTGTGTGTGTTGGAAAATGTCTATTATTGTCAGTAAGAAACAGCTGAAGCAACAAGCCATTTTTATGTCTCTCCAGACAGTTGACAGATGCACATATAATGAACAGCAACAAGATCACACTACTAACACAGAAGATTGCTCAGCTTGAAGCACGCTGTCAGGAGCCATGCAAAGATACTGCTGAAATACAAGAGATAAGTGGAAGAGGTACACAAAATACTTCTTGTATGGTGGAGGGATAATTCAGTTACAAGTATTGCCAGTTGGCTTCAACAGGCTGAATTACTTGTAATCCTACGGGCCACAGATTTCTTCAATGATGTATGAAATTGAAAGCTATGCAGCTTGCACTTGGATCAGCATGAGCAATAGGTAGATGTTCTGCAAAAAGGACAATTGGTTGAAACAGAAGTCGTACTTGCTCCTTTGGCCTAGTTAGCCAAAATATGACCACCCCAAAACGTATGCTGTATACCAGGAAGGGGAGGAGAAATTCCATGGACATAGGAAAAACAGAATTATCATTATGACATTTCTGCAGTCACTTGAAGAAAATATAATTATTCCATTAGCACCAAACGTGCCATTTTTGTTGCTGTAGAAATTACTGCGATCATTACATTTTACATTTAAGTTGTTTAAACTGTATGTGAAACTAAAGTCCTGATGATCTTACGCAAGTCCTGTGAACTTCAGTGGGTTTTTATGGTTATTTTTTTTTTTTGGTCTTTGTTTTTTTATGGTTATGGTTAAAGAATGTAGACTAAATATCTAACTTTGCAAAAACGATATTTTGATGAATTGTACTTCTTGCACTAAGAAAGTTATAAGACCAAATAAATATGAAGATAGAACAGTGGCTAAATTAATAACAATCCTTTTAATATCTTTACTTCAGATTGTCAAGATATTGCAAATAAAGGTGCCAGAAAAAGCGGTCTTTACTTCATCAAGCCTCAAAAAGCCAAGCAGATGTTCCTGGTCTATTGTGAGATTGACTCATATGGCAATGGATGGACAGTATTACAGAGGGTATGTATGTCAGTAGTTTAGTAACAGGAGCAAGCTTATTGCTTCAGCACTGTGTTAATTTACTTACATGATACATGACATTTTTGTTGAGACTTTTTTCTCTTTCCTCAGAGACTGGATGGGAGCGAGGACTTCAAGAAAAATTGGGAACAGTACAAGGAAGGATTTGGACATCTATCTCCAGATGACAGCACAGAGTTCTGGCTGGGCAATGAAAAGATTCATTTAATAACTACACAGTCTACTCTGCCGTACACCTTACGAATAGAACTGGAGGACTGGAGTGGCAAAATAGGGTATCTGCTAATGAAGCTTCTGAAAGTGACAGCTTAAAACACACTGTTGTGTCAATTCATATAGATTTCTGAAAAAATGATTGTGTCATTAGATCTGCTAATATATGCATAGGAAACTTCATCCATTCCTGAATCCACAGCTGTGACTGTAGTCACTGCATGTGACTTGCTGCCAGACATGTCTGCCTGAAGGCCATGCACTGGCACCCCTAGTTTATTTGGCAGAATGAATCTGTTCCTTTCCCTCAAAGTTTCTTAATATCTTGCATAGAATGGTCAGGTTGTTTCTGTTTTCTAGGAAGCTCACAGGGCATACTATCTTTGCTGTTTCTTGAGATATCTGTTCCTTTCTCCAACTGTGAATTTCCTCGAGCTAATTAAGCCTAAACAGTAGGAGCCTGGGCTATATGCTGTATATATGCATATATAACATAGATCTCTGGTACATCATTGAATAGTAGTCAG
Organism: Rhea pennata; assembly: GCF_028389875.1. Lineage (NCBI taxonomy): Eukaryota > Metazoa > Chordata > Aves > Rheiformes > Rheidae > Rhea > Rhea pennata. Next base: position 46,202,379 of record NC_084666.1, read on the forward strand.
AAAACATGTCTAATACTGGAGCACAAAAATTGGTTAAAGATATTTCATTAAAATGAGGTATGTAATCTTACAAAGAAGAGCCCATTTTCAAAATTACGTTTTAGGATGGCAGAAATGCCTTTTCTGCGGTGCACTGGGCATGTATTTTTCAGTCATGAGTGTGAGAGTGCAATGTGCTCACATTCACCATTATTCTTTGTTAACAGCACTGCTGACTATGCTTCATTCAGAGTGGGAAATGAAGAAGACAAATACCGGTTGACCTATGCCTACTTTATTGGTGGTGAAGCTGGGGATGCCTTTGATGGCTTTGATTTTGGAACTGTAAGTGACAAAGCATCCACCTACCATAATGGCATGCAGTTCAGTACCTATGATAACGACAACGACAAGTTCGAAGGCAACTGTGCTGCAGAAGATGGATCTGGTTGGTGGATGAATAGATGTCACGCTGGCCACCTCAATGGCAAATATTATATAGGTAAAATACCTTCTGAATACCTATTTTTATGCAGAAGAAGTGCCTCTAAATACCTATTTTTGTATAGAAAAAGTACTCAGCAGTTCTATACCACATTCCAATGACAAACAAAAATATGTCACTTGCATAGCTGTCTGGTTTCCCTAAAGCTGGCATCGCTCATTCTTACCAGTAGCTGTTAATATTAATAGTAATAGTAGGAACTTCTGGCTGTCTTCCAGTCTAAAGTGGGAAAATCAGTCCTGAGAGGAGCAACCTGGTGGGATGGGGGCAAGTAGCAGGGCCTGTTGGTATGCCCAGGGATACCATGAAGGTGTCAAGCACCAGAAGATGCATGGATACATTCATCATTTCAGAAACCAATTAAATATTTTGCTGCAACTGCTATTTTTAGATGGTGTGTACACATCTGAAGATGCTGGTCCAGCCGGATATGACAATGGGATTATCTGGGCAACGTGGCGTAGCCAGTGGTACTCCATGAAGAAAACTGCAATGAAAATCATCCCATTCAACAGACTGTCAATAGATGGACAACAGCACAACTTAGGCAAGACCAAACAGGTTCGACCGTAGGGCTGAGGAGATATATAAAATGACAACCTAATAGAGTTATTATTTAAAATTACAGAGCTTATACAGTTGAAGTGTTAAGCCCACTACATCTTAGAGAAGTCAGCTTTGTTTACCATTTTGTCACAGGAATATTTGTAGTTTTAGTATACCTACCTCATTACTGTTTCTTTTAACTGACAAATAAAGGATAGTTTTATGATCAGAAATAATTCTTTGTCTTCATATATTCTAAATGCTACATTTTTAATTTCCAACTAATATAAATATATATGAACATTATCAGCATGTCATCATAGCCTTATATATTCCATCTTTCAGAAAAAAAATTGTAATGCTCTCTTTTTTTTCTGTTGTAGGTTGGAGATGCATAAATAGACAATTTAACAAAGACTTAACAGGGAAAACAAGTCTTATACCTGTGGGACTCTGAACCTACCTAACCTTCTTCAGCTCAGTTTTGACCATAAAACACCTTTGACAGTAAAATGTCCAAGCCTTTTCCCTGTGCAGGCCATTACTTACCTCTGTACATCGTTATTTTTTCTGTACCAATTCTCAATAAATTTTTGATTATTACAAAATTCTGAACTTGATTTTTGTGTTCTACTCTTGGCCAAGCAAAGCAAAGTAAACATTATCGTGGTTGGAAGGTACTCTGATCAAATCTATTTGATTCACTCATTCCTGAATTGTGTGCCAGTAGTTTCTGCTGTTTGTTCAAAGGTGTATGTTGGAGCTATTTATTCATAAAATGTTGCTCATTTCCAAAAAATTTCATTCTGCTTGCTGATAGAATTGTTGATTTGTGGCACAGATAAAAATACCAGCAAGTTGGAAGAGGCCTAGTTTACTGCTGAAGGCCACTTAACTGTGCTTGCCATCAAATAATACATACATTTTCAATCAGTTTATGTTAGAAAGTATCCTATCAATGACCAAGAACACATATTTTACTCCAGAGCACAGGAATTAACAAATTTCTCAAATATTAATATGAATAAAATCCCAAGTTTGGGTTCTAGTTCATCATACTAGTTTAGCTCATTATAGTAGTACTATACTATACACCTGTTATTCCTGAATACCACTTTTTTAATCATAAATGTTTAAAAATAAATAGAATTTGATGTTTTAGTGTTAGATTAAAATAGTTGAAGTTTTCACTAGCAATTCATTGTATTTTACTTACATTCTCTTTTTCTAATTGTGATAACTATTCATGACAAAGAAATAATACCATGTGATTCACATGAGCACAGATCAAGAATACAAAAGAAATTTGTAAGGGATGCATTAACAAATCAAATTAGGCCTGTAGAAGAAATTGCTAGACAAAAATATATTCACAGCTAGACTAGAGAAGCTATTATACTTTTGAATGCATGAAGTTGATACCCTAAGTGTAATATATACTCTATATATATTTATAAACACTATATTATACACTTACATACACTAATAAATATGAAGTGTTTCCTAATCTTCATTGTTAGCTACTATTGAGAGGCCAGAAGTTTGCCTGGTATTTCTGAACAGCACATTGGAATGGCTTATTTTAAAGACACGGTTATGCTGCACTCTTAAGACATACCTTAAAGGCAATCTAAGCCACTTTGGCACTCTTCCATTCCACCACATTCTGGTGTCCAAGGTGTATAGATAGGCTGTGGCTGAGCCTTTTTCCTGGAATCTATCTCAGAATCTGCTCAGCACAACAAGCTGCTGTCCTTGCATCATTTTTACTGGGGTTGTTTTGACTTGATTGAATTTTTACCCTGAAGCTGAAGTGTGGGAGAAAGGCAGCTTTCTCAGGAATTTGTCAGAAGGTGATACAAGGCATTGCTAGCAAAAGGCCAGCATCAAGTTAACAACTGTTTGGGTAGGGGACAAGAAGGACACCGCTGGCCCAGTGTGTTTTCATGGCTCTGTTGCCATGCTGCATGGCTCAACACTAGCCCAGACACCCACATCCTCAGCAAGCAGAGTACCATCTTCCTGAACATTTTATGTAGTGAGGCTTCCCCTACAGTTCGTTATTGTTGAAGAGAAATGTGTAGAGAGGTATGTGGGAAGGATGGGGAGCTGGATGCTGACAAGCTTGGAGTCTGAGCCCAGTTCTGCAAACAGCCAGCTGAATGGCATTGTCCATGTCACTTCCCCTTTCTATTTTCAGTTTATCCCACCTCTGACATGACTTTAAGGTTGAGGTTGTTTGTACATTCACAACAATGGAATTGAAAAGTACTCCTTCATCTTTGCTACTTTGACTTGTATGTCCAAATTTCTCTAGGCCTAAACTGTATCTCTTCCACTTTAGCTTTTGGTTGCAATTATTTATTTGATGAGAAACTGCCTTAACCACACATATTTCTTTGATGTGAGCTGTCATTTTATAGGTTGTTCACAAGAAGTAAGCTTAGCTTATTCTCCCAATTGATGGGTTTATTGATGTCTTAAGGTATCACAAGTAATTTAGAGTCTCTTTGGAGAGAACTATTCGCTCCAGCAGTCTAGAAAATCAGATCTGTTGAACCCAAGCAGCCTGATCTTTCACAGACCTCCAATGCCAGTGCTCATAAGGGAGTCTGCAGGATCACAGCCTACAGTTATATTCCCTGGGTCCTAGTGAAGACTGGCAAGAGTCATGGTTTTGGTGATCCTTTTCACTGTTATGGCCCCTGTAGCTATCAGAAAGGAGTGTGAAAAGGTCTGTTTCTTCCGAATCTCATAGAACTTTAGCCTCGGTGAAGTTTTTTGCAAGTAAGTACATTGCATTTTGACTTAATGTTCCTAATTTGTATTCTGAGAGGTCTCGCTTCTCTTTTCTAAATCTTTCCAGATCTGTCTTTATTGTAGCTCACTCTCAGAGCACAGCCTATAGTGAAAGTCCTTAGTATTTTGAATAAGCCTGTCCCTCTTTGACTTTAAAGTTCATTACAGGATTTGGTAGCCACAATGAGCTTGCCTTTCGTTCACACCTTGTGCTTGCAATCACTTTTCCTACTTGCCAAGGATCACTGTAGCATCAAACAGAAGAATCAGGAACAGAAATATTCTTTCTTACATGCTCAGTGCTCCTTCTAACAGGAACCAGATCACTTCAAAGCAAAAAAAAGAAAAAAAAAAGATGAATGAAGAAGTGATGCATACAGAAAGAGGCAAATAAGGTGAACAGAGTAGAGGACTTACTGGGTAAAGAAATTAGGACTTGGGAGTTGAGAGAGGAGGACTTATTAATTGACTGGCTAGCCAGTGGAAGCAGGCAAGAAGACAGACTAGCGGAAAAGGATAGTGCAAAGCAGAAAAACATTAACACTGACTTAGGCGCTAACGGGAAGCTGAAGTCTGCAGCGATGCTGGATGGGGAGATGTGGGACCAGATGCTGGCACTGGCTGGTAACAAATCCAAAAGAGTTAAATAGGCTGAGGAGCACATGAAGAGAAACTGGACCTGAGAGCCTGGACTGGAGCAAAAGGAGGACTGAGACTAAGACATGGAATCCAGAGGAGGGGCAGGAACCAGCAGAGGAGAGGAGGATAAGGCACCTCTAGGAAACTGGTAATGGGGACTGATGATAGAAGAGGAGACAGGGACAGTGCTGAGTCAACAAGAACTGGCTGCCATCTAGGACACGTAAATCAGAATTAAATCCCAGCCTCTCAACTACTGCTGTGGCAACCTGCCAAGAGCAAGGCAGCTTGACAAGTAAACTGCACGCCTGTCCTTTCATCATGAATTAAAGTTAAACCCGAAGTTTATCTAGCTCTTAGCCTTTAGCCTTTTAAGCAAACATACAGAGAAGTGACTGGATGATTGCAACATGAAAGCAAAGGTACAGGCTGAAGGTCAGACCCAGATCCAGCCCTCACCTGGAGAGACTGAGGAGCTCCTCTTTTACCCCAGCTTCACTCAGCAAATAGAGCAGAAGCGCTTTCTTAACTTACCTAATGTTTATGATCGGTTATCGTCTTTTTCCCGTCCTTCTAACCTCTGGTGACCTAGTTTTACTTGGATCTGAGCCTAAGTGAGTTTTCTATGTTTGAAGGTCACCAGAGAATTCTTCCTTCCAGCAGGGTCAGAGGAGGCCTGACACATTTTACTGCAGTGTCCAGTCTTACACTGGCAGCCTGTATGTGTGCAACCAACTAGCAAATTGTCTCATCGTCTGCCAGTGCAGTAGATATGCTCAAACTGCAAGCACTTGGGCATCTATAGAATGGTATCGACTTTTGATTTCTTCTATATCCTTAAAGCCTAATAAATTACAGACAAAAATAAAGATTTTTAAAGATCACAAAATCAAGCTCTTAGGAAGCTGGGAAAAGCCAGAACCTAGGTAATATACGCCACCTGAATTATGCATAATTAACTATTATGGTTCAGTCCTAAAGATATAATTACCTAGCCTTTTCTTCCCATTGCATACTTACCTAACCAGGTTTGGGAGTGGAAACTGGTTGCAAAATAAGTCAAGGATGCTTTTGTTTGGAATATATGTAGAGAGTAAGAGCAGGCAGCGCACAATTGTCTCTTACTCGCAGCTGAAGGTTACCCTACAGAATTAGATACTATTCCTGCCCTTGTCACCATGTTCCTGTAGGACCATATGCAAGTCTCTCAGGCTTTTCAGAGCTGACTGCTGGATATTCCTTAGACACGCTAGAGCTAAGCACAGAGCTACAGCTGTTGTCTTTGGGATCTGCAGATGTAGCATGCTCTGAAGTCTCAGAGTATCAAAATTGATCCCCTAAATTAATACCTACTTAGCCTTCCTCTTTCTTCTATAAAGCACTGAGATAGGTGAATGATGAGCACTACAGGGTGATTCATGAGGTTTTAAACAGTCTGCAGAGCATGAAAATACAGCTTTGGGCATGTGCTCCTTCATGGAGCACCAGCCATGCCAACTGCGATCAGAATGAGGGAGAAATTATGAGGGAAAAACATCACATGTGATCATATGATAGAGCATAGTACCCTAACGCATACACAATAAGGGCATATAAAGGTTGTATGGGCAATTCTATATCCCCTCGTTACTACAGAGGGTCTGAAATTGAGATCTCTGGGCAGAATTTTGTGTCTGATGTGGAAGCTGAATAAGAACTTGCTGGCTTGAGTGGGAGACTTTCCTTGGACTCCCATAGAGTTTAGGTGAAGCCCAAATTTCTCTATGCTATACAATAATTAATCTTGATCCTGTAATATTTTCTCTCACTGTCATTCTTCCCTCCTTTAAGCATTTTATTGTTTTCTAAACTCTATTGTAAGTAATTCATAGTACTGTTACAACAGAGTGAACAAAACTGCATAGGTCTTGGAGTGGGGAGGCAGCTCTGATCCTGCCAGTGCTGAAGTTAGCAGTGGGGCATTTTGGTGTGTAAATGCATGATGTGCTTCCAGTTTAGGAGCTGCCTCACGTACATTCATCAAACAACACAGCCCTGGCTGAGCTGCTGAGGCTGAGCAAAGGTAATCTGGGGTCTGTTTGGAGGTTTGTTGTCAAAGTTAGTTGGGCAGTTTTGTTGCAGGGATCAGAAGAGGCTGGTTGCATCACAACCTTACCAGCACAGCAAGGGATTTAACAGAAAACTTTACAGAGCATGGTGTATGGAATGGAGAAGAATGAAACATCTTGTTTCAGAATGTGCAGTAGATAAGATTAAGCACAAAATGAAATAGAAACCTCTTGTCATACAAAACCAGATCCTGGAAGTGTAGGTATAAATCAATGATGTAAATCAGTGTAGCACCATTTTATTGAACCCTTTTGCTACCTGGGGATATGACTCACTCTTTGTGAGATCAGCATAAGTGCTGTTAAGTTCTTTCCTAGGTAAGAAAACAGCCAGCATGAAATGTAAGGCCAAAAATGGGAGGAAACAGATTGTTCAGTCTAACTTTGGTGAGCTTTATGGGGAGAGGGATCAAGCCTTCTGAAGGCAGGAAACAAGAGGAAAAGCAGAGGAAAGGAGAATGAAGGAACACGTAAGAGGCTGCTGGAATGGATCCAAAGCTACAATCAATTATTTTGGACTAATTATGTTGTACAGTGCTAGAGTCAAGTTTAGAAACACCACTCTAGGTCAGACTATGATATAATGTTGCAATCCTTGGATGATGGAGAGCTTTGCGAATTTGATGCTGTTTTAAAAACCCAAGTGAGAGTTTTGTTCTTTCCATGGATTAGTCCCTCATGTGCCCAAGCAAAGGTTTCCTTGCTCATTTCTGCTTCTTTCTTTTGTTAACTTCTGAGACGGGCAGCAGCTTCAAGTGTTTGACAGTCAAGTGCAATACTCTCCAGTAACCACTGGGGTTTCTTAGAGAGCTCACAGCAGCAGCAGTAGTACATTATGAAGCACCACCTGCAAAATACACGATCCCTTTAAGAAGTTTTAAATATCCTTTACATTTGTTCTGGAACATTTTGAAGGACCATTATAATATGCTCTTCATAAATATGTGATCAGTTTAAACTGTTCATTTTAAACAAATCTCACTTTCTAAAAGCATATATTATTCATGGAAGACACAGCATAATGCTAAACATGTCATATGCTAAATCACAGTAGGGTTCAGCTCTAGAGCTGGATACACATTCTAACAATTGGATCGAGCTCTGCAGTCCTCAGGAATAAATTTCTGTTGATGACCACATTGTCACAGATAGCTTGAATCAACATTTCATAGACTATTGGTAAGGCCAAGGGACTTCACATCAGTGGTACACAGTCACTCAGAAAGGACAGTGACTTCCTTTTTTAAATATCAACCTTTTGATTATATTGGTTAATTATCAGGTACACAGAATGTGTTTCTTTGAGTGTTTAAGTACTGCTGGATCCTATTAGATCCTGTATGCACTTTAGTTCAATATTCAGTTACCAGAAAGTAAGCTTTAGACAGATTCTTTCCTGGAATATATGGTGTTGCCCAAACACCATATGTTGTTGGTGTTGTACAAACTCATTGGGAGTAAATAACTTCAGTAACTTGTGCAAGAGATATTAGGTAATCACCTAGGGGCATCTGGCATGTTTTGTCCGTAAACAGAAGAGAGTAATGATTAATGATGAGAGTAATGATTAATCTCAGCTCTGCATTAAGGTTTAAATTGCACCAAAAGACGAGTGAAAAGCATCCTCTCTGATAAGCTCTGTTCGCTCTTCTCCTGAAGATGATACCAATGAGGATCCTCTCTGTGTTGCTGTGCCTGCACATGGCCTGGGTATGAGTTTACTTGCTTGATTCTTTTCATATCTTGCTGATTTGAAGCATGAACATTTATTTAATATTCATTGATTGGATAGATGCATTTTGGCTGTCATCTAGCTTGTAAAATGCAATGCACCTACATATGCATGAGCTTACTGTAACCATTTCACTACTGGCCTTTTGCATCAGTAGTTCTTGACTATCCAGTTCCTTAGCTTTGCTTAATTTAGTTTTGCTGAATCTGCCTGGCTTCAGGAGCAGCAAAGCAGATACGTTGACACAAATCAATAGATTCATAGATGGTGCTGTAAGTCTTAAAACTAACTCACAAGATGCTGATGTTTCCAGTAGGTTAGGAATTTTTGAATTTATTGGATGAATTATCCTTTCCTTTGGACTGTAAATCCCATTTTACTTCAGCAGCATTTTCCAGCTACAAATGACACACAATGCCTTTATGATATAATGCACATTAAAAAAAAAGAAACGGATTGTCTGTGGCAACAACATCAGGTGAAACTAGAGCTAAGCAAGAATTAATTTGCAAATAAGGAAGGTGGTAGTTTTGATTTTCATCTGTGCTAATTTAACCTTCTTGTTTTCTCCTTTAGGCCTTTAGCTCATGATCTTGCGTTAGATTCTCTTTGTGACTCTTTTTTGAGGAACATAAGTGTTCTCACAAATCAGAGAAATTACAAAAGCCGTAGTGCTGGGGCTGTTAGTGCTGAAAAGGCAGAGACTGTAGAAAAGCAAAGCCTTTACTTGCTACTTGGGCCAGATCCTCGGGATGAAGAGAAGCAGCACGAACCTGGTGGCTGTGCTAGTGGCGCTCCAGCTCCTGCTGGCCAAAGTGCCTAGACCAAGGAAAATTGTCTCAGAAGGAATCACGAGTCCTTTCGGGCATAAATTCCTGTGCTGCTATTTGTTTTGTAATTAGTTTGTATATTTGCATTTCAGCCCTTCGGGTTGCCTCAAAATCTCAGTATTTCTCCTCGTTTCTATCAGCACAGTACAATCCTCCCATCGTTGTTTTTACTGCTGATGTTATTACCTTTCTTACTCTTTAAGGCTGTAAGCTACAAGCTTATAGAGAGCTTCTGCAATTAAAAGCAGACACACTAATGGGAAAACCTTGCTCAAGTATTTTTTAAGCCCGGTTCGGTGCAGACTGAAGGCGACAGCGTGAGAATAGAAATCGAGGAATGTAACAGCAAACGTTAATAGAACAGAGGGCTTTCAAAATGCCTAAGTTAAAGCAAGTTAAGTTAATATTATATTTACATGAGCGCGAGGTTGTCGCGTAGTGGGTACGACCGTGAAACGCCCCGAGCATCGCCCAGCTCCCCGGACAGCGGTGCTGGCTGGAGGAGGAGGAGGAGGAGGCGGAGGGAGGAGAGGCGGAGGGCTCCGCGTCCGCGGGGGCACGTCAGGCCCACGGCCCGCGGGCGGGCCCCGGGGGCCCCGCGGCGCCCCGCTGACGTCTCCCGCCGCCCCCGTCTCCTCCCCCAGCAGGCGCAGGCCGGCGAGAGCGCCTTCGAGAAGGAGGGCGGCGGGGTGCGCGGCCCCCGCATCGTGGAGCACGCGTCGCCCGCGGGCTGCCGCAGCGACAAGAGCTGGCCCATCTGCGCCGACGACGACTGGGTGAGCCGCCGGGCCCGGGCCGGGGGGGAGAAGCCCCAGAAATCCTCTTGCTGGCCTGGAAAACCTCCCCGTCCTTCAGCAAGGGAGGCGGGAGGGGGACGATTTTCCTCACGGCAGCCTTGGGGGATTTTTTCTTTTTTTTAAAGTTTCACTGGTGAGGAACTGAGGAAGGGGAAAATTAAAGGTTCATTTGTCACGGCCTCCCTCCCCACTCCCCTCGCTGCCACCCCGTCATGAGAAATTTCCACGGACAGCGCTTCGCTCACGGCATTGCGCCGCTCTCGCCAGAGCGAGCCCCAGGGCGAGTCGCTCTGAGCCGCGGCAGTGCTCGGCGAGGTCCTTGGGTGCGCAGGAGACAAAACCTGAAGAAGAGCAGCAGGGCCTTGTCCTGAATTTTTTTCCGATGGGCTTTCAGTAACTGCCAAAAATCTCTAAACGGTAACGGGCTTTCAGTAACGGCCAAAAATCTCTAAACGGTAACAGTGGGGGAAAAAAAAGGGATACTCATTCAGATTTCAACACAATTATTTACCTCCTCCAATTTTAGGGTTCAAAATGCCCGTCAGGCTGCAGAATGCAAGGACTGATTGATGAGACTGATCAGGATTATAATCACAGAATAGACAAAATTAAGAAGCTGCTGGCAGATAGCCAAAACAACTACAAAAAATCTAATCAGATAATTGTGCAAACCGTAAATGTACTGAAGCCAGACCTGGACAGTGCCCAGCGTAAGTATCTCACACCCAGTTTTGTTAACTGTTGCTAAAATTCTGTGTTGTTGCGTGTAAGCGTTATTTAGTGAAAATATACGCTACAGTTGATCATCAAAAATGAGAATATGGACTAATATGAGACTCTTAACTAGTAAAAACTAGTACAATTTTTTACCTGTTTGGTATTATGAGAAGCATATTCTTAATTACATGTTTTACTTATATATTTTAAAATATGCTACTATCTTAGGAGAGAAAAATCACACATGCATAGCTGACAGTGTTGTGTTTCTGTTTCAGAGCTTGATGAGACTTATGGTCAGGTGTCAGCAGAACTGAGAAGGAGAATTGTGACATTAAAGCAGAGGGTTGTCACCCAAGTAAACAGAATTAAAGCTCTGCAAAACAGCATCCACAATCAGGTGACAGAGATAAAGCGCTTGGAGGTAAGTAGCTGCTATGTAATTTCCATTATCTTCAAAGTCTAGCTACAGAAAGAGGGTCTATCCATTATACTATACATGGTAAGCAGTGCTGGGTATGGAAGAAAAAAACTTGATACAAATTTCACACAACTGAAGCAAATTCCCAAATTAGTTACTCTTTTTGTGAGGCTTGTTTTTCTTTTCCTGCTGTATGGGAACCAGTGTGAACTTAGGAGGACTGCTGGTCCTGTCTGCAGATTTTGCTTTGAATCAGGCAGCAAGGATTACTGACGCTACATCTCTTTGTTACTGGCTCCATACAGGGCATTTCTCCTCCTGTACAGAGCTGCAGAGTAACCAGAACTGGAGGAACTTGCCCTACCCTTCTCGGTGCTGCCACCACTGCCCACAGCTTGTGGTGGCATCAGCAGCCCAAATTTCCAGGCTGTGGCTGATTTCTCTGATGGTTTTGCAAACAAAAGTCCTGTCACAAATGGCAGTTTTGCTCAAAATCCCCTTTTGACCCCTGGGGCAAAGATTCAGTTTTACCAGTCCCAGCAGTGGGACCCCCCAGGACACAGGCCTCTCGGCAAGGCCCCAGCAGGCTCCAAGGCAAGTGCACTGACTCCCTTGCTCCTTGGAGGATTCTTTTGTGCCGCTGGCTGCCAGTGAGCATACCCAGCTCCATGGCACTCCCACCAAACCCAACAGAACTTCCCTATTCCCTGAGAATTAAAGGGAGTAGAAATCAGGAACATGCCACAGAGTACTTGTCTATGGCACTTACCTGCTTTGTGCTATTGCACATGTCATTAATGGTAGAAATGAACTAGGGCAAGACTTCAAAATTGAGCTTTGCAGAAGCTTGGCTGTAGATGGAACATACTAGGAGGGCAGCTGCCACCTTTCTCAAATCCACTTAAGGGACACATCCTTGCTTGAGAAAGTCAGGAAAGCTCCCTAATCAAGTTATTTCTCTCTGTTTATGTAGGTGGACATTGATATTAAGATACGAGCTTGCAAAGGATCCTGTGCTAAAAGTTTTGATTACCATGTGGACAAAGAAAGCTATGACAGCATCCAGAAGCAGCTTACCCAGGCCAACTCTGTCGACTTGCACCCAGAGATTGAAACAACTAACTTGAGCATACTGAAAATTAGGCCAATAAAGGACTCAAATGTTCCTGAGCATTTTAAGCATAAGCATCTACCAGAAATGCAAGCTCTGAACATTTTTAATAACCTCAGGCAGATGGAAGTGGTGTTAGAAAGAGCAGAAACAGACACAAGCGCCTCCAGAGGCGACAGCTCACATCGTGCAACAGTATCAAGGGGAGATGGACCTTCACGCCCTAGCATAGTCATTCCTTCTGTGCATGGGAGAGACAGCCCTAGTCTGGGACACAGAACCTCCACTGTCCGTAGATGCACCACTACTGTCACCAAGAAAATTGTTAGTGGCCCTGATGGTCCTAGAGAAGAAGTAGTCGAAAAAGTGGTTTCCTCTGATGGCTCAGATTGTTCCCATTTACAAGGAGTAGGAGATGTTGGAGGGGAAGGAAGTAGGTACAGTGGGAGAGAAGGCTTCCACAGCATAGAAGGGTTGTTACCTGAGATAGAGTCATTTCTTACCCCTGGGTCTGCAACCACTATTACTAGGTTTTCTGGTGCATCTGGCAGCACTTCAACTGGCAGCCAAGGAACTGGCACAGTTGGTGGTCGCTTAGGTAGTGGAGCAACTAGTCATTCAGGGACTTTTGGGGGAAAAGGTGGATCTACAGACTTAGGAGAAGGGGAAGAAGATGATTTTGGAAGACTTCACCTTCAACCATCTGGATTCCCATCAGGCAGTGTGAGTCACTCCAAAATAGTGACCAGCTCCTCTTCTAGTTTCAACAAGGGAGGCTCCACTTTCGAAACCAAATCACTAAAGACCCGTGAAATAACTAAGGAGCTAGGTGGGGTGCAGCATGATCAGAGTGCAGAGGATAACCCAGACTTTCAGGCACGCAGCTTCAGAAGGAAAGGAGCGAATCACAGGACAGACTACATTGGGAAAGGTACACATGTGCATCAGGGAGTTGGATTTTGAGGTAGCTGAGCAAAACTCCATCCATAATCAAACTGACACATTGGTTTTAGATATTGCCATAAGTCAGTGTGATGAAAAAAATGCAAGAACAGTGTCTGTTTGTTGCCACTTTGAAAACAAAAAGGAAAATATATCAATAGCTCGGTTATTACATGTCATCTGCAATTTAAGAAGTATGTAAAATATATCTGAATTCTTTTTAATGTTGCCTGTCACTATGCCTAGCGTAGTCCAAGACATGTTTAACAAATTTTCCTCAGAACTATTGCTACTTGGATTCCTGTGAACCTTTTATTAAATTTTACTGATAACTCCTGTCAAACTAGATCAACTTTTTTTTTTAGACTGTGATGATATCCGCCAGAAACACACTTTTGGTGCCAAAAGTGGCATTTTCAAAATCAAGCCAGCGGGATCCAATAAGGTTTTGTCAGTTTATTGCGACCAAGAGACCACTTTGGGAGGATGGCTATTGATCCAACAGAGAATGGATGGATCAGAGAATTTTAACCGGACCTGGCAAGACTACAAGAGAGGGTTCGGCAGCGTGGATGACAAAGGTCAAGGAGAGTACTGGCTGGGCAATGAAAACTTACACTTGCTAACTCAGAACGACACTGTCCTTCGAGTGGAATTGAAGGACTGGGATGGAAATGCTGTGTATGCAGAGTATATTATACAGGTAGGGTCAGAGTCGGAAGGATATGCGCTTGCTGTGTCCTCCTACGAGGGGACTGCCGGGGATGCACTTATCACCGGCTGGCTGGAGGAGGGCACTGAATACACGTCCCATGCCCAGATGCGGTTTAGCACTTTTGACAGGGACCAGGACCGCTGGGAGGAGAGCTGCGCAGAGGTGTACGGGGGTGGCTGGTGGTATAACAGCTGCCAGGCGGCCAACCTCAATGGCATTTACTACCTGGGGGGCCACTACGACCCCAGGTTCAATGTTCCTTATGAGATCGAAAATGGGGTGGTTTGGATACCATTTAAAGCCTCTGATTATTCCTTAAAAGTTGCTAGGATGAAAATCAGGCCCATAGAAACCCCGTAGAAAGACAGGCTTTTAATATATATGTTAAGACCATGTGATTAGAAGCTTTATATATATATATATATAAAATATATACACTTATGGATGTGCATGATGTATCTTTATCCTGTGAAATTGAAGGCAACTGGACACATTTGTGGCTTAAAAAATAAACACTGTTTAATTACAAAATAATTCTCACATCTTCTTTTTAAATGCCAAAGCTTTTCATGGAAACATTGATTTTAAAAACCTCTGTATATAAACCTTGTCTGCAGCCTTTATATAGATGCCTTATCTAGACTTCAGTAAACACATCTCTGATAGACACAGTGTTTCCTGCTAGCATATTTTGTGCATTTTTACGTGCTAAACACTTCAAGGGTCACAAATGCACAAACGAGCTCATGCCTAGATAAACGAATGTTCCAAAAGTGGAAGTGAACATCATGAAAAACAATATGTTGTACAGTGGTTTTCTAAAATGCAGCTTGAGTGTATCTTGATCACGACTGGGAAAGAGATTCTTGGATATTTTCCTTTCGGCAATCAATAGTATGTCTCCTTCCTGAATCTATCGTGACATCAATCAACTGAAGAAATAAATAAATCAGAATGACAAATCGCAGCACTCTTTGCAGCATGTCAGCAAGACAAAATCTTTTCACAGGCTGGATTCGTACTTAATAACATTTACCAAACTTAATCATTTACTTCAGCTGAGGAGAAAAATCTAAAAGCTAATGATAATCTGTAAAATTTGGTCTCTCAGATTTTTTTCACAATATTTTAAAATTTAAATATCAACCCTGCACCTTCTTCCTGAGAACTGAAAATCCATTTTATTTTCTCTCTAACTTATTCAGCATTGGCAGCATTAAGAGATTATGCAGATGGGTGGTTTTGTTATTGCTGTACCAGATAGACTAGAATATACAAACTGTATTGCTCACACTTCTGCAGTTACACCATGTATGCAGCACTATTGGTGTAAAAGGTGTTCAAAATAGGTCCTAATCCAGTTCATTGTTCTGTGTGAACACAAGAGTGAAACAGGGATAGAGATCTGGCCATACAAAAAAGACTGCAAGTGAAGATCCCTATTTTAATAAACAGATATGTGCTTGAAACATGTCCAGGTTTAGATCTTTTCAATACAACAGTACTATTTTTATCTGATTTTTTTATGTTACACTTTCAGTATTGAGATTTGTATTTATAGATTTCAGATAACCAGTCTTTTGTGAGGAATGAATAGGGTATTCATATTGCAGCATTCCCTCAGCTTCTCCATTTAATAACTTACAAATATTTCCCCTGTACGTTAACAGTTCATTTTATAAACTGATCAGCCCAGTCGGTTTAAATTCTTTAATCTAAATTCACAGTAAGACAGCTTCAGTACTGCTGTTTAAAAACTGGGTTTCCGCATAGTGAAAACAATGTAAAAAATGCTAGCAACTCACGCCTTGATTTGAGATCAAAATACTCAGAATTTAAACTGTTTTAGGTTGTTTAAGAGTGCTAAAGAAGTCACAAATTTAGAAGGACATTCACCATGAGCTCCTGTTGCCACTAAAATGAATTGTGAAAGTCTTCTCGAATTCAACAGTCCTGCTTTTGAGCATGACTTTCCTTTTCATTTGCACAGAAGCCCAAGAGCAGCTGGAGATAGTTCTCAGCCAGAACTGCAGATGATTTGGGTTCTCTTTCACTCTTTTACACACTTTTGCCACACATCTAGAATGGAATACACTTTAATAAACAAAATATGCACTTTAGGACCAACTTGTAAGTGGGAACTGACCTCTTAAGCTTCAATATTGTAAATACAGAAGCAAACCTTTCATCCAAAAGAAAACAGTTCATGATAACTCACCAAAATATAACTCCCCAAATAAGCTTATTTGGGAGCAGAAAATGTTTGACTAAAACAAAATAAAATAAAAGAATCCAGACTCAGCTTCCTCGATTTCCCAGATTCATCTACCTAGATTTGTGCCGACCAGTCCAAAGCTACATTAAGAGATTAGCATTCCATTCACAGTGACTACTGAAAGGTTATGACTGTAACCAGCACAGGCAACATTAGGAGCGTCTGTATGGTAATGGTATATTATTTTTGCTTTTAGTATGTTTCTCACCAAATGACAAATAAGGATTCATATGCAGATAAGGTTTTTTAAATCAACAACCTGCTAATAGTGTGTGATAGAGATTTTTTTAACAAAAAGCACCCTTTGCGTGGAAAAACTGTTACACCACCTATATAATTACACAAGAATGTGCTGTGTTTGTCTTTATACCTTATTACATAAAATTACACAACAAAATATTCACTGTGTTAAGTTTTTCTGTGTTTCTATTGAGAAATGAGCATGAGCAGACTTTATCTTAAATCTCACTGGTGAACATTTATCATACTACTTAACAATGTCTTCATGCACTGATAAAGACACTCACTTTAAGTCCTTTTTCAGGATTTCCCAAGCTCAGTTGCTGCCCAGCATTGCTGGAGAGTCTGCTGAAAAGCCAAGACATCTCTACAGCTATGTGCAGAAGTGTCTGCTTTTGGAAAAAGCACTTCTGCTTTGTGCTATGTGCTTTTCTTCCCCAGCTGCAGCGTAAGCCTGGCTGTGGGGACTCCAAACATTTCTAGTCATGTAATGAGATGCTACCCTGATGTCTCCTCCTTGTTCCCCGAGACTCAACAGATTATATCAGTCAGAGAGGCTGCAGATGAGATCCAACTACTGTTAGCCATTCAGATTCCCAACTTCATGGAGAAGACAGTTCCCCTCTGAGAGGTGGCTCACCCTGTCTACTTTGGTTGGGAAGTTCTGCCTTTGAGACGACGTCTGCTCCTGACTACAGAGGCAGCTTAGACCACTAGCTTCAATGAAATACTCAAATTTTAGATAAGTAAGGTGAGCTGCATCTCAATTTTAAACTGTCATCATAACCAGATAAAGAAATGAGGAAGATGTGAAGAGCAGCTCTATTGGCAAAAAAAAATCTTGATTAAATACAGAGAGCTTGATCTAAATCACAAATAGAATAAACAGTGGTATTTAGGAACATGGAGCAAAAAGGATGAGTCTGTCCTTTAGACTAGGATTGATACACCTCCATCATTTCATTAGACACTTCTGTTAAGAAAATCATCTGCAATGTGTTTGTGTTAAGCACACATATTCATTCTCCACTAGTAATGCACAAGTGGCTAGGAATTATATAAAGAGAACTTCTGTTTAAAGGTTTTGGCTAATTTTAAGAAAAAATTTTAGCAAAGTTTCAAAACATGTTTCTCAGCATTGTTCATCTTAAGAGCCTGCCCTTCCTGCTCAGCACCTGCCAGGCTCAGCAGATCGGAGGGAACAAGGACTTCGCAGGCACAGCTGCTGTCATTTAGAGTAGTGAGACCTAGCTGCCTTTCTGCCCACAAAGGAAAACGTTCTTTTTAAAAATCTGATTTTCACAAAATGCAGAGAGCTATTCTTCCTCACCACCTTCCTCTCTTACTGTCCACCACCCAAGCTCTCTGTTTCCTACAATTATTTTTGTATCTTGCCTTAAGTATTCCCTTTCTTTTTAGGTCGTGGGCTTTTTACTAGGCCTCAGCGCAAGCAGAACATTGTGCTAGCAGTGGAGGATGTCCAGGACAGTACCCTGCCATATGGCTGTAGCAATAAACCCCAAAGCCCCATGGAAATTATGCCCTGATTATCCCCCGTAAATGGCAGAGATAAGGGAAGAGGACAGCAGACAAGGGCTGGATGGTTTGGAAGGACAGTAATGCAAAGGTAGGCAGGGCCTGAATATTATATTTGTCCCAGAGCCTGAAAACCTCTTAGCTATCCTGCACACAGTGCTTGATGAACGGGAGCGACACCATGCTCAGTTCTGGGTTGGTCAGTACAAGCACGGCGTTGACAAACTGGTGTGAGGCCACTACTCTAGCTGTTTGCAAGCTGGAGCATGTGGTGTCCAAGGAGAGACTGAGAGACCTGGGTTTGTGCCGCCTGGAGAGGAGGAGGCTTGGGGTGGGGTCTCACAGTTGTCTTCTGTGCGTGGTCTCATGAGGGTTAGAGAGAGGTGGAGTCAGACTCATTCCTTCTCAACTTGTTACACAGGTAGTTAGTACACCTTTTGATATAAAAGGAAAAGACAGTCTTTTGATATAAAAGGAGAATATGCTTGCTTCTCCCCTGATAATTCGTAAGTAATTAGAAATTATATGAAGAAAACTTTATTTTTAAGGCTTTATTTAGTTTTTAGAAAACATTTAAAAACTAGTTCTTTCCCTCTTCAAATGCAGTGTGGAACTTTTTTGTAAAACAATGAAATGGGTATTTTTATCATGTTATTCTATACTGACAGCTGCCAGTTACTTCAGTCTTGTGAACAAACGAAAAATAGTATAAAATACACCTGTGGTTTATTTTCGTGGGTCAGATTTTGATTTATAGTTGACATAGCTTTTCACTTTACATCACAATATGGTCATGCACACATTTTGTCATACTTGGTTCTCATACAGAAAGACAAAAATGTCTAAAAGTTTCATGTCTAAAAAGTTAACCATGCATGAGAATGAAAAGAAAATCTGTGACTCTGTACATTTTGAAAATGGTTACTGTGGAAAGTATGGTCTGATTTTCATGCTCATCTTCTTCAGTGAATACCATGACCCTTTCCAGTTCATCCATACAATACCATCATCTGTACCATGTTTTGCCATATCCCAGCTGTAGCTCCCTCCCCAGTAGTATCTGCCATTGGGGTTGGCTGAATGGCAGCGATTGTACCACCATCCGCCACCATCTTCTTTGGAGCACTGCTTTTTTGGATCTGCAGTTAACCTGTTGAGGGGAGGAAGGAAGAGTTAACATTGACAGGTGAACCACAAACAGACAGTTCAACAGAATGCATACTCCTGTCCCTGCATGGATATTTTCAAACTATAACAAATACTTAAAATTCCCACTGAACTTTCTGTGAAAGACTGGTTCTCACAAGGATGTACTATGCAGTGCACTTGGAAAGTGAAGCTGCTAAGAGAAACAAGTACAATCTTGCCTGCATTTCTCTTGGAATGCTATTTCAGTCTAGCAGTTGATAACTACAATTCTTTCCAGTTGATAAAGGTAATTGCAATATCAACGCAATATTAATTGTAAGTCTTTCCCAGTCCAAAGAATGTCTTTTTTAGTAAATTGGTAACTGAGAAGTATTAACATAAAAACATAGCATGCATCTTAGAGATACAGTGCTAACTTACCTACTTAACAATTGGGTTCCTGTCTTCTGAGTAGGCACAATTTTATTTTTTAAATAGGATGTGCTATCTATCTGTTTCCTTAGGGCTCATTACTGTGTTACTGGAGACAGTACCAATGCTCCTACAGAGATGTGACTGTGGTCCTCAGCACTGCTACCCTCAGTCTCTAAGAATGAATATATTGCGTCCAGATTTGCCAATTGTCCACAATAAGATGGCATCAATACAGTTCAGTGTGCTTGCTTCTTATTTAGCCACATAGCTGTACTAATCTAATATACAGTTTCCTCTGGGAAAATTCTGCCCTTGGCTACGTCAATGGAACAGCATGAACATTTGGCTAGCAGCTTACAGGGAGAAAATACATTTTAATATACCGCAACATTCTATGAAAACTAACGGTAAATTAGGAAAATATATCTAGTTCTATTTTAAGCAGAGAGACATGATTCCATAGCTAATCTTTTAAAATAGTTTACGCAAGTACATACCATCCATCATTGTCTCTATCGTAAGTACTGAAAAACATGCCATTGTGAATTGTCATTGTCCTGTTTTCTCCATGCAGCTGTGACGCTCCTTCCATGAGAGCATTGCCTGCATTGCCTTTGTAGTTACTAACTGAAAGCTGATACTTGTTTCCTTCATCCTCTATGGTGAAACCTTCATAATGAGCTGAAACTTTATGGTCATTCCAGTCCTCCATTTCAATTAAAACTTCAGTGGGCCCTGTTTTGGTAAGCTGGCTGATTTTGTCATTTCCAAGCCAATATTCACCTGAAAACAACAGATGAGAGCTCTGAAAAGTCAGTTTCATGTTGTGCTTCAAGACAGCTTTACGATTTGCCTATAGGTCTGCTAAAATGGACTAGTTAGTTTTAAAAAGTCAAAGAGCTTCAAGAAACATGAGAAAATAGTTTTAGTAACAAGAACTCTTCATGTTTTTTGTTGACAGGTTTACCTGGTATATTACAGTACTTCTTCTCTCCACTTGCAATATTTCCAAAACCCTTTTTATATGCATCCCATACTCTCCCAAAGTTAACACTGCCATCTTGGCGATTCTGAATCAAAGTCCAGCCTGCAGAACAACAGTATTTAGATTAAATTGCAATCAAAAAAGAATATAGAATGTTTAAATACAGCCCTTCTCCTGTCTTCATCTCTAGATGAGCTTAGCATATGGCTTCCTTGCTTCATGAGCAAAGGTGGAAAAAACAGAACCTGAAGGAATGCTGAAAGCGCACAGTAGTAGAGTAAGAAATGAGCCAGCTCCTCCATGTTTACCCAAATATTGTCCACTCTGGTCATAGTAAGATATATTTTTATCTACCTATCCCTTCCCAACAATTTATTTCCAGTTTCCCTGAAGAAATATTCTACTGTGCATCTGAAGATGATCAACAAGACTTTTTTGAACTAGTTAATTGGACTTCATTCTCAAGTAATTAAAAAAGTTATAACTCCATATTGGTTTGCATAAATGATAACTACTAGTAAAAAATATTTTTGTAGCATTCATACTAATTAATATTTTAACAATATAGTTATTTCACACTAACCTCCACCTTCTGTCTCCATGTCACAGTACACTCTATATGGTTTGCTGAAAGGCTCAGGCTGGATGAGGTACATTTCCGAAGTCTCACCTCCCTTTCTGAAAATATCCTCGCATTCTGCAATTATAAACCAAA
The DNA here is from genome assembly GCF_028389875.1 of Rhea pennata. Classification (NCBI taxonomy): domain Eukaryota; kingdom Metazoa; phylum Chordata; class Aves; order Rheiformes; family Rheidae; genus Rhea; species Rhea pennata. The sequence goes on from NC_084666.1 coordinate 46,223,534, forward strand.
GTATCTGTTACTGACAGAGCTCTGCACTTCTGCTTCAACAGTCTTCTTATCCTTGTTTGCTTACTGCCTGTGAACAATTTTAAAGATATATCTAATTCTACTTTCATTTTGATTTTCATAATACATCAGATTAAATAATCATTGAACAAAGAACAGCGTGTTTCTATTGTTCTGCTTTTCCAGAGTCATTTCTAAAAGTTGAGCCCACGTGATTGAAGAGGATGTATTTTTCAATGACTTTTTGAATTAGACTGACTCATGAAAGAAAAACCTATTGGGGTACAAATATAGTAATAGTAAGTACATCACCTCCACTTTACAAAGTCCCCAAAACACAAATTTCTTAAAGCTGCTACTGGCCACTATTGAAGACAGATTTGGTGTAAAAGGATATTTGGTCTGACCAATAGAGCCATCCACAAAAGACTTTTTCATGTTGGATCACTAGCTAGCTTTCCTGCTATCCTAATTGGCATCACAGGCTTCAGACAAATGTTCATAGCAATTGAATGATGTATCTATCACCTGGTACGGTGATGTAAATGTGAGAAGCGAAAGACGTTTTTATAGCTAAATGAGGTACCTTTGCCTGAAACCACCGGGATATTACAGGAAACAACACAAGGAGAGTGGCAGTAGTCCGTCTGGGTTGCAATGGCTTTTTCCAGTTTTTGTATCTTTTTGTGCAAAGAATCCACAACTGCACGAAGGACCCTGAGACTTGATGGGATATTATTGTCCAGATTGTCCTTTATGTAATTATAATGCCTTTCCAATTCTTCATTGTACTCTGAAAGCAAACCGTCATTGTCTAGAAAAGCAAACAGATTAAATAACAGCTCAGTTTTTGATATGTTTTCCAGTCACAAAATAATGAAACACAATCTGTAAGGACAATTTGAGAAGTCCCTTCTTTCCTTAGCAAGGAAGATGGATATGCACATCTTTTCCGTACTTTTCTTGTTTCTACAACATGCAAAGACTCTACAAAGATTCCTGGAAAATGGATACACATGTATTGATATGTCTCTGTGAGCTATTAGATTTATCAATATTGCTATTTTCTGGCAAAGAAATATAATTAAGCTTCTTTCTAGGAAGCCATGCTGCCAAGCCAGGAGCTGGACATAAAGAAACTGGATGTATGTGGGAGAACACGTAAGACAAAAGGGGACTGCTTAAACCTACAGGCCTCATATGAATCTTACCTCAGTGTGAGATCCATTTATTTTCCCCTCTCAGAGTGTTTTCTAAGATTTATGATGATATAGTCATGGAACCCTAGCCTGCTAGATAGTGGCTCTACTGCATTTTTAACTTTTTTAAGAAGTGCCTTTAACAAATAATGATAGTAATGTCAATATAATTGCAATACTGTTTACATTAGTGACTCAGAACAATAGCATACCTTTTCTTTGTTTTTGTGTCTTTACCAATTTATCATCCAGAATATTCACATATTCATAGAAAGTTGTAGAGCTGTCGGAAAATTTGGTCACTTTGTCTTTTAGATCACGAACAACGGATTTCACATTTTTTTCCTGTTTTACCAGTGTAGTTTGCAATTCACATCCAGTTGGACACAGCACTCCCTTAAAAAAACAAAAAGGGCTGTGGATAAAAGCCAAGATAAAAAGAGAAGCTTCCTACCCCATCCATGAGTGGCTATACCTCTGAAAACATAGAACACTTAGTAATGTGAGGTCACATATTTAATCACCCAGATGAGAATTCAAGATTTCCAACTTCCAGGAAGAAGCTGCAGTGAGAGGTGCAGGAAGGAGCTCCAAGCTCCCCAGGAGGATTCTTCTGTTGAAATTCTTTGGAAAGGGCCTCTCCACACTTTGGTCTTACACTATCTGCTTTTCACTTCTCTGCACTGTTAAATGTTCAAAATTAAGCCACCTGAACTACGACCAAAGCCTGCCAGGAATTACTTGGTGCCCGTGTGTGCGTGCATCTACTCCCCCTTTCAGTATCCTCGAAATAAGAATCAACCATGCTTTGTACATCTCGGTTTTATATATGTTTCATACAGAACAGCTAAGCGCATTTCAACACAACCGGGAGACACCTACCAGCTCGTCTAAAGGATGCTTGCACCCGCCGGCATCAGGATAAACGATGGGACCTTTCTTCTCGGCCTCCTTTGGTCGCTTTGGTGGCCGGGGCTGATAGCGGCTTCCGCTGATGGGAGGCGCCACGGGTCTCAGCGTAGGGGCTGCTTCCCGCCTCTTGTCCAGCGGTCGGTGGCCTCGAGGATTCAACTCTGAGCCCTCTTCCTACAAAAGCCACAGAAAAAGAAAACTCTCTGAATTTAGGAGCGTTGTTATTAAACGCCATGCACAGGATGAAGGTATCCATTCCGCATCCTTTACTACTTTAAACAACAAAGAAAACCAAAGCAAAGGGTATGTAACTGATGGAATTAAAAAAGCAACATTGGAAATACTATACTGACATTATGTAAAAATAACTGTAATGCCTTCTTCTCCAACTCACACCCTCACAGACTAGATCTATCCAAACCAAAAAGCCTTCAAAGCAACACCAACACAATATTTCTCTAACCGAAATAGTTCTCTAACCAAAGACCAAAGTTCATGTCGTTCATAGCCACTACCTACCGTGAAACTTGAAATAGCAGGACTGAACAAATCAGATATTCATGGGGCTAAGATGCATATTCACCCTTACATTAGCAACATCCCTGTTTTTCACTGGAGCACTACAAAATTTTCAAAGTCTCAGAAAATCAGGCAACAGTCAAAAACATCTTCAGGTGTCAGGCTATAGGCCAACTATTAACTGGCAAAATTAGTAAAATTATTCAGTAATATATTTTATATTGGGTTTCTTGAGCTTTCTCCGATGCACGTATTCCTCATCACTGTCAGAAGCAGGAACTGTAACAGCTACCAGTGTCCCATGCTGTAGGATGCATTTTGAGAGCAGTAAGAATTTATAAATTATGTTTCCCAAGTTGAACTCCACTCCAGTGGATTTTCAGTTATATTGATAAATAGAAGCAATTAACAATTTTATTTATTTGAAAAGCTTTCATCTTAAAATTCAGTTTGAAAGTCTGATAGCCTGAGCAAAGGAAACAAGCCTTGTCCCTAAGCATTTGTTCAAACTAAACCATTTGTATTAATATTTGTTTGAGCTGAACTGGATCAAAATCTTCTACGACCTCTGATCCCACTGAGACTTAGCTACAAATAAAAATCACTTGTAAAGATCCAAGGTCAGAGCCTTAAAATAATTCCAAAAGTAGGCAGCATACAAATCATAAAATGGCTGAAAATGATTTAGTATAATAGCCTTATCAGTAATCAATGCATAAACACAAACACTTATGTTGTATAACAGAACATTATCTTATTTTTGATTGTCTTGGTCTATTCCATTTTTGTGGAGATTTTCAAAAAAATCAAAAAGTCCCTGAGATTCCAAATCAAACCTCACATTAAAATATTTTACTTAAACAAAACTAAATACCGATTAAATTGTTATTTTAGATCCTGATGGCTTGCCTTTTTATTTAATAATTGCTACCTTACCCTTTCAAATGTAAAGCTATACGATCTGGTAGTAAATTCTCTTCTAATGCCTACTAAATCCATAGAAAAAATTCTGCTGTCTTTGAGACAGGACACCATTAATTACACACGTCTACTCTCTTGCTCCAGACAAACTCATTTTCTGTAACACCAACAGTTAACATTGCTGAATACATAGCCATAAATTCATTTAGCCAAATAACTAGTCTTACCAACTTACCATCTTCATTCTCCTACAAAAAAGGAAAGGAAATACAAAGAAAATAGATCTAAAACTGGAAAAGAACTGTTTGCAGTTACATATATGTGAAAAATAATACAGAGATTATTTCTTTGAACACAAATGGAGCAAGGACATGCACCGCATTGGTTTTTTTCACAGTTTCTAACTTAGCTAACACAGAAGCTGAGAAAACCATGCATGCCATTAAATAAAATTAATTATTTTTACTCTTATTAGTATTAATTAATTACTATCAGTATTACAACCTCATCATCATACTCAATGGAACCCTGGGATTTAATGGTAGAAACACAGAGCAGGAACAGCAGGAGCAGTTTCATGATGCCGGCTTGCTTGAGCAGCTCAGTGAACTTCTCCCACCAGCGGCTCTGACAGTGAGAGATCCTCCGTGTTCATATATATATATACGAGCCTGAATTCCCACCTCGGTAATGATAGGACCAACCCTTTGGAGAAGTCACTGACTTTCTGTTAATATTTAACCTTTCTCCTGAATACATGTGTGCCTGAATACATTTGCTATTGAGCAATATTTCTGGACAAGTCTTATCTCCATGTCCCAGAGACTCTTGCTGCTGGCATCAAATAAATATTTAAATCCTTAGAAGTACCTCCTGTTCAGATTACACAAGGTTACTATCTTCTCAAAAATCACAAGTCTTCCGAGACAGCTGAGAAGGCGAACATCCAAAGAAAAGAATGTCAAATGTCACAGTTTGTGACATCTCCTTTCTTACTTTCTTCCTACTGAAAATTGGAATGTTTCAGAAATATTACATTGATTATGAAAAAACCTCACTTGGTACAAAATGTTAAATTATTCTAAATAGTTCTGACGGTAGTTGGATGGATATGCAAGCCTTGGTAAGTCCTGTAAATTAGAATAAATTGGTTTTCCTCATGAGGAAGCTCAGTGTATATTCTGAAAAACTAATTATATAAGATTTGTGTTTTATTCTTATCTTAATTATTTACGAGTATTCTAGTGAGCCATGTGACTTGCAGCAAGGCTCACAGGAACAGCACATTTCAAGCCACTACTATAAAGCAAGTTACACACTTCTATGAAATTTCACACCGCATTACAGTTATCTAAATAATGAAAAAGGAACTGTACAATACATCCAACCAATTCAGATTAATTTAACCAACAAAACTGAGCTTTGAATATTCCCAGTGACCTGCTGACAAATTACAGATCAGAATTAATTCACAATTTGTGCAATCACGAAACTTCATACAACCAATTAGTTTGATTTTAAAATTTGAATAAGTAGACCTGCTCAGAGAGTTGACAAAGAGAAAGAAACTATGTTCATTACATTAATAATTTTGTGTGAAAAACTGTTTAGCTCTAATTAAAAATCAGCTTAATAGTGTAAGCACAAAATAACACTTTAATTACTTTAACAACATGACATTGTAAATGAATTAAAATAACTAAATTTTATATACTGATTTACTGCTTTCCTCTAGTACAAAAACTGTTTCTGTCATAATCATTATTTAAATATGTTTAAAGATTTTTAAAAGAATACTGTGTGAAGTTATTTGTAATCATAGCAATGTAATCAAACATGCTTTTGGATGCTTTTTAAGAATATGGCATATCTCTGCACAGCTTTAACATATTACTGTCTTCATAACCTGTGATTTTTTCCCACGATATAAACCATCGTATTATACTGAATTAAATAAAAGGTATTGAGTTTGTGCACTTTTCTGAAGTCATTCATATTAATGCCTGAAAAGAAGCAAATTATGCGCCGAGGTTCCATTTCAAAGTCAATGGGGTGGGAGATTTTGTGATAAACACAGACAAGACAGCTGAATTTGCTTGTTTTACGCCTGTTTCCTGTATTTGTGCTTTTGTCAGAATTCTTGTAAACTATGGAGATTCCTGAAATATGAAAACTGTTTAACTTGGCTGGTTTAATTATTAAACGGCTTTGCCCCAAATCAGCCGTGGCTCAAAGAGCTCTTACTCCACCGAATTTGATCCCTTCTGCCAGAACACCCCTAACATTACTACATTTTGAAGAAGACAAACTTCCCTCCACGTTAAGGTCTGGCGTCTTTACCGCATTATTTCCACTGTAAAGACTCTAGCCGAGACATTGCATGCCCCTCACTGCCACCGACTCGGGGCACCTCACAACCTCCAGTCCAGTTATCCTCCCACCATATCTCTAAGGGAAATCCAGCCAGCCTCATTTCATGAACTGGGAATGGACAAAACGATGCTAAACTGCTGGCCTAGAGGTCTAAAACTTCACCCTTATTTCACCCTGCCATAGTCTACAGGAAGTGGAACTTATGGAGTCCTTCTTCAAGTATGGAGCATCCTCGGGTCCAGCATGAAAAAACAGGGAGATGCTGGTGCTCACTGTGTCCTGGACTAAATTATGGGGGTCGGCATGGGAGCCGGAGCGTGCTGCCGATTCCCAGCATGGAAAACCCCCCGGGGCTACGTGTGGCTTCAGTGAATTTCTCCATTGAAATTCAGCCTTTGACCCTCCCAAAACCAGTGCTTATCATTGGCTTCCCCAAGAGGGTTAGTTGGTTGTGTTTCCCTGGGGATTTACCAGGAAGCACAAAAATTAACACATTTATACCACATAAAGGCTAGTGCACAGTTTGGGGTCAGATGATACCATAGGAAGGGGATTACGCTACGGTTCCTCTGGCAAACTGAGGCCTGGTCTACCCTGCAAAGGTTTTGCCTGAAGAGTTTTATCAGCAAAGCTGTACCTGCATGGAGACACAACTCGTATAGGCAAAGAAATGCTTTACCATGACAGTCTAAATCTGGAACTACAAAGAGAGAAAGATACTTTGGCAAACGTATGTATTTATATCTATATAACGATTTTGGCAGCAGAACTAGATCAACATTGGTTATAACATGATTTTTCCTTCACCCACGAAAGAAACATCCAAGGATAGTGTTTCTAAGAAGTAAATTTTTAAGAAGTAAATGAAGTCTTATAAAGAACTTTGAAAACTTGGCTTAAGTTTCTTCTAAAAATGGTATCAAGGTGGATAAAGCAGGAAACCTATTCCGTTTCCCTTCCTTTTTCCTTTCTGCATATTCCCCTCCGAGTCATATGGTTAGCGAGAAACTGCTACTGGACTTAGGTAGTGATGATATCACCACAAACCTGCTATTAGGAATTGCAATAGGAAAACAATGACCCTGTCGTGTTCCAGGACCTCTTCTTGTACAGTACTATCTGCCACGCAGAGGAGAGACCTGCTGGCAGAGGTGTATGTATGCATTTTTAAGAATGAGTATTTGTGCACGGTCTCTTGTGCTTGTTCTGTTGGTTTTCCTGTCAGTGGTGCAATGCTCTTTACACAAAACCCCAGTCAGACAAGTCAAGGTCACCGACTGATGGATCTTCAAAGCTGAATGTGTCCTCTGAAGCAGTCTTGGTATGGGAGGAACAGAACTTTCTTATGCCACAGATAAGCTATAACGTTTACTAAATTAAATTTAAAAATACATCCAGCTGTTAGTGGTTTATTTAGAATGTCTTTTTAAACAACCAGTGTTGCAATAAGGTCACACTATGAAAATAACAGTTATGTGTCAGTCTCTGATGTTCTTATTACTGCTGTTTACTGGTAACAAATATTACTGCAAAGGTTTCTCGTAAATGAGAATTAATGTTATCTTCACATCCTCAGAACAAGCAGATTCTTAAACATTAATGAGTGAGGCTATTCACCTTGATCTTAAAAACAGCACTAAAATAACATACAACCTACTAGAAATCTTTTTTAAATGGTGATTTGCAAAAAAATTGCACAGTTCGTTATTGCAGCTGCAGATGATATGCAACAATATATCAAATACGGCATAAAATAAAAAAAAAGTTCATATTCTAATGAACTTCATTAATACCGCTGACATGATTTAATTAAGTTCTGGGACTGAAATTCACCTTGGACTAAATCTACTGGAAAAGATGAAATTATTACAGAGACAAATTTGATCTCTGATTTTCTAAAGCATTGCAAAAACACCAGGAAATATGCAGAAATTAAAAAGTTCTGTGATGAAAATTTGAAAATTTACTTGATAAATATTGAGAATAAAGACAGAGCTATGTGAATACTACTAATAATAGCAATAAATGGCACATATGAATGAAATTTTTTTGCAAAATATATATGGAGAATTTTTTTTCAATGATTGATATGAAAGTCTGCATTTCAAATAATCTTTTTTTTAAAAAATGCAACAAAAAGTAAGCTCTGTAGGCCGCATTTATCTCCAAAATCCCTGCTGACAGCCTTTTTCATGCAAAAATCAAGAAGTTAAAGAAGTTCTATGCACTGTTTTCAGGGATATGAGGGAGGAAAAAAGAAAAAGAAAGAAAAGAAACTACATTTGAAATCCCATAAGCCAGGTAAATACTTCATGCTCACTTGGACTCAAGGTAGATGCCTTGGGTAATGTTCACCTACCCTTTGCTGTTATCGACCAGCACAAACACGTTCTGCCCATGTAAGGCTCCATCTGAAGCAAACTGAGATTTAACATGGCTATGCAGGAGCAAGCCGTCCTTTGAGTGCCTCCTTCTCTTTAGGAAAGAGAGGCTCAATACTAGGCCATAAATGGAATTTACACCAGAGCCAAGAGAGCACACTTAGGCAAGCTGGAGGCCCCTTGCCCTCCGGCAGAGATAGCCACCATCCCTTCCAGCAGCAGCCTCTCCAGTTCACCTCTGATCTCTCCAGCCCAGAGGGACACAACCACCTTGCATCACAGGGACCTCCTGCCCCACGGAGTTTGCACTCCAGTTTGCAACCTAAACAACAACAGATGGGGCTTCCCTTCCTTGAGGCACAGCTCTGGTGCCAGGGTCTACTGCGGATATCTCCACCAAAGCCTTGGAAAACTGCCGGCATTCCCCAGCTTCTCAGGACGGACTGTCAAAATAGGTTCCTGGGTTAAACATGAAACTGGCTCCTAGGCTCAAAATGGAGACGGCAATGGTCCTCCACTGCTAAAGGCGTAACAGAGTGGACATCTGCTACCATCTCCCATCTCAGACTCAAAGCAGGCACAAATTGTGCTGGGGTTAGAAGCCATGCGGAGCTGCATATGTATCTCAAATTATCAAATATAAAACACCATTGTGGCCACCAGGAATGATCTATCAATTCTGGAAAAAGAGGATGGTTATTATGCAAAACAGAAAGGTAATTTTTGCACTGGAAATAATCCCATGTTTATGCCATCCTGTGACTAATAAACAGAAGAGGTTTGAACCATGGATATTTCACTAGATCATTTTTTAGCCCAAATCCATTCTCAATCTGTTCACAACTCAGCCACACAGACAGATGCATTATGTGGCTTGTGTAGTGGTAAAAAAGAGCAGCATGATGGAGGGGCAAGGACTACACAAGCTGGCCTAGTGGCAAAAGATGTGCTTGCCAAATCACAACTTTGGTGTGGCAGGAAAACACCCTGAATTTAAGAGCAGATGAGTACATGTGAAGACGATAAGTGCATCTTTGCAATTTGTACGTATGCATTTGGTTATTTTACTTATGAAGGTAAGTGAACAATGTGCTGAATGATAATTTCTTAAATGTACTGCAGGATACACTTTAAAAAAATGGACTTCAGTCCTTTAGCAATTTACTCCTGGTCATGAGGTATGAGGATTGCAAGCTCATATGAAACTTTATTTTCCATTTAAAAGAAGCATTTCCATGCACATAAGTTAAACATATCTTTCCAAAAAGAGAGATATCAGGTATAACTGTTAGAATATTATATAATACTATTTTTTTCATAGAGGTTGCATTTTAGTCCTGGAATTAAAATATTTTTCCATGTCCACCTCACTGTGTGTGGTTTCATGAAGAGGCTTTAGCTTCGAGAACTCACGAAGACAATAGTAATCAAAATACGCGACTGTCTTGCACAAGACAATTAAAAATGCCGCGAAGTCCTATAAAGTCAAACTGACATAAGCAACGCTGTAGCGCTCATTACAGGGAATCTTTGCAGATATTCCACGGTTTCAGGAAAAGACGGCGTTTCTTTCAGAAAGCTAAACATTGCACTCTGCTGCCCGGCAGCGGTAACTGCGGCGCGGCTGAAGGCAGCCCGGGCCCGCGGGAGGCGTCGGGGCTGCGGCGCTTTCGAAGCGGGGCTCCGATTTAACCCCTCGCGCAGGTACCAGCGGCCAGGCGTTGTTTGCTTAAAAGAAAGAAAGAAAGAAAAAAAAAAAAGCCCCTCAAAGCCCGCAGCCCTTTGAGTCAGGACAAACACGGGGCATTTTTCCCCCCTAAATCCTGCAGCCTTAAAGTCAGATTCGTAAGCCTGTGCTTGCTGGAAACATTCTCCCTCTTTTTCTTAAACCTACCTGCTCGCTAGTCTCTTGGCATACAGTTTAATTCAAACGCCTAGGTCAAAAATCCCAGGGATTCAGCCTGCAACTGCATGAGCAGTTTTCTTTTTGCAGTGCTGGGTAGCAAATATTCTGTTTTCTCAACTTGATTCTTAACAGAATTTCCCCCTTACCTCACACGTGAGTTTTGTTCTTAAAGCACCGGCTTTCCTGAGCCCTCCTGCCTCTGTCCTGTTTCGCACCACTGCCTCATTGGGACCTGGGGAAAAGTACTTTTTTTCCACTTGGGCGTTTGTGCCTTCACCTGCATCTTAGCCCCAGTGACTTTTTGCTCTTTGTTTGCAATTCAACTCAAGTTTCGGTATATTCGTTTATCACTAGACAAAACGTGAATTGTGCTGGACCTTCAAGATCCAGATTTCTTTTTTTAATTGAAAAAAAAAGTACAGTTGACTGCTGCCAGCTCCTAGAAACTCCCCGCCCTTTACCGCCTGGAGCACAAGCTACCTCACCCCGCTGCCCCACCACCCCTCTCACCCCGAGCGGGACTCGAACTTGCAACCGCCGACACAGTGGTGCTGCTAAGCCCCGCCCACAATTGCGTCACCGCCGCCAGCGGCCCGCTCCAGCCCCGCCCTTCGCCTCCCGCAGCCCGCGCAGCCCCCGCTCTCACCGCGCTCGCGGCGCGTCACTTCCGGTGCGGCGCGGAGCAGGCGCCGGAAGTGCCTGCATAGCGGGCGGCGGCGAGCGGTGGCCGTCGGAGCGGGCCGGCGCCATGGTGGAGGTGAGGCGAGGCGCGGCGCGGGGATGGAGGGGCCCCCGCGGCGCGGCGCGGCCTCCTTCCCTGCCCGTCGGTACCTGCGCCTTTGCGGCCCCCACCCCGAGGCGGCGCGGGAGGCCCGTAGCCGCCGGGGCCCGGGCCGGCGGGTCGGCCCCGCTCGCCCGGCCTGGAGCCAGGCGCGGGGCCGCGGGCGGGCGCTGTGCTCCGCTCCGCGCCCCGCTGGCCTCCTGGCCGCGTTGGCAAGGCAGGAACGCGGCCGCGGCGGCTTTTCCGCGGGGGGCTGCAGCTCTTCCTGGGCAGGAGGCCGCCGCTGCCGGGCGCCCCTAAACACAGGGAGCTGTCGGGAGCGTGCGGGAAAACGTAGGGACCGCTGCCCCGTGTCAGAGTGCCAGCTGCTTGCTTCAGAGTGGTGTCTCTGTCAAACCATTGCTAGATGCTTCAGGATCTTTCATTCGTAATAGGGGGAGTCTTTTATGTTACTTGGGTGTTCGTGTGGTGTTTACAGCAGCTGCTGTTGTTGAACAGTAATTCTCTCCCGCAATTCTTTCTTCAGTTTGCACGAAAATCCCAACCCAGTTCGCGAAAGTATTAACATAGCTTCCAGTTTATTGCTTAATTTGGGTGACACGCAGAACAAACAGTCCTACAGTGAGTTCTGTTTTTAGTATACCAAAACAAGCAGGCTCATGTTCCTAATGACTTTTTTTACGCTTGGGAAGAAAATATGAAAAGAAGAACTGAACTGTGCTTGTGATAAAGAGTGTTCTGTGTAATCTAAAAGTTCTACGATTTTGCTCCTTAGTCCTAGAGTAGAATTTTAGTATGTTTTGGTAATTAAAAAATGATTATTAAAAGAAAACAAGTTTTGTCAGGTTTGATTTGCATGTTGTCTCAGTAATCTAAAGAGCACTGTGCTTACATGAAGTGACACAGCGTACACAAAAGTGTATGAGTACTCTCACTGTTTTTATGGAGATAGCGAAATAGATGTTTTCAGAATCAGTTACTTTATTGCCTGCTTATAAAAACAAGTCACAAGTGTGAAGGAAAATTTGACCAAAGTTTATGGCCTGCTTTTCTCACTCTTGGTGGTTTCCAGGAAAGGAAGAGTTGAGCAAACACGGGATTAAAACAATTAGTGTTTGAACTTTAATTTTTAGCTCCACCAAGAACGGTGTTTTCTGCAAACTAGATAGCATTTAATGCTATGGCACTATCAGAGCCTGACGTCACTACTCTGTTCAATTGATATTTCTGTTTTCAATTCTTTATTCAACTCTGGCCAATGTATTTAAATACACATTTCTTTATTTTCAGGAAGTCCAAAAGCATTCTGTGCACACACTTGTGTTTAGATCTTTGAAGAGAACTCATGACATGTTTGTAGCTGACAATGCCAAGCCTATACCATTAGATGAAGAAAGGTATGTGCTGCAATCAGTGAATTACTGGTATGTCTCAAAGTTTTATATTATGGTACTGATCATTCTAGCCAAGTCATAAGTTCAGTAGTTTGGATAGAATTACAGTATGGTGTTAAAGGAAGAAGAGCTTGAGGATTGTAAAGTAAGTGGTATAAAGTGCTTTCTAAAATGTTTCAAAAGTTAATAACAACTCAAAAATTAGGCTTTAATATGTTTTGCTCTTCCAACAGTCACAAAGTAAAGATGTCAGTCAAGCTGCGTACGGAGTATGGGTCAGTGTTGCACATGCCCACCCTGAAAGAAAATTTGAGAGAGAAAGCAGGCTCAAACACTGGGGATCCTTATGGACATAAACAATATTCTGGAAATCAAGGTTAGTTTGCTCTTAATGGTATATTTGTAAGAGACAGTGTCACTGAAGTTAAATCTCAAGACTAATGTTAATCTTTCATGGATGTAGAAGGAAATCATAATAGCTGTTTTTCATTGGTATTTTTTTTGCTAGAGTCCAAAGGAGGTTAATGATTTAGAACACGGAAAAAGTTTCTTAGAACGCAGGGAATGATATGATGCTGTGTAATTTTTACAGAAATTCAGGAACATAATGTGTTGTGATTAGATACTGAAAAGAGTAAGATCAGTGATGTATTTCTCCTTTGTACAAGTTGGTGATGGTCAAGGACATGCTTTTTTTGTTGCTTATTTTAAGTATCATAGAATTTTTTTCAGACTTTCTTTACATACGCAGCTGTCAAAGTAGAAAGATCCCTTTGTTTTAAACCTGGAATCTTTTACTTTTTCTGGGGGTTATATATAAAATGTGAAACTAAGTAGATCATATATAGAAACTTATTATAAAAAGAATACCAAATGCTTTCCTATTTTAGTAGAGATATTTTTCCAGAACACTTACTTGGAAATACTCTGGGACTGAAGAATGTTGAGAGAGACTGAAAAATCTTTGAAGAAAAAAAAGAACTTATGCTTCCTTTTTTTTTCTCCTGTATCACACCATAAGTTGTCTTGACTAGCTTATGTGTCAAAGATCCCATGCTATATGTGAAATATAGGTTCATTATGTACTTGAATCCTTTTTCATGTTATCTACTTCAGAAAGGCATCTTTGGCAACATAAAGATCTTTCTTTGGAGAAAGAGTCCCTTTTGATAACAGGCAGTGGCACCACCATTTAAAAAAATGTTGTTTTACTAATAATTTCCAGAAAACTAGGATAACCAAAGCAAGTGATTCAAGTAAGCAATAATGTTCTATATAGGATTAGTGCTATGTATGGCCTGCTCTGACTTTTCCTCAGTTTTCTGCTTTACCATGTCATTTGCAGTGTACTGTAAAATATAATTATTAATGAGAAATTCTGCTGCTCTTTAGGACAAGAACTTGAATATATGATAACTGGTACACACCCATACCCACCTGGGCCTGGTAAGTAAAATTTTGGGAGTGAGACTTTTTTTGCTTTGTTTTTTTGGTTTGGTTTGTATTTTTGCTTTCCTTTGTAAATTGGGCATCATCCAGTTCCTAGGAGACTTCCTGTTATAAGTGAATACATAGTTGATAGTAATGAGAAATACTATTTGAATCTTTCATAGTATTGATGTAGAGTTTTGTGGCTCATGAATGTCCTGGATCAGGATTTACCAGGAAGATTTAGATGCAGGTGGAGCATCTTTCTTCTCGCTAAGCATCAGTGGGTGTGTGCTTGCTAAGGGGCTGTAATTTGTTTCTAGGATATTTCACCCCCTGTGGCAATGTCAAAAAAATGTTCTGGGAATTCCCTCTCTGATGTTGTGATCAACTGTCCCATGTAAAAAATAAATAAATAAAAAAAATAAAAAATCCTAAGATTGATAGAATCCTTCGCTGTTGTAGTAGAGCTGCTTTAAAATCTCTGTTGTGAATAAAGAGCAGAAGGACAACTAGAAGGAGATGGGATAACAAGAAGAAATGTGTTGTGCATTTCATCACTAGGGCAAAAAATGTAGGTATCAGCACCCTTGCTCTGGGAAAGGGATGTTAGTGTCAAATAATTCTGGAGTCATTTGGTTCAGTGCATGTCTGGGAGGGTTATATTTCTGTTGTGACATTGGTTAATGCTTGTTGTCACTTTTATTGGTCATTCCTATGCTCTTTTTATGACAGTTTAGTTTTTGTTATTGATCTTTCAGTGCTAACATTTAAGTTTAATTAGTATTTTAAGTGTTGTGGGAAATATTTTGTGATCTGATGCAAGTTAGGTGTGAGTGTTCAGTAAATCCTCAGTCTTTAAGAAACCTGCGTAGTTGCCTGCGGCTGTGGAGACAAGACCAACTCTCACAAGTTTCTTCAACTTCAGTGTTTTTTTAATAAAGCCAGATATGTTAAGGTTAAAAATTAGATTTCTTTGTTTTACGTGCACATCTTGCCCAAATGTTGTCATTGTCAGTTGCCAAAACTTTGGGAAAGAAATACAGAAATGGGTGCAAAATATATTCACCAGTCTGCCCAAAACTAAACTTTTGGGTTTGAGGGGCAGTGATCAGCTGTTCTTAGGACACGAATATAAATTATCAGTTATAATCCTATTTAAGTCAGAATTTCAGACTAAGTCTTACGTAGTTCCTTCTCCACTTCATAGGTCATATAGGGACTACATGATAACTCTGGCCTTTAGAGTATTTTATTAGCAAACACTTTTCAAATCACTATTTTTTGTCTGTGATCATAGTAGGAACTGTGATGTTCATGGTTCCACAGTTGTTGAAGCTTGTTTAAAAAAGATGGGCATTTTCTCAAGTTAGGCTTTCCTTGTTTCCTGTGACAGAATCATACCATTTCGTACTGTAGAGATTTTGTGTGTGTGTGTACATATGCACTCACACATTTACATACATATATATGTATGCAAACATATATGTATATATTTTTTATATATATAAAAATATATTTATTTATATTTAAATATACGTATACATACATACATATATATATATATATATGTAAAATAAAAAATCAAGATGGAGAGAATTTGGACCAAAATAAAGAGAATTATTTCTGTAAGTTTGTGACTCATTTGTGAGCAATAATATCACTGAATGACAAGATTTAATATTAGAGGTGTGTGGTAAGCACATTTACACAAGTGTATGTGTGTTTCTGTATATAATACACTTTTTTGTTTTCTTTTTAATAGAGTTGTCTTTGTTTTGCTGTGTTTCTTTAAGGTGTGGCACTAACAGCAGATACTAAGGTCCAGAGGATGCCTAGTGAATCTGCAGCTCAGTCATTAGCTGTGGCACTTCCTCCTTCTCAGTCCAGGTACTACTGAGTTACTCCATTAACATTTCTGTAGTTCATGGGAATTTCAAGGAAGAATGCAGAAGCTGGGATAAGAACTTTTTTCTCAGCCAAATCTTGAATATTACATTTCTCTAAATTGTTTTAAAAAACCACAATTTTTAGCATGGTTGGATGTTATTTTTCTGTACACTGTTTGCTCTTGGATGTCAAGAGAGGTAGTGGACACAAGATGAAACATGGAAAAATCTAATTAGATGCAAGAGAGAACTTTTTTTTTCTTTTGGTTATATGTTTGAGCACTTTATACCTTTCCGTTTACTTTGTGAAAGGAGAAGGTTTAAGTTTCCATTAAGTTAACCTTTTTCGCTCAACCTAGGTTGGATGCGAATCGGACAGCTGCTGGTGTGGGTGACATTTACAGGCATGCTGGAATGTCTGAGCGGCCGCAGGCTCCTGGCGTGCCCATGGTGAGTTTGTGTAAGGCTTCTACTGTCGAAGTAAGTAGTATTCACTCAGGTGGCTTCCAGATTCAGATGCGAGTTCTGTGGAGTTCTAACTGAATAAGCTTAATGAGTTTTGAGATGTCACAGCAAGGAGGCTTTAGGCTTTATATGAACATTTTTTTTATATATGCATGCATACATACGTATATGTGTGTGTGTATAATATATGCGCACACACTTTCCTTTTAAATTTTAGGCTGTGATGGAAGCTGGAGGAAATAAAAATTCTGCATTAATGGCAAAGAAAGCTCCAACCATGCCTAAACCTCAGTGGCATCCACCTTGGAAACTGTACAGAGTAAGTTATGAACTTAAAACATTCATTTACTTTTTATGCATGTTCAGTGTTCTATAAAGACTTCAAAGCTTAAATTTCAAATTCTGTTTCTCATTTGTGAAATGGAACAAAATAAAATCAAATGAAACCTAAATTGTATGCATACTCTCTCTTTAAATAACAAGATTAGGTTAGAAACTTGATTATATTTAGTAAATTATGTTGTAAATATTATTGATTTTATGGTTTTGTTTATGTGAGTTTAGCTGTAGTGTGATAAACTTCTTAAGTAGTGTATCTTTTGCAGTCAGATTCTTAGGCAGAAGAATCATTCTTTATATAAGCACTATACAGCAGCATAAAGAAGCTGCACCTAAGCACTGCCCTTCTCTGTGAAATCTCAAGTCTTGAGCCATAATACGACTCATAAAGGATTTTAAACAGTGGCTTGTTGGTGCAGGGTTACATTACGAGTAGGTCTGTAGGTCTGGTTTGTGACATGTTAAATGAAGAGAGACTACTAAAAATTTACTGAAGTAGAACCAAAAATCAAGCTCTTCTCAGATCTAATATCAGATCTGATTTTTCAGGGGAGCATCCATTTCTTATTTAATACAGACAGATGTGAATGTTAGGTTTATTTCTGATTTTTGCTAATTTCTTGTTTGTCTAAAGGTTATCAGTGGTCATCTGGGCTGGGTGAGATGCATTGCAGTAGAACCAGGAAATCAATGGTTTGTTACTGGCTCGGCTGACAGAACTATAAAGGTAAGGGATTGGAAGAAATTACTGACGAATTAAGTTGTCTTTCTCGTGATACTTAGAAATGTTTTCAGCCCCAGGAAACAATTTCTTGGTTATTGTGTACAGAGTAGTCAGCTACAGAATGTGTTTTCCTCCCCCCCCTCCCCACCTTGTTACCTAGTTATGAACACAAGAGAATTTGTGGAGTGTTATTTCTTCTTGAGATCTTATTCATGATACGGTAGTAGTTAGCAGACATTTATGTCACTGTAATTCTTAAAATTATTAATGTCAATTATACTTGTTACTTTTTTACCTAGGCTATTTACCCAGGCTATCACTCTGTAACTTTATATTCATCTGTTTCAAAATACCTATTTTGATGCAGATTTGGGACCTTGCTAGTGGCAAATTAAAATTGTCTTTGACGGGACACATCAGTACTGTACGAGGGGTGATAGTGAGTGCAAGAAGTCCATACCTGTTTTCTTGTGGAGAAGACAAACAAGTGAAATGCTGGGATCTTGAATACAATAAGGTAAGCTTTGGTTTCCTTAGTCGAAGTTAATTGGTAGGGGCAAATATAAAAACCAAAACATTTAAAATATTCCTTTAACTATCCAGTTAAACTTTTTTTTTTTTTTTTTTTTTTTTTTTAAATTCATCTAGGTTATCAGACATTATCATGGTCACCTAAGTGCTGTCTATGGTTTAGACTTGCATCCAACAATAGATGTATTGGTAACATGTAGCAGGGATTCAACAGCGCGAGTAAGTAGAACTTTTTTTTTTTTTTTTTTTAACAACTTCCATTTCTGAAAGTAAATAGTTAACAAAGGTTAAAATACAAAGATGATTTTTTGTTAAATTTGTCTTCCTTTGTAGATGGAAACTTAAGCATTTGGTTGTACTCCAAATATAAGCAAATGCTTTGTAATTTTAGGAGAATGTTTACTTCTTAATTGAATGGGTAGGCTATGTTATATATTGTTGCTTAGTTTCTTGTTTTTAGAAGATGGTGTAGCTTTGTGTTGACTTACTTTGTAGTAAGCTATCTATCTGTTGTATAACTTGAGTACCAGGCTCTTTATTCCCCTTGAAATTTGCTAGTTGGGGCAGTTCTGTGGTGGTTAAAACCAAACTAAATAATATGGTTTCACCTATAAAACTATGGCAAAAATGTGTTACAATCAGTGACAGTAGCTAAAATACATTGGATATGCACCTTTTTGATATTTGTAATTTACTGTTTTGCAGATATGGGATGTGAGGACAAAAGCCAGTGTGCACACACTGTCAGGACACACAAATGCAGTTGCAACAGTGAAGTGCCAGGCTGCAGAACCACAAATTATTACAGGTAGAGTGGACAATAGTTGTTTTTCAATCATGTAATCTATAGAACAACAATAAATATAACTATTCTGTAACCATGTGATGAAGATGGTTATCTCTGTTAATGTATTCAATTTATTTCTTTTGTTAGTTTTTCTAACTACCCACCTAAAAGTGGGCTGTGTAATGATTATTTTGATACTATTAATGGTATGATTGAACAAATATACTTGTGCATTGCTTTAAAAGAACTTTATTTTTGTACATTTCCTGTGTTTAAAGTTTTTGTTGTAATGTGGATTGAGTCACTGTGTTTTTTGTAGTCTTCTGCAATTGTCCATCATTCAGTTAAGTGTCTAGTTCTGTGCATGCTCTCTCTTAATAACAAGATTAGGTTAGAAGCTTTTCATTTTATTTAGTAAATTGTATTTAGTAAGTAAGTATGAACTACTACTTTCTCACTATATCAAAATGCATCTTTGATTTGTAACTACTTAATTCTTCTTGAATTTCAAATTGCATAAAATATTCCTTATGTCTTCTAACATTTCCAGTAGTGCTGAAGACTGTTAACACCTAGCATATTTTACTTCTGAGGTGGTATTAATAGTAAAGAACTCAGGGATTATGTGCAGTGTTTTCATCTTTTTTTCTTAAGATATGATAATATTGTCTCTGTCGTGTAATCAAGTTTGGCTGTCTTATGAAAGCAATAGAATTAGTATAATAGCTTTTACTGTTTTTTGTCACTTTCATTGCAGGCAGTCATGATACTACAATAAGGCTCTGGGATTTGGTGGCAGGAAAAACTCGTGTCACTTTAACAAACCACAAGAAATCTGTAAGAGCAGTTGTACTACATCCAAGACAGTAAGTTTTCCTCCTTCCTTTGCTCTTCTACAGTTTGTAACATTGGGAAGTGGCAAAATAAATATGAAGGATGATTTGAAATGATAGAGCAGAATAGTATGGAAAAACTAATGAAAGAAGAGCTTAGAATGCTTTAAAAACGTACATATTAGTAAAATATTCTCAGAAGCCTTTAGTACAATGATTCTATTCTCCAAGTATATGTTACTAATTTCTTGTACTCCACAAAACTTTTTACACATGTTTTGATGTGTTTCTTGAGAGATTAGTGACACTGGGCTTCCGAAGACTAATAGTAATTACATAATTGAATGCTTGTTAGCAGAGAGAGAGGAAGTTTTGTAAAATTGCCTGTGTGAGAATGCTAAAGGAGACAGCAACTACTGCAAGGGATTTTTTTTCAATCTATGCTTCACTGCACAAGATACTTCGATATAACTGGTCTCACAGAAAAACTTGTATAGGTAATTAGTCTTTGAAGCAAATGATGGCAATGTACTGATTTAAGATGCTATATTTTGTTGCATCAACAGTTATCTGGTCTGATAAATCCTTATAAAAACAGTGGGTGAAAAAAATGCAGGATCTATTAAATAGACAGCAAATTGCTTTAGACATGGTGGCAGTTGAAAATATTGCTAAAGGCTTTTGTATGTGCTACCCAACTAACCTATATAAATGCGTATGTTAAAATGAGGGATTTTTTTTTTCTCTGATAACCATTGGTGCCCTTATACTTGAAAACTTGCCAGAATAACTATGGACAAGCACATAAGGTTTTTTTGTTTTTTTTTTTTTACTCTCTTCAAAGTGTATTGTTAATGTTAGTTTGCATATTGTCATCATATATAGCACAGGAGAGCCTCACAATTCATGAAATTTAGATAATCTATAGAATGGAATGTTCTTGGTCATGATTTTATAAAATCACTTTGTATTCAAAATAAGTTTCAGCAGAGAAGCTTTTATGTTCAGTAACTTTGCAACTAGTTCAGCAGTAGTTTTAATGAAGGCATTGGCTCTCCTTACTTTGGCATTGGCTTATCCTTATTTTAAATTCTGATTTACTGTCCTAATCTTTTTTTCAGTTACACATTCGCATCTGGTTCTCCAGATAATATTAAACAGTGGAAATTCCCAGATGGAAACTTCATTCAGAACCTCTCTGGTCACAATGCTATTATCAACACACTGACTGTAAATTCAGATGGAGTTTTGGTCTCGGGAGGTAAAGTGCAAAAAAAACCTTACTGATATTTTCTTTCCTTGCTGTTTATATGCATGGAGGTCCTTAGACAAAGATGCTCACAGAGCTGTGCTTTTCCTGGGCCTATAAGTCAGTTACAGCCCACGACTTCATTTCACAAGGAGTAACTTTATTTTTTTGGTGTTAACCAGATTGCATGTGCAAAAAATGCATCTGAAAATATTTCAGCCTGCAGCAGGGAGGAAGTTTCCCATTTTCAGTTGACTGTAGGGCATGGCTCCAGAGTCCATTCTGTTGGATATCCTGAATCTGAATCACTAATGTCTCCTCACAAATGAACTAGAAATCAGAAGTAGACCAGGAGACTCCTGGCTCCTTGATGGCTGCTCTTAGTCACATGTTTATGCAGTGAGAATGGATAGA
This sequence comes from Rhea pennata, assembly GCF_028389875.1. Taxonomy (NCBI): domain Eukaryota; kingdom Metazoa; phylum Chordata; class Aves; order Rheiformes; family Rheidae; genus Rhea; species Rhea pennata. Next base: position 46,244,576 of record NC_084666.1, read on the forward strand.
GGACACAGAAAAATTCTGCTAGAGCCTGCTGTATCACTTTTATCTTAACTCATCCTTGTCTTGTATGCAGCACAAATGCATTAGTTCTGCTGTCTAGATAATTACATGCATTTTCTGGTGTTATCTTTGTATTGTATCAGCTCTTAGCTTAAAAGCTAATCTTCAAGCTTTATTTAGCTCTGTGAATCAAACTTATTCAGTTATGTTATATATGCAAGCATTCTAAAGTTAGGAAACTAGGCACTTTGCTCCAGTGCCTACATATTCTCTGGGAGGATTTTGTGTCCATTGTGAACACATTGGTTTAATTTGTCACTCAAGCTTTGTGAATTAATATAATCATCTGAAATATTTAGAGCATTGTTAATGGTCTTTGAGCCCCAAATGTCTGGGAACTACTGTTTTATATGCGTGTGTCTATTATGTGAAGATAGGAGGAGAAGCCTGAATACTTCCTTAATAAATCTGCTCATAAATAATTTTAAGAATCTCAGTTACTTCATATTGCAGGTGGTATTTTTCTATAATGCAGTTACCCAAGAATTGTAGTAAAATTAGTATCATAGAAGGGTATGCTACTAAAACCATGTTTGATGTTTAAGAGTTTTATGTTGGAACAAGATGGTAAATGTGTAGACTTTTTTCAGTGACAAGCTTTTATGAAAGTAGCTTATAGAAATCTCAACTAAATTCAAATCTGCTTTTTATTAGGGTACTGTGCCTACACAGTAGGATGATAATAAAGTTTTTAAAGTTGTAGGTGCTATTATAAAAGGAAAATGAACAAATAATATGAAAAAGGGAGTACTAATTTTATTAAAAAATCTGGTTAAAATCATAATCGTGTTTCTTTTTTGCAGCTGATAATGGTACTATGCATCTTTGGGACTGGAGAACTGGATATAATTTCCAGAGAGTACATGCAGCTGTACAGCCAGGTTCTTTGGACAGTGAATCAGGAATATTTGCTTGTGTTTTTGATCAGTCAGAAAGCAGACTGCTAACTGCTGAAGCTGATAAAACCATAAAAGTATACAAAGAAGATGATACTGCGGTATGTTGAAGTGACTTTTTGAATGTATTTTCATGAAATCAAATGCAAATTTGGAACAAACGATGTGTATTCATAGGAGCCATGCATACAAATTTGTTCAAGTAGTCCCATCGTTAATGTTTGAAAATAGTAAGAGGACAGCAGCAGGTAGTTTCTGAACTCCTAATTTCTTATTTACTGCTATAAGAAGTATCAGGTCCGCCTACTGTTTTGCAGAAGTCTTTGTGATGTAGTTTGGAGACATCTTGTTACAACAAAAGTATATATTTAATTTCAAAGCCAGTAGGAGACTATATAATCATTAAAAGATAGAAATTAGGCAAAGATTTTTAAAAATTTCAAGATTTACTGTACTTGATATACAGTCTAGATTAAAAATTGAAGGTAGCTGATTAGAATTCAGAGTAAACAACTTAGTTCCAAAATACTGTGCTAAATTCTGAATGTGCTGGAGGATAGCTTGCTGTGTATTTTCTGAGTGTGTCTTCAACACAGTAAGTCTTCAATATAAAGAATGTAAGCATTTGTGTTAAACCTAGGGATTTTTGCATTTAATTAGACTTGGGAGTAACTAAACTAAAAAGGAAAAGGGATATTTTATCTGTTTATCCACAACTGGGCAAAATGTAGAGGTTGGGAAATTTGCCAATATGCATGTGGATATCACTAGAAGGACTGGCTATGAAATTCCTATTCCTGTATTTTGATCACTGGTATATTGTTTCTGAACTGCCATTGACAATCTTATGGTCCAAAAAAAAAAAAAAAAAAAAGGACCTGAAGAAAAATTTAGACTTCTTCATATACTTCAAACAGTGGGATGAAGTAAAACAAAATTTAGTTTGAGTAAATAAATTATGTAACATAGTAGTTACATTTTAAAGTTATATATGAAAAAGAAAGGATTGCTATGTAAGTAATATTTTAAACTGAACCCTAATTACAGATAAATTTTAAGTTAAAAATATCCTTATAAGATTTTTCTTTTTCCCTGCAGACTGAAGAAACTCATCCTGTCAGCTGGAAACCAGAAATTATCAAAAGGAAGAGATTTTAATATGGCTACACACGTATGCTATAATTTTGTTGGCTTTCCTGAAAGTATTCAGTCACATTATGTTCTGCCTAAAACAGCAGAGCAGGACCTCAGCTAAAGTCATTGCTTTTTCAACATGTTTTATAATAAATTTTATTTCTCCTTGTTTTGACTTTTTTTGGTATGATCCCAGCACACAAGTTGCAACTGTTAACTCTTCTGCTTTTTAGAACACATATAGTTCATGAAAAGGATAGGTGGTTACTTGATTTTATACATACACTGAGTGTAAGTCTAAAAATACTGTGTTGAGCCAGGTTTTGTGGAAGACCTTTGCCTGACTGCAAAAGATAATTGCAAATTCATGCATAGAGACCATCTACTGGCAATTTTTTGAGTAATATTTTTAAATTGTAGGCTACTATTCTTTATAGTATGTATGCTAAGTATCTACTGTAATAGAACAGTATATGTACTAAATTATGTAATAACAGAGTAATTAAGGAAGAAGCAGAACTTTATTGTAATGTAGTTTGCTTAGTAAAAGTACTCACTGAGCATTGGTGGAGTTCTGTTATTGGATTAAACTGACTTTCAAAGCACTTCTCTCCCTAGGAAAGTTTTCTTGTGCAATTCCTCATCTTCCCTGATCTCATTTTTGGGGTGGACCTTCTATAACAAGGGCCATTGTCAAATCGTAAGGTTTACAGTGATCACCAGGTTAGGACCAGTTGACTTATCTTAAGTCAACTCTTTTATTTTCTCCAAATATCCCAAGCGTGTGTTATGTTAGGTTATAGGAATCTTTTGGAACTACTCTAAAAGGAAAAGCTCTTAAGTCATTCTAGTCTTAATTGTATTTGTGGCTGCCTCCCCACTGCCTTATTAAGGATTTAAAACGTGTCACTGAAAGATGATTCATATTCCTGAAGGGGAAAAACTTTCATTCCGTTTGCAAAACTGTCATATAATAGACAATAAACGTAAGCCTCCTTGCTGCAGCTCCTCTGTGATGCTAGTGCTGTGCTGAAGCACTTTCCGTTGGGCAGGCGGCAAGCAGGAGTCATTCAGCCATTGAGCTGTCGGCACCTTTGCTAACGTTGCTCGTAGCTGCAGTGGCGAGTTTCTTGCTGGGTAAACAATGAGAGTTGTTTTGTGGCCACTGGATTGGTAGTAACCACTTCTACTTTCTGCCAGCCTGACATCTCTTTGCAAAAGTGAATTATGTTAGAGAAATCCCATAGTTTGCTGCCAGTGCCTGGAACCCCCTATTTCAGATACTTGCAGTGTAACTTACCAACAGCTAGTAAAAAAGTGTTGTTCATATTACAAGATTTAGTCTTATTTTTTATGGTACGCAGGAATACTCTTGTATACGTCCTTTAAATACTGTACTTATAAATATTTGACAGGATCTTTTTAAAACAGGCCATGATGCATAAATAACTGAATTTTGGTTGACAGCTAGTGTCTAAAACATCTTCACGAAATGTCGTATTTACACACATGGGCTTGTTTATTGCAGTTCTCTAGCATGTGTTAAGTTTTGCTTTTCAGATTACTGTATTTCAGGACAAAATAACAAAGAAAATGGAACTGGTGATATTTTTACAATTTTGAAAAATACAAAAGCCAAAAAAAGACCTTGAAAGCATGGATTGAAAAGAAGCATTCACTTTAAAGGGGTATTTTCAACTACAATAATTTAAATTTACTTTTAAAAATTCCCTAGATTTTTTTTCAAGGGTTTTTTTTCTTGTGATATTTAGAAGTGTTGTTGCAGCAGGAAGCAGAAGGTAGACTACAGTGACATGCGTACGTTCCCCTTTAACCCGCTTCTGTTTGTGGATCTGCCTTGCAAGCCATCCTTACTCGTAGTGTCTGTTTTCTTGCCAACTCAGAGTATGGAGAAAACGATGCAGGTTTTGGTGGATTAAATCCCTCCTATTTGGTTGATATGCTAAATTTTTTAGATCCTTATTGCAGCTGTTGGCCATTTGAACTAGAATGGGGAAAAATGCAGGTTGTAGCCTATGCATTTTATTTTTATGCTTTTGTTCCACCTGCTAATGCTTCATTTCAGAAATCTGTGAACTATTTAGTGTTTTGCAGAATTTTGTGGCTCACTGAAACCCTCCATAGGAACCAGAGCGGAGAGGAGTAACTTGCTTTAGAAAAAGAGATAAGTGTGGTTTTTTTGGTGGTGATTTTTTAAGCATCTTTATTTCTTCTGTTAATTTGGAATCAGGAAAAGGAAAATAGAGGTTTTGGCTCACAATTCATGCTCACCTTCCCTGTATTGGTGCCTTCCTTTAAAATTTGCAGTTACTCTGCTGTTTATCCCGTTGACAATGATCAGGCAATGTCTTGCAGAACTTGCGTTTCTGCACTGGAGTTCTGCAGGAATGTAGTAGCACGGTGGCAGTGGTGGTTTTGGCATTCTTTGTGGTGCTGTGGATACAGGTTTGGTTTGTAAATTAAAGGCTGTGTCACTGTTGGAACAATAGTTTTTTGGCTTTGCAATATGCTATCCCAATTTTAAGTTTTATTGTATTTTAATACTTGATTTGCATGTTCATTTTCTTACCAGCAGGTTTTTCCACTTGACAGTCTTAGTAATGTGAATATCAGTTCATGTACTTCTGTGTAATTATTTATGACACATCAAGATTAACATGTTATGTTTAAATGCTTCTCTAGTGCAAAGTAAGCCTAGGTAGTGAGTTGTGTTAGACATATCTGATGCATATAGATGTATATTGAGATTAGATCTGTCCATGTAATTCATAAGATAAAGGAGAACAGGAGGATCTGGTCCACTGTTTATATTTTCCATGCTTCTGAAAAGTGTCCTGCTGCAGTGTCAGTTACACTAGTCTTGAATTGGAATATGAATTCAAAACATAATTATTGTCATTTATTTAATAAAATTTGTTGTTACCTCCTGTATACGATCAAATCATACCCATTTCTACTGCAAACTTTAGGTATTGTTTTATACTGTACATAACTATGGAGAAGAAGGAGAATTTTTTTTGTTGTAACATACTTCAAAAATGTGTAACTGGTGAAAGCGATAAATTTTAAGGTCACTCTTTGGTGTATAAAAAAGCATCTAATGTAAGCGATGCAGCTAGAATGCCGTCATTTACTGGCAGCATAAGTTGTGCAGAATAGCATGTATTTGGCATATTGAAGACTTACAGAAATGAATCTTTAATAGCCAAGTCTCCTTTTGGTTCTGTTAGATAAGAATTAGTGCTATGCCTGATTTAAGTGACAGCAATTTAGCCCTCAATAAAACCTGAAATATAATGTGATTTCATGTCATTTTTTTCCACTGTGGGTTTTGTAGTAAAAAGAATATAAAGCAATTAAATGTATATTGACAGTTAAAGTAATTTAGGATTAAAAATGACTTTGCAAAGTACAGTAAAGAAAATTTTTGCAGATCAGCTGTAATGAAGAGATAAAGAACTGATTCCTGTTTTATGAATTGCTTCACATCTTCTTGAAGCAGGGATTAGCAGAACTAATGTAAAATTATTAATGAATTCTGAATCTTTAATGAGTTTTTTTAAAAAATGTTGAAGCTTCTCTGGAGTTAAGTAGGACAGGTTCTGGATGGGAGCTGCAGGAATAGGGGGAAAGCTTAGGTTGAGAGTGTTTTTGATATGACTTACTGAGAACAAGTTAAAGGCATATTTCTGTCTGTGGAAGAAACTGAAATTTTGGTCATAATGGAATCCCAGCGAGTTTTGTCATTTAATTTTGAATTCACAATCTTAATGTGGGATGTTTAATCTAAAGTGAGTTGTTATCTGTGTGACACATTATATATGTCAATGTTCACACAAAATGTATTTTTTGAACAGAGGGTTTAGGGATTTTTGTTTTAAATGCAACTTCTGAATCTTTGTTAGTATACCTAAGAAAGCGGTAAGAATTTTGGAAATTATTGAATACCAATAAGTGTAATCAGCTGAAAAAAGTTGACCTGCAATTTTTTCCATCTGTGAAACTTAACACCAGATTAGCAGGACTTGAAACTAGCATAAATGTGACTTTTATGGAAAATGTCCCATGACTGCTGCGGAAACATGCAATTAACTGAATATATAACCACATAAGTGGTCTATTGTATAGATTAACATCTGAAGCAACTGCTACTCTAAAAGATTACAATAAATACCCTTCTGCTTTTGCTTCCAGAGAAGGAAAAAGTGGAGATGTTCAAAGAACTAAGTGGAAACTTCCTTTTACTTGATAGACATTTTCAATAAAATAGAATATGCAGTTAGTGAATCGCTTCATTCCTCTGAAGCACATAATTCTTCTGCTGAAACAAACTGAAATGCTGCATGAAGAAAGAGAAGCTTTTTGACGTATTTTTATCTGCAGTTCCAAACCTCAACAGCCGAAGAGCTCACTGGTAGTGATTTAAATGGAGCTTGTCATTCTGAGAGACTCGGGATGATGCTTCTTTAATGGTAGCAGCTAAAAATCATTTTTCTGGCTTTTAGATTTTATTGATGCCTTATGAATTTAGCTCAATGCTTAATAGATCAGAAGTCAGCTGAAAGCTAGCAGAAAAGTTAAAGATGGGATGGAAAATAAAATGTTATTTTTGTCTAAAGATGATCCTTCCAAGAATGTTGATGCACAGAGGGGAATCTGCCATTTTCGTCACTTATTTTTAGCAAGCTTCTGTAAGTAAGCTTTGTCTGCAGTGCTATCAGGAAGTAATTGCCTCTATGAAGACTTTTCCACATGCATTTTTCTTATGTTTCTTCTTTTTTAAAAAAAAGAAGAAAAGTAAGTAAAAATACACTGGTCAGGGGTCATTCTGTGTTTTAACTTCTTCAGCTATGTGTCAGAAGCTTGAAAGCTAACTGTTTGCAAATTAATTTTGGTGTTTGAAGCTACACAAGACCTTTTCCAGAAAAAATGTCATATAATCTAACGAAAAGACATTTTCTTTAATAATTGGCATGTATTCTAGCAACTGCTGTAAAGCAGCCCTCAAAAGTTTTTTTTTATTTTATTTTATTTTTTTTAAGGGACAAGAAACCTCTCTAGACCTCGCTTTAGGTAGGAACTGGGGGATTCCATACACAGTCTTGTTTTTTCAAGATGTATTCTTGAGAAGCCTTTAAAGATTTTGATGTGAATGATGTGCAGGATCGAGCCTAAATTGTTACTCTTACCCCAATACAGTCTGTACTGAAACTATTTAATACCAGCTTTGCAATGTCTGTCTATAAATATTTTAAGTGACGTATTAAGCTTCCTTCAGAGGCGAGTTGTCACCAGGCCTTTATTGTTAACCTGCCTTTAGGGTTTTCCTTTTTGATGTAAGGAATATACATGTCCCAGATGTGTAGCTAAAGCATGGATTAACTGAGGCTATTGCCTGCAAATCAGACCTCAACAGTTGAGGTGACAATTCAACTAATGTTAGGTAAGGAAGACAAATTACTGACAGGAAAGTAACAGTTGAAAAGAAGGACTGTAGGTTTTGCAGACTTCAACAGTGTGCTGTGTTGTGTTTTTTCACCCCCTCTGCCTCCCCCTTTGAGAATGGAAGATCACTTACGCTTGTGTTCCAGAAGAGCAGCTAATGTGTTTGTGAAACGCTTGTTCCTGCCAACACTTTGTTGCAACCTCTCTTCATTTTTCAGAAAGAGGAAGACTTGCAAAAGATACCTCACCTGCCTTTTGCTATTTCTGCTGCAATAACAACTCAGGGGAGCGGGATGGGGGGGGAGAGGGGGCTTTTGTGTGCTGCAAGTTCCTATTTTCCAGCTGGTGTATTGCTAAGAGGAGGGCTGAAGGGTTAAGTACTTCAGAGCAAAGAACAGTTAATATAGCATCAGTATGAATTATGAATACCAAGGACTACAGAGAAGGGAAGGATTTCCTGGGAACCAAATAACTTCTCAAGGAGGTGAAAAGGACAGTAGAAAAACTAAGATTAGTGAGATTGGAGCTGTGACATCTGAAAGGAAATACTTGAAAGAGGACTACATCTGCCTGGCAAGCCAGAGGAGTGAAGATATTTCTGGGTTAGATGGATGCTGCACAGGCACTGATGCAGGAACGGAAAAGAAGGGAGTGTTATGTGGTTATAGTCAATGGTCAAAATGAAAATGTGGATATCCTGATGCAAAACCTTTTGCCAGCAGCCAATAAATGTATTTCTGAGAAATGCTGGAATCATGTACGAATAGGTTCGTAATCTGAAGTAAAACTCAACTTTAGAAAGCTCCGTTGTACTTGAGGAATTGCAAAGCAATGCAAAGTTAGGAGTCTGGAGACATTTGTTGCTACAGTAGGATTTTTACAGAGGAAGCTCCTGTGAGTATAACTCTAAACAAGGCTTAAGAATAAAGCTTGACGATTGAAGCCAAAGTTTGCATTGTGAATAGCTCAAAAAAGCTAAGTGGGCTAATTTTGACTGAATGTAAGAATTACCTTGTAACACTGAGTTTGCCTCTCTTTGACAGGCAAATGGAGTTATTGAGTGGCTTGAGTTTACAGCCAGGGAGCATAGCGTTCATGGGATGTGTTGCTGTTGGGAAACTATTACGTGATAAGTAAGGGCACAGCTTGAGCAATCAGAGGAACCTCTGTGCCACATCCAACAGCTGGATTTTCTAGGGAAGGACACCAATAATCTTAACATGACTTAACTATTTCCAAGTAAATCCGCTTGATAAGCAAACTTCCTGCAACTGATAACGAGAGATCTGCTCTCAATAAAGTAGTAATACAGAGTATGAATAGAAAAATTCCATACAAAAATCTGAGCAGGCTTCAGCTGCCAGATGAGTCAAATTTCATGTCCTGTAAGTATATTAATTCTTTTCTGCTTATTCAATTTCTGTTCTTCCCATGCAACATGATAATGAACATGCCTCTTTCAAAGGAAGTTTGGCAATGTAAACCTATGGGAATCAACCAGTTCTGCTAATGACTTTTCTATTTTGGAACTGAAAAAAACAGTGATTGAGTTTTATTATTCCATGTTGCTCTAAATCAATGTTTAACGGGAAATTCAAAAGTAACTAGTGACTCCAACTCACCATGATAGCTAAAGGAAATTATTACAGATAAAAATATTTGCTGCTAATTAACATGAACATGGTGAAATGTAGTCTATTTGTCACTTTAGGTGTTTTTTAGCTTGTAGCTATACTGTTGGTATTCTCCACTTTGTGTTGTTGGTATGTGTGGCTACCAGGTTACTGTCTGGAGAAAAATTGCATCATTGAACAGGTTGATCATGCTTCATTTTAAGGCAGAATGTTGGCAGAATGTGCTTCAAAGCTTCACACACTGGAGGAAATGTCCATGCACTTTCCAGTAACGTAGCCCAATGTTCTGTGGCAGTGCATTTCTTTAAGCAGTGTTCATTCTCTCAGAGGTTTCAATTTCCTTTTTTTTTTTTTTTTTTTTAAGCATCTAACCTTTAATGGGGAAAAAATTGCTAAGAAATTGGAAGATTGGAAGCTATCTCTAGCCTGTATCTCCAGCCTGATTAGTTATGACTTGGTAATTCCCGTTTTCTTCTTTTCCCAAAAAACTTCTCCTGGACTTCTTTAAGCAGCAGAATCCCCAAGGAACCTGCAAGATACTCAGCTGTTCGAGAGAGCTTAATACTGTACAGGAACAGCATACAATATTATGGACTGTTCTTCCAAGTCCCCAAGCGGCTCTGTGCCTTGCTGCATCAGATATGGTGACTGAACTGTATGGTGGCAGCACTTCGTGGTGGGAAATTATTCTTGGAGAACGGAAAAAAGTGGCTAAAATATTCTTTTTTTCTCCTGACATACAATTTAAAGTTGACAGATGACTGTTTTCCCTCCATCCTTCCTGCTTTATTTTTCTTGAGTAATCCTACTCCTGATACAACACACTGTGCAAAATGCTAGCAGCAAATGGTAGTTGCTAGCAGCACCCCACAGTGTTTTTCTTTTAATAACAAAATCAGTTTCCCAGCAGAATAAAGGCAACTGGTGAAGATTAAGACTGAATAGGCGAGACCAAGGAAACCTAAACCAAAGCTAGGGAGATAGTCAAGTAAACTGTTCCTATGAGCTATTTCTCTTTACCTTCCTGTTCTACTCAGCAATTTATCTGCCTCAGCTTTCTCTAGAAAAAGTTGACACTGACACAGAACAAGTCCTGGTAGATGTTTTATGTTGAAGTTGAGCCCAATAAGATGTGGTGGAGGAATGCCAAAGTTTATCTTCTAGTGGAAGGCTGATTTCCTTATGACAGAAAAGTGTCTAGTTTGTCTCCAAGTGTTTCATGCAGTGCTCCTTACTGTTCATTTCTTCAACTCTGTAAGTATTTGCTATGAACAGAGTAGTAACATGACCTAGTATTGCAGGTAATATAGGTCAGTGGATGGAACTTTTAAATTTGTAGTAAAATTGAAGCCTCAGAAATATTCCAGGAGATGTAAGACCTAAAATAACATCTCTTACTATTAAAAACAAACAAACAAAAACCTCAGACAAAAAGCCACAATCACTAATAATTGCAGTTGTATCTCCATCCATGTCTTTATAAAAAGAAAGCCTGAAAGTTTTCATTCTGTTCAAAGAGAAAATGGAATGAAAAGGAAAAATGTCTGCATGCTATTCTGTAGAGGTGGGCCTTGCATCCTTGCCGTGTTTATACTGGGGAAATCCATTTGAACCAACTAGGATGAGGAACATAACTGGTATCTGTACAGAGAGGCAAGTCATATCTAGAAAACGTAACTAGTGCTGATTATCTGTAGGAGAGGCCTTGCAATTAACCACCAGCAGCCAACACATCTAAAAATAACACAGCTGTTGTCATTCATACCTCAGGGGAGCATTGTGTTTCCACACAGTCCTAGTTTTAAGACATGTCAGTTTGCACATTTTTTTTAATGTACATTTCTTTAGCATAGACAGGGCCTAAGTAATATATAGTGGAATTTAGAGATGTTCCAGTATGGACAACACACTTTGGCAAGAATAGGAAACCACCTTCTTTCATCTTTATTTTTTCTTCCCCCCCTCCGCAATGGTTTTTCTTGAAAGCTTTTCCTGCACATTCTTGCATGCAGTTTACTTGGAGCCGCTTCTTTCACAGTGAGATTCTGCCCCTTCCTCCAGCTCTGTCCAAAGCTTCTGTGTCTCTTGCTGGTTCATAAACAGCTGGCAAGAAGCTTCCTGTAACGCTCTGCAGAGCCCTCCAGTGCACCAGAGACCAGTGAGGTGGTGTGTATGCACCAGGAAGGAGGAACTGTGTAATGGTTTTTCCTCTTTCCTTGGTGGTTAGAGGTGAGAGAGGGATCACCTGCCGGAAATGCTGGAGCTGTTTGCAGGATCATATCCCCTTCTAAAATTCCTTGTCAGTTTGTAGAATCAAGAACTTTAAAAAGTACAACTTTGTTGCTCATTCTATCTGAGAGCATTGCAGCCATAAAAATATTTCTGATGTGTCAAGTACCGCAATAAGCATTGAATGCAGAATTGCATCTTCACACGCTTCCTTTCCAAAGAATTTAGTGGGGTTTTTTTTGCTGTTGAGATGGGATAGGGCAGCATTGCTCATTCACCCCATTAGGTTTCTAAATTATGTTTGATAAGATCAACATATTCAGCTGTAAAGTTTCTTTTCTCTGAACTATCAGGTGTAGCCAGCTTTGCTCACTGCCTCCCTACAGTATAGTCTGAGTGGTGACTAAGTGTGGAAGCACTTAGGTCTGTTCCTATCGTCCAGTGGCTTGAAAAGCATATTTCTCACAAACTGCATCATCTCCACTGATTGCTAGGATAGTTTTGCATCCAGACCACTGATCCAAGATGCTAGTGTTGAAATATTTTTGTTCTTCAGAGACACTTTTGCCCCTTAAAGCTCGGGGTGGGGGCCTGTAACCTGGTTTAGAAATTTCTTCCCAGGTGCAACGCTAGACTGGGTGGCCCCAGGCAGCCCCATGGCTGTGAGGAGGATGGGACTGCATGCATCCTGCCCCTCAGCCCCCCAGCTTGTGGGTATGGGGCAGCTCCAGCAGCTCTGTGCCAGGCACATGGGGAGTGGGCTCAGCTGCTTGGGCGGCCCCATCAGCCTTCTCCCATCTCCTCTGCAAAGTGCTGCTGCTGGGCACAGCGTTGAGCCTGTGCCACTTTGGACAGGTATTGGCCCTGAAACCCGGGAGACTTCGACTTCTTGTGAGGTGAAGGCCTCCTTTCTGGTGAAACCCCGAGGTGCAGCTGGCCGAGGCTGATGTCCGTAACAGCGTGGCATCCACTCAAAAAGCCCACCTCAGTCTCCCTTTTCACTACAAGCATGAGATCTTTACGTCAAACCTAGTGTTGCACTCCCCTACTTGACTGTCTACTTGTATGATAGACATTAAGCCAGAAAAATAAAACACAAGCGCATTCCTGGGGGGGAAAAAAAAATGGGAAGCTAAGTTTGCAGCTCCTATTTCACATTCTTTTTTCTCGTTTTAAATTAAGCATCAAGACAGCAATGCTGTGAGTCACATCATATTATATGTGTGCGGTGATCCTTGCTGTTGCAACCTGTAATGGGAGAAGGAGAGAAAATGTTGCCGATGGATGCTCTGTTCTGAAGTCTTCTCTGTCTTGCCAAGACTCTTCATTGGCATTTTCTCCATATCTGGCTCACTAGAGCCATGCATTTTTTCCCCCCATTAGTTGCTTCAGTTAATAGGAAAAAATTATTTTGTATTACTCATATATACTGCAGCTTAAATGAAAAAATAGTACACTCCCTGAATTGTCGGATAAATTATTGGAAGATGATTTGCTTCCTTTGCCTCGTGTTCTTCCTTTCACTCATTTTCCTTCTTTTTTCTTTCTGTCTTTCCTTTCCTGTGGGGCAGTGCAGCTCACTCTCCCACTATGAGTTTTCATGTGATTTTCATATACACCGTGCTTCACACAAAACTGTGAGATGGAAGTTTTTTTTTTTTTTTCCTCCTATTGTAAACACAAGTCTGTCATGCATTTTGTCATGAGGATTTCAGCTGTCTTATGTGCTGGGAATAGGAAACTGGAGGTACCAGGGATGAGAGGATGGTAGATGAAAAGAGCAAGGAGTGGTTAAGAAGCAATATTATCATTTTTTAAATATCTCTCTTGACTGGTTGCCTGATTCACTTTCCATCTTTCTCTAAATTTTCAACACATGTTCTTGGGCTTTGCTGCTTTAACAGAAGGAAGTAAAAAAATCTGAGTGCTCAAGAGACAGAGTGTTGAGAAATAACTCTGAAGTGAGACTTTTCATGTGCTCTTTGTGTCCTATAAACCCTCAACAGAAGTAGGACCATAAGCGCAAGCCTTCCAAATCTTATACTATAAAGCTTCCCCTATCAAACCCTATCATTTTTCTCCTCTTCCCCTATGCAAAGGTTTAAGCCAACAGATAAGTCTTGCCTCATAGCCCGAAGGTCAGTAAATCCAGTCTGACATACACTTGTGGGGAAATTAAAAAGTTACATTGTCCTTATGGCTGCATTTTCTAAAATATCTTTTCTCTGCCAGTATTTCAGTCGTAAGCCCTTTGCAGCAAATCCTCTAGTTATATTTGTGCCTTGAAGCAATTCTAGTAACAGTAATAACAGGGGAGGTGATTTCTACCATACTGAGTGGTTTCGTTTTTCAAAGTATGTTCAGTTACAATCAGTTACTATGAGTTTAGATGAAGCGGATGGAAAAGGATAAGCTGGGAGTGCTGGGATGAGATATTCTCATTCTTTTTAAAATGCTCTAAAAGCATTAAGGTACTTTTTTTTTTCTTTCATGTTCTTCCCCAGCTCAGAAAACGATGAACCGAAGGAACAAGACTTGCTCCCTCTAAACACCTGTTTAAAACTTTAAACCTTTTTCCTTTTCTGGCATAAAACATCAACAAATATGGCCTTTTCTCTGCATTTCTTCAAAGAAAGTGAAAACCACAGACTAACAGAGATATTAGCCTTCAAGCATTTTATCTCCCTGACAGAAATATTGAACAGCATGAGGTGGTTATCTGAACTTATGTATAAGTCCGTGCATTAAATGGTTGCTTTAAAGCCAGGTTTTAAAGAGGGAATCACATTTTCCTGCAGTCTGTTGAGCTCTGTCACACCTGAACTGATGTGCAGGGAGAAAGTCAGGCACAAATTCACACAGGAATTACCTGGTAGGAATTAATCAGGCTCCCAAGCTCTCACCTTAATGCCTTTTCTGCCTTCCCAAAAGATACTGACTTTTCTGATCATCTCCCCTTCTTGAGGAGTTGTCCACCTGTTGCCTGCAACAGTTTCATGTCCTCGGATACCTATATTGCTGCTTCTGGTTTGGGGACATGGGAGTGAGAGCCACCACTGCACCTGGCCCTCCATGTCTAGGTTTCAGCCTGCTGCAAGTCACAGTCCAGCTTATTAGCATGAACTTGGGCAGTTAAAGTTAATGTAGGGGATGTGTGCTGCAGTCGATGAAGTGCTGGCTGGCCGCTTGGTCCACCGCTCCTGCTCCGGGGCAGCAGCTGCTGAGGAGGAGCTGTAGAGAGCTGGGAGTGACAATGTCTCAAGCCACCGCTGTGCCACTCGGGCACCCTGCTACAGACCACTGCAGCTCTCTGAAAATTTTTCTCTGCCTCAATTTATTCTCCCCAGTGCTCAGATAATTGCCATTGTACTTATTGAGAGCAATTTCAATAATTTTCCCTCTCCTTAACTTTCTGCTTTACAGTTTATTCCTTATTCTACAATTTACCGTCTTTGAAATTGGACATGGAGACACGTATGAGTGGAAAAACAAAGGATAAGTCCCCAATGTGCTGTTACAGACTATTAACAACAGGGCTAGCAGCCAGCAAGCTCACTTGATAATGCCAAGCCAAGATTGTATAGTACAAACCCTGACTATTTTGCATTATTTTCTGAAGAAACTATTCTAAATCTATTTTCCGGTAAGGAAAGATGGGATGAAAATGTTTTTGGGGAAAGGAACAACTTTCTTTAAGCAATGCAGAGCATCTGCCTGATACATGCTATGCATATCCAAGGAAATGTAGGTGAAAAAGGTTTATTTTGGAATTTACTTGGTGAAATCCTGTCCCATTAGAGTAAATGGGAGATTTGCCATTGACTTCAGTCAGGCCAGCATTTCACCCACTATTTTTCACATATGTTTTTGTATGTTTTGACAATTTATGAATGAACTAAAACAATTCCCGTAGAGAAAATAAGGATTGTTCTTCCCTACTTTGTGAGAAGCAATCTTTATCTGTTGCTCACTGTATCGAGGTTCTTGGAAAGAGGCATGAATCAGAGAGTCTTTACTAATTATTGGTATGTACTTTACCTTGTATCACTATTTTGTAATCCAGCAACAGCAACATCGCACAGACGTTAGTTGAAAAAGGTGCACAGATGGGAAGATGTCTGAAACTGGATCTGAATGTGGCTCAGGTGATGTTGTCTGGATAGGGGCTGTAACCTGGAGAAAGTGAAGATAATATTTGCATCCGCAGTGTGTCTATTTTGGGTTGTTCCAAGTCTGCAATCCAGAGGCCTGGTTGTACTTCCAGTCCCATTTTGGCAGCATTTCTAGATGCGCAGGACAGCATTAGTAGCCAGGCTGAACTTTTCTCTGTGGTTCTGCTTGTTGCATGGCCAAGAGAGTCTGATGAATTCTTCTAGCACTGGATCTTACTACTTCATCCACGCCCTTATCTCCCTGACACCCGGTTTGTCCAACATGCTTTTTGTAAAGCTGCTTCTTCCATCTGATCAGAAACTGATTCCTGTGCAAATTTAGGACTAGTTTATCCCTCTGCGAGCATGCTGTACCTGTGCACCACAGTCTGCTTTGGCTACCTTTTGTCTTGATTTGGACATGCTAGCTTTGGCCTGAGAAGTCTCAGCAATCTGAGCGGGCTTGTCCTTTCCTGGCCCAGGCAACAGTTAGTGTTGGCCTCTAGACTGGAAGGCTGCTAATGTGAGAAGAAAAAAATGGATAGCTGGAGAGCCATTTTCTGTACAAGGTTTTTGATATGGAAACTAACTCACTTTCTTTTCTTGGTCAGAATGTCCCAACCCATTGGGTTCCCAAGAAGCTATCAATTTTCCTTCACTTTCACAGAAGTGAGGGGAGTAAAAACTGGTTGAGAGCTTAGGTGAGGAAAGAAAGAGGGTGAATCAATGTTGTACAATTTTCTGTTGCAAGGCTATTGCGAGTTAGCAGATAACTGGGGGAATCCTGCATTACCATAACTATAGACCATTCGAATGTTCAGCATAGGGGAGTAAGAAGTGATCACCCAGAGAAAATAAAACCATAGCTAATATAAAGCCTATGTAAATTAGAATATGAGAAGCTACTATGAACAACTGAGAGGAGAAGAATGACAGTGACACTGTTGACTGGAGTGCAGAAACCCCAAGACTGCAAATCTGCATGGCCTAGCTCAGGAAGCAACAGATCTGTTTGGGCGGTATTGTGTGCAACTACATAAGCCCCATCTTTCAGAGGGCCCTGGGTGTCTTCCCTACCTGTGGTGTGACTAATCCCCAGTCTGGATAACCTACTGGCAGGTAATCAAGAACTGACTATATATCCAAATGGATCCTGCAAGTATGGCTGCATGGCTGTTATTTATGTATTTAAAATGATGTATTTAAAATGAATAAAAACATTCCCTTGTTCACTGCAAGAGACTATTGCATCTGTTTAGTAGGCTAGCAATGTGCAGTTCTGAGTGACCTGGACTTTTTATTTCCAAGGCACACTGTTGAGTCCTACTCCAGCTTCTGGTTGATACCTCTGCTGCAGCTTTGACAGGCAATTAATCTAGGTAATAATGGCGCAAGACTGTTGCAGTAAACAAGGCATTTCAGACAAACACTTTAGTGATCAGCCCATGGGGATGTTTCAACTTGTCTGATTTCCTTTAAAGATTATTTTGGCCACAAAGAACTATTATTTGTCCTTGCAATATGAATTTTTACTAGAAAACTTTAACATAAATTCTTTTACATCATAATGTCTTAAAATAAATTATCATAGTTTGGCTGATGTTCTGATATGTCTGCTCTAAAACAGAAGGAAGGGAAGTAGCCTAAAATAGCAATTAAAGGAGAGATTTGAGGGTCATGAATTAATTTCTATTTCTATCATTAGTTTAGGTCCCAGTTCAAAACCCCCTGAAGTCACAGGAAATCCTTTCATTGACTTTTGACAGTAGATTTTGGATCAGGTACATTCTCTCTGACCTTGGACAGGTCAGGTGCTTTCTGGGCTTGGGCATGAAATGCACACACTCTACATGCTTCTCTGTCAGCTTGTTACAAAGCTTAATTCATTCACATCCGTAAAGAGGTTAGGACACTCCAATGAAGGCCACTTCTTAAAGTCTAAACTGTTATTTCTGTGTAGATTAATTTGTTTTACCTTCCCACACATTGCCAACAATCTGTTTAGTGCAATGAAATTCAACAGTCTGTGTCAACAACTGAAAGCAGTTCTACTTTTACGACAAAGAGAAAAGAAAAGACAGACCTGAACTCTTCCCCTTACAGAGAATGTGCTATTCGAAGGATGTCACTGTGTATGAAAATAAAAATTGTGTCTGACATTTAAAACAGCCTTCTCATAAAAGAAATGCATGTTAAATTAGAACTGCTGTTATTTTTTTTTTCACTCCATGGCAATGTGGACCCCTCCTGGTTCTTGATGAAGAGTGAGGTGAAATATCGCATGACTGAGCTACAGAGAAAATATCAAACTATTCCAAGTGTGCAAGCCAAAATGAGTGTTCAGAGAGAGATCACTGTCATGAGCTCATACTGGCAATGTGTTTTTTTCTATGGGTGTAAGCTGAGATTTGAGCCTGAGAGAGTCCTTGTATTGCACCTCACAGGAGCACTTGTGTTGCATGTGTGTTGTTTTCTTTAGCATCAGCGAGGATGTTGCGAGCTGCTCCCAGCTCCAGAAAAATACCTGCAGTCCCCAGTGACTCCTACTGCCCGAGGGTCACCTCTGCTTCCCTCCCCACTGCGCAGCAGTGAGAAGAAGATGGAGAGCTGGAGATGATGAAAACCTTCACGGTTTCACGGAGGGGTCAACGTAATTTTGTTCTGTCCAACTATCTAGTTTTGCCTGGTGAGCTCAGACTCCTGCCTGTTTTCCTTGGGTTGGTGACCCAAGGTATTAGAAGCACTGCTTTCCCTTTACAGATGCTTACCAGTCTTCCTTTTTCCTCTAAATACGTTACTGAAGTTTATCTTAAAGCCTTGCTTAACAGGAGTTTCTCCTTCATTATGGTTCATTATTTCTCCTTCATTATGGTTGCATGTATTGTAAAATACAAACACTGCTCTTTATTTCTGTTGCTGAATGGTATATGAAAGCATTATAGCCCATAAACAGTTAAAGGTAATAAAGTCAAGGAGATTATTCAGCAATATGACTAGGAGCAACAAAAAGTGATTAAAGAAGAAGAGATTTCACTGGTCGTGGTATGTTGGGGAACAATCTGCTTTGGGAAATACTGGAATCCTTGTGCTTGAAACTTTAAAACTACTGCTGTGACCCTGGTACCTCAAGCTTTCAGATTAAAGTGTCTGATGATAGAATTCCAGCAACTAGAGCAGAAATACCTAGCTAAATCTAGTAAAACCCTACATGATTTTATTGTTAAGCTCAACAGGAGGAAAGCTCAGTGATCAAGAACAGCTAGAACAGGCTGAGAAAAGCAAGTAAGGAAAAACAAACTCCAAGGTAATTCCTGGGAAGAGGCAGGGTCTGTTGCTGACTCCCGGAGTGACTGGCGCCACCAACGAATTAGCAAGCAGCACAGAGCAAGGCGAACCAATACCTTCATACTCTGCAAAAATACTAGTGAAATCTAGAAACCATGATGGTGAGATAGCTGGGCCTTTTCTTGGATATAACCTGCCACACAGGTTTGTTAGGTCAGGCTTGGCACCTCCAGCTGAAGGGCAGGGTCAGCAGTACATCAGGGCTCTTTGTCTATTGCTTGTTGCAGATATGCCCTGTGGACAAGTAATTTAATGTCTGTGTGCTTCTATCTCCCTTGCATGGAATGCTGATAATGAACCTTCTTCACCCCATAAAGATGCTGTAAAGATAATTTCGTTGAAAATAATGAGGAGGTTAGATAATTCAGTGAAAGCACCATAAAAAGAAGATTCCCCCTATAGACAGGGAGTGTCTAGAAGTTGGCAGAAGACCTGCTTTTAGGCTCTGACAGCCCTGAAAATAGGGAAGAAATACCAGGCTATTGAGTATCTGCTTATATGTCCTAAATTGAAATGGGCTATCGACTTATATCTCCAGCACTTGTATTTGGCTTAATTTCAAGCAAATAGGATCCACTAATTAGGATCTGTACAAATATGTTCTCACACACAATAAAAATGGATGACTATTGAAAAACTGCTAGGTGTTCCCTAGTAGTTGTTGAAAATGAAATAGGTGTAATTAGCTAAACAGAAGTTTACTTTCAGCTACCAACAAAAATAAAACTGCTACAAAATATAATTCAAACATCCATTCTCCTCTGGCCTCTGGAGGTTTCATCCCATCCAGCTGCACCTTCAGCTGTCACCTTCATGAAGAAATGCGTAGTACTGCATAATACTGTGTGCCCCGAAAATCAGCAGGTCAGAGCATTTGCTCCCTGGAAAAAAGGAGAATTGCTTTGTTCTTGTGTATTTATGGCCTTCTTTCTTTAACAGGCTATTTAATGAAACAGGCAAAACCGTTAGAGTCATAATTGTGATGGTATCATTTGGAGCATAGCAGCCAAGACAAAGGCATTCAAACTCCTTATGAAAGTATCATCTGGAAAAGGAGCACAAAGGCTGAAAAACTCCTGATGAATTAGTTCCTTTTATTTTTTTTTCTGTGTGTATGAAAATAGCCAAGGGCCTTAATTCACACGTGGATTACAGCATATTTTAGTTTCAAAAGCAAAGTCCTTTTCTGATTCATAGCTATTTTAAATAATTACTTAGCTCAAAACAGCAAGGGAATCAGCTGGCACAGTGGCTTAGCATACTAAGATATAGCTTTGTGTCGACCCTCTCTCCTTTCTGTGCCACAAGCTTGAGTCCTCAGCAGGGACTTAAACTGATGAAGTGATAGCAGCAGGTTTCCAGATCTCAATCATGCTGTGTGGGCTGTTCTTCTGTGGCAAGGGCAGCTGCCCCGGGAAACTGGATTTTCATAGATTTGAAAGCCAGAAAGGAACATTCTAATCCCTTAGTCTGACTTCATTTTACTTGGTAATTCCTGTCTAAAGCCCTGTAATTTGTGGTTGAAATAGAACATATCTGCTAGACATTTTGATTTAAAGACTCCAAGTGACAGTAAATGCATCATATCCCATGGTTTGCTGTTGCAGTCATTCCTGCTATTTGCATCTCGTTTGCAGTTTGAACTCTGACTTCTAACTTCCAACTACTGTATTTTGATTTGCTGGCACCAGTAGTGAAGCTATGTAAAAAGTTAATCAAAGTTAATGTTCACTAAATGAAGTCTCTGCTGAGAAATTTGGGAAGAGATAGTTTAGAGCAATCCAATATTTGATGAGTTATGTCTTCAAATACAGGTTTAATGGTTTCATTTTGCTTGTTTTCAGCCAAATCTTGCTTTTCAAAGCTTATGTAAATTTAGATTTTATAAGCATATGAAATGCTGGGGTATCATATCCTGTAGATATGGAATGACTTTCCCAGTGTTGCACTCTCATCCCTGAGTTGAGAGGCTGCATCAGGATGAAGATTATCTGTGGCTTTAGAGCTCCTGGAACCAGATTTGGTCACTATGCACTTCTGGTGTTCATCTACAGTTTGGATTACAGCCACATCAGATGGCAGGATTTAGTCCTGTTCACCTTTCATGTCAGTGTCTTCTCTCTGCTTTTGTTCCTCTCCCGTGTGCACACAGAATGTGACTGTTGGACCCTGCATGGACTCCAGGCTTTATGGAGACCACTATACTTTGGACTCAGCAGTGGCAGGCAGGTGGCAAACGACTGGGTAAAATGCAAGCTATGTGGCTGAAAGTGTATATGTGTTTATTGCCTGGCCCACGAGAGTGAACTCCTCTCAGTCTTAAAGGAATTGCTTCAAATCTGCATCAATTTGTTAGAATAACAGACAGCAAAAGAAAGAGGCCTTCCCTCTGATTTAAACATAATTTTATAATATATTGTGATACACACTGCAAACCAAACAGTGAAAAGCAATTTAAAATAAGGGCTTTTACGTAAATCTTATTGATGGAGTAAGAAGATCTGTGGCTTAGTTTATAAGTATATTTAAAAATACTCAACGGAGTGTCAAAATCTGACTGAATATGTATCTAGCACAATTTCATTTAATTATGTCAAGATTTTCCTATTTTATTTCAATCTTCCATAAGTTTCTTCTGTAAAAAAGAATCAAGTGTATATATTATCCATAGATCAAAAAAAAAAAAAAAAAAAAAAATCCTGTACATCAGAAATGTTCAAAATTTTCAGGCAGATTCAAATAGGCTTGAGCTCCGATTTTGTAAACATATTTGAACTGTGAGTTCTGTGTGATCATGGGATAAAGAACACACATGACCCTGCTACTTTTCCTAGTTAGTCAGGAGGAGGCTGCTCGCTGAACCCAACCAGTGTCTGCCAAGCAGCTAGCAACAACACACTTGAAAAGTGATGTGACACTCCATTTTGCAGTTGGACAAATGTGGAGTAGAGAGAGAATGAGATCAACAGCAAAAAGACTAAGAAAGATCTGTAAGATGGAGACACAGCATCAGGACAGAAAACTTGGCTTACATGAGAGCATCTGAGATAAGTGAATTGGAAGTAAAACTATTGTTGTGAAAACATTGACCTGGGTAATCTTACCGAGATGGTTGTATGTGAGGGACAAATTCTGAAATAATTACACACAGAAGGTGGCAGCAATACTCGCTCCCCAGATAGAGTCAAGGCATCATAGTACATTTGGAACTAAAAGACAAACAAAAAAGCCCTATATTTTTCCTACCTGTAGCTTCATAGCTCTCAAATCATGAAAATCTTTTCTACCTTTGAAGATAAAATCAGTTACATTACTCCTAGTCAGATCCTGGCAACAAAATAATTTTTGATCAGTGATGGCCAAGTAATTCCACAGTAAAATGAGTTTTACAAATCAGACTGTGAATGAGAGTGAAGATTTTTTGCTATCAGGAAAAAAAAATCACTCTGTCTCTTGCTGCATTTATAAGAAAACCAGTCCTACATACAGCTTTGTATTAGAGTAACTGTGACCAGCCTTCATTCAGTCACCAGCAAATCTTGTGCAGCTGACACTCCTTCGAAGAAGTGTTGCTGAAATCAATATACATGTACCTGGTGATCTATAAATAATGAAACACCTGATGTTCAAAGTTAATGCTTTCTCCATACATCACATATCCCAGCCTGAATATCCATGCTGACCCCAGCCAGTAAGGCTGTAGACAGTTATCCTTTCTGCAATATTACATCCAGCTGCAATAGCTGAAGATATTACAGCTTTCTCATACCACAGTTTTGCCAGTAAGGAGACTTATTTGGGATCTCCATAATCCACTGTAGGAAAAAGTCACTGGGGTTAACAGAAATCATTTAACAGAAAGCATTTTTTAAAGTGTTGCTTAACCTAATCTTTGTTCTTAAAACTAACCCCAAAGAGGATCAAAGAACACCACCTGGTAGGCAGAAATGGAAGTGTGCCTGCTGCCTGAAAGGCATTAACAACTAGCTGAGAGTATGCTGTCTTCAAACAGCACAGGAAATAACCTCATGGAAAGATTCTTTTTCTTTTCTTTAGCTCTCTCCGGAGCAGTTCAACCATCCTCCACTCTCAGCTGGCTGCTACCTCCCACCCAATGAGTGCTGCAACGGACTTCTGTAGCGCTCCCACCCTGTGTCAGTACCAAGTCAGCTGGCTTGGCTTAAACTGCTGTTACTGAAGGTAGTATGCACTAAGCAAACAAGCTGACTTTGCTGTGGAAAAGGAAGTAGTCATGCTGTATTACCACCTCAGCTATGTATATCTGATGTGGGAGGGTCAAATCTTAAGCTGCCACAGCTGTTGCATAGGCAAGACAAGGTTTGTAGGTAGAAGTAATTCTGACAGGCCTTCACAGTTGCAATAACATTCTCTGTTTAGTGATCCTTTGTGCTCTAATGTACCACCATATCACCACAGCTTTAGCTTGTTATAGTTTAATTCTCCTTGAAGGAGGAAGAATTTACAATCACTCCAGGGAGGATTAAACTCCGGCAAACATCGATTTACAAATACGGACCGATTAAATTTGAGCAGCTGATACAGTTATCACCTCCCAGTTTCCTTCCGTGCTCTTTTCCTGGAGGTTGGATCCCTGCCACAAGGACAGCTGAGCTGGCATATGAAGTTGCACCTGGATCACCACAATTTGGTGCCTAGCGTGGTAAATGCCTATTTAGGGTTGCCTGAAGAGGCAGGGCTGGAAACATAAATGGATTGGTAGTTATTTCACCTGTTGTTCATCTGTGTGTGGAGTCAGGGGAGGCCATCTCCAGGAAAGGGCTGGGAGGGCAGCTGGAGAAGTAGCCTTTGCTTCAAACTGAGGGTGCTGGCTCACAGGCAGGAGGTTCCTTATAAAGTGGGATGTTGGTTAGCACACTGTAACCAACGTTCCTTGCCGTCAAATGAAGGTATGTCTAAATGCGCCGGTCAATGAAGATGCAAATATATGGCATGTCTTTGATAACCTGTGGGTACTGTAAGTCTTTGTAGGTGTAAGTAGCTGGTAAGTGTCTTTACTGCAAGAGTGGCCTGTTTAGGAGGTCAGAGTTAGCTAGTACAGTAAAACTTTGCACCTTTGCTTCCTTCAGAATAACTGCCCCATGGCAGTTTTTCTCCAGCTCTTATGTGCTGTATCTTCTGTTTTTCCTGTAGGTCAGTACGTTACTGGCAGGGAACAACAGGAGTAGCTAAATAAATCCAGGAGACTGGAAGCATCTTAAGGTTTAGAAAGCTTTGTTTGTGATTTGTAGAATAAAAAGAATGAGTTCGTGAACATGGCAAAAGAGGAGGTGTGGGAAAGCTTAGGGAACAGATTGGAGAAAAGAGGAAAAAGCTCAGGAAAGGCAGAAATGCAAGCTGGAGCAACCCTTACAAGATCAGGTTGATGCTCTAAGTAGGCAGAACATCTCTAGTGTCTGAAGATGCAGTATTTCAGGAAACATGCTGTAGTTGGGCAGTCTTCTTATATGACTTGATGTAAAACTAATAAAAGTGCTTGGGCCTCACAAAATACGAGGACTCCTTGGTATGTGTTAGTACTGCCAGAACCACAAACAAGTCCATCTTATTTTTCTTTGCTGGTATCTGAATACAGAACTGCACTCTTTAGGCACTGCCTGAGCACGGCAACAGCAGGTTTTGTTTAGTTCCTCAGTAAATGTGCCTGATTGAACATGATTCACGTGTTTTCTTAGTGACTGCATGGGACATGGCTGTTTTTCCAAACTTGCTGTGATTCAGTGGAATTCAGGCATTTTCATATTGAACATCTGTGACTTGGGGAGGATCCATGTGTTTTCTCAATGAACATGAATGGAACTGGCAAGGGCCTTGGTGTTTCCTTCTTGCTTCTATGCTTGTAATTATCACAGTATATAAATATACAGAGACTTTCTCAGAATGTTTTACTGTGTCTAAGAGGATCTGACAAAATCTGGCTTTTGCTTAGTGCTGTCTATTTAAGGAGGCAAGTCAGATACAAAGCATAAGATCTGGTGTCTCCCCTCCCGCACAGACTTCTACACTTACTTTAGAAACAAATTATCTCTTTTACCAGGATACATTGAATAGTGAGGTTGCAACAAGGTTGGAAAAAAGCCCCCTCTTCCCCTTCTCCTCCCCACGAGGATAACTGAAGGGCAACAGCTTTGCTCCCCCCCCCCCAATTTCTTGGGGGTATTGGTGCTCTAGGAGTGTTACCTGGGTAATTCCTCCTGGATGCGGGAAAGTGCTGAGCTGCACAACAGCTGTCCTCCCAAGTGCCTCTACATAGAAGTAGACCTAGGTATAACAACTCTTCCTGCCACTTCTGCCACTTTTTCTTTGCCTTGATTTCACTTGTCTGTAATAGGATGAATTTGCTTTTCTCTGACCACCAGGACTGTTCTGGGAAATGGTGAAATTAAGTGTGGTATCAAGGACCAGTGGGAAGAGTGTGAGACTTGTAACTGTTGAAGCATTGTACTTTTCTTTCATGGAAAAATGGATGTCTAGTACTTAGCACTTCCATGATGCTGTATATTCTCAGTGTCACTGAAAAAAACTCTAATTCATCCTTACAACAGCCCCAGTGAGATATGGGAATCAAGAATAGTGAAAAAGGAAGGACATTTGGTCTGACTGAAGCTGATGAAGTTCCTACTAGAAGCTTATTTCTGGTAAATGCTTCCCTGCCATTCTTTGCACTGTTCACTGATCTAGTAATGCTAGGATAAAGAGCAGGACTTTCCAGGGAAAACGAGGACCGGAATATTAAGCAGGGAGAAATCGTTGCTGAGCGTAGTTAACTCGATCGTCCTTGCAGGCTTCTACCTGCTTTCCGCTCGGCTCCCCGACGAGGCGTGCGCCTGCGTTGAGAGGCAGCCCTTGCGCTGCTCGCCGCCGTCCTCGCCGCGCCGCCCGCTCAGCCTCTCCCGGGGAGCCGAGCGAGCCCGCCCCGAGCTCGGGGGCGGCGGGGCGGGGGCTGCGCGGGCGCCGGGCGGGAGCCGCCTCTCGCGCGCACTTGTCCTTGGCGGCGGCGCGGGGGCAGCTGCCCCGCGATGCCGGCGCGGCGGCTCCCGGCGGCGGCGCCGTCGGGGAGGGCGCTGGCGCTGCTGGTGCCGCTGTGGCTGTGCGCGGCGCCCGGCGGCGCGGCGCCCGTGTACAACCTCAGCCTGGCGGTGGACGAGGGGCTGCCGGCGGGGACGCCGGTGGGGGACATCCGCGCGGGGCTGCCGCCGGGCGCGGCGCAGCCGGGCGGCTTCCTGCTGTCGGAGGGGAGCGGCGAGTCGGCGGTGCTGGCGGACTTCCACGTGCACACGGACACGGGCATCATCCGCACGGCGCGGCGGCTGGACCGGGAGCGCCGGGCGCGCTACAGCTTCGTGGCGGCCACGCTGCGCGGCGACATGGTGCAGGTGGAGATCGCGGTCACGGACGTGAACGACCACCCGCCGCGCTTCCCGCGGGACCGGCTGCAGCTCAACATCTCCGAGCTCGCCCCGCCCGGCACCGCCTTCCGCCTCCCGGGCGCCCGCGACCCCGACGCCGGCCGCTTCGGCACCCAGGGCTACACGCTGCTGGCGGAGGGCGCCGCGGAGGAGCCGCCGCTCTTCGAGCTGCGCCACGGGCGGCCGGCGCCGGGCGCCCCGCCGGAGCCGCTGGACCTGGTGCTGCTGCGGCGGCTCGACCGCGAGCGGGCGGACGCGCACTCGCTGGTGGTGGAGGCGTGGGACGGCGGCAGCCCGCGGCGGCGCGGCCGCCTGCGGGTGTCGGTGCGGGTGCTGGACGAGAACGACAACGCGCCCGCCTTCGGGCGCGCCGAGTACCGGGCGCGGCTGCGGGAGGACGCGCCGCCGGGCACCGCCGTGTGCCGCCTGCAGGCCACCGACCCCGACCTGGGCGCCAACGGCGAGGTGCGCTACGCCGTCAACCGCCGGCAGAGCGACCCCGACGGCTACTTCGCGGTGGAGGAGCGCAGCGGCGTGCTGCGGCTCCGCCGGCCGCTGGACCGTGAGGCGCGGGCCCTGCACCGCCTCGTCGTGGAGGCGCGGGACGGCGGCGCCCAGCCCGAGGTCTCCAGCGCCCTCGTCTCCGTGGCCGTGCTGGACGTGAACGACAACCGCCCCGCCATCCGCCTGCTCTACCTCACCGAGAGCGGCGGCCCGCGCGTCTCCGAGGGCGCCCGGCCCGGCGACTACGTGGCGCGCGTCTCCGTGTCGGACGCCGACGAGGGCGGCGAGGCGGGCGGCGGCGTGGCGCTGGCGCTGCGCGGCGGCGACGGCGCCTTCGCGTTGCGGCCGGCCGGCGCCGGCGTCTTCTTCCTCTGCGTGGCGGCGCCGCTGGACCGCGAGAGCCGCGACCTCTACGAGCTGCGGCTGCTGGCCACGGACGGCGGCGCGCCGCCGCTCTCGGCCGAGGAGCCGCTGCTGCTGCGCGTCGCCGACCTCAACGACGAGGCGCCCGCCTTCCCGCGGCCGCACTACCGCGCCGCCGTCTCCGAGGCCGCCTCGCCGGGCACCGCCGTGCTGCGCCTCAGCGCCTCCGACGCCGACGA
The DNA here is from genome assembly GCF_028389875.1 of Rhea pennata. NCBI lineage: Eukaryota > Metazoa > Chordata > Aves > Rheiformes > Rheidae > Rhea > Rhea pennata. The sequence continues at coordinate 46,272,042 of NC_084666.1, forward strand.
GCCGGGCTCCGCCAACGCCGAGGTGCGCTACGCGCTGGAGGGCGACGCCGCCGCCCTGGCGCTGCTGCGCATCGACGCGCGCAGCGGCGCCGTCACCACCCGCGCCCGCCTCGACCGCGAGCGGCAGGCGGCGCTGGAGCTGCGCGTGGTGGCGCGCGACGGCGGCCGCCCGCCGCGCGCCGCCACCTGCCGCCTCAGCGTCCGCGTGGAGGACGCCAACGACAACGCGCCCGTCTTCGAGCGGCCGCTGTACCGCGCGCGCCTGCGCGAGCACGCGCCGCCGGGCCGCCGCGCGCTGCAGGTGAGCGCCCCGCCCCCCGCGCGCGCCCCCAACGGCCAACGGTAATGCCAAAAGCACCTCACTGGTCCGTCCGGAGATATCGGTCTTTGGCAGTGGGGCTGAACGGGGGCTTTAGAAGGCCAGTAGTTGTAAGAGGTCCCTTTACTTCTAGACTGGAAGGAGGTTTCAGAATTTATACCTTGGAGCGAAGCAGAGTCTTTCCCAATGGAAAGAAAATTCGCAGCAGTTAATCCTGGGCGAGGCTACAAATGTTTCGGGGTTTGTGCAGAAATGTATAAGCATTTGGCAGAAAACTCTGCTTCAAAAGGAGACCTAGAGAAAGTTGAAACGTTGCGTTTTTGTATTTGAGAAGAAAAAGCATCCTAGCTTTTCTCTCAAGGTGGCCCACTTTAAAATAGAGCTAAATATCAGGAGCGTCACTGATGTTTTGGGTCTAACAGAATCATTGCATTTCAACAGAGAGCGTTTCCGTTCTTTTTTCTTTATTATTATTGTAATTTGATCTTAAAAACATCTACTGTTTGTACAGCTCTGATAAAAATCAACCCGTGAAAACTTCAGGAAAAGTAAGCTCGAAGGGGTTTTTATTTCATATTCTAAACTCGAATGAAAATGAGAATCCCGTCACATTTCTCTGTGTCCTTCCCCCCCCCCCATCTTTCATATGGAGCAAAACATGGGTACCCTGCTATGCTGGCCCCAGGAAGGCCAAGGAGAAAGCTGATAACATAACTTAAAAAAATTATCATCTCCCAGTCAAAAGTGAGATGCCTTATAGTACCTTCAGTCGTCCTAGGGCTGAAGTAGTATCAGTGAGCATGACTGTGCAGCTAGCGGTCCGTGGTGCTGAAACAGACCTGGGAAAAGGCATTGGAAGGTGTGACAGCTTTAGAACACTACTGGAGTCAATGAATAGTGACTTTTTTTTTTACACATCTGATTTAATCATATACAAGAATCTTCAAAGATTTGTGATACTTTTCTGTGATGATTTTTCTCTTTGTTCTGTTTTTTATTTTAAGTTTTGATACACTAATTGAGAGCGCAGATTTTCTAGCAGGTCAAAGGTATCTCATGCTGTGAGCATCATACTTGCTGTATTAAATTTAGAAGCTGTCACCATGCTACCATGATCCTGTTTAGAGAGTTTTTTTTTTTTTTTTTTTTTTTTTTTTTTTTCAAGTTAGGTCCTAGAGGATCAATCTAGGAAGGTTAAAGCCAAATGTGAATGAGAATGAGGCATGAGAGAGGTGTGTAGGAGGAATAACAGATGAGCATCACATGTGCTACTGGGGAAGAAAGCTCGTGTTTCTGTTTGTAGGTTAATCCTCAATTAACATAGTGATGTTTGTCTCACTGTGTACTAGGCTTAGTAGGTTTTGAAGCTTTAAACATACCTCCCTTACAGAGTTATGCTCTTTTGGTCCTTTCCTTCATTTTCCTTCTGCTCAACCATCATGACTAGGAGAAGGGCTGTTTTGTTTTCATGGCTGTTGGAGTTGCAGGTAGACAAAGGAGGAAGCTCCTCCTTTGGTCAAGCCATTTTTCATGATCTGTGGTATGAGTCCTGTCTTTCAGTTGATGCTTGAACTTAAAAGCTAACGTGAAATGGAGACAACTCCAGACTGTGTTACTGCTGCTGAGCAGCAGTTCATTTCATCCTGAAAATGAACCGAGACGCTGAAGAAAGCTGCTCTTTACACTTGTCTCTCTTTGCTGCCCAAACCTGGGGGCAGGAGGACTGCAGTTGTTGTACTACATAGAGACTGGTGTTTGGGCTCTGTTTCACATTCGGATCACAAATGTTGAAGCTAGACACCTGTTAAATCTTCCAATCCCCTTCACTCTGCAATCAGAGAGGCTTCTGCAATAGTGCATGTAGAAATCTGTTAATTAGTAACCTGTGCTTGGTGACTTCTGACAAACGGTTATGTCGTATATCATGTGTCTAGAGCTTTCTGCCTTAGCACTTTGCTGTAGCTCTCTCCAGCCAGTAAATACTGGGAAACATATTCCCTTGTGTTCTTGACTGTATGTTGTTAATAGGAGATCTTTTTTCCATTCTGGGAAATCTTTTCTCCTACTGTGATTATTATTTAGGTTTTCTTCACCTCCCCACCCCCTTTGGCATAGTATCTCATGGAATAGTTACATGAAGTGGATCAACTTGCACATAAGTCTCTCTTACCAATTTCTCCTACTCTGTAGGAGTTCACTGGTTAGAATAATTAACTGCACCCATAGGAGATACAGAGTTTCCAGCAGCTTCTGGAAATGCTGCTTTATCCCAAGCATATTTGCAGGCGTTTCTGTGTTGATAAAAGACTATTCCTTACAGTATGGATTGGCCAGTAAGAGAGAATCTGTACCCTGAAAAACAAGTGGAATTTATTTGTATTGGCTAAGAGAAGCAAGCAACCTGGTGGTATGATGATTGCACCACTGAGGAAAATAATACTGGTGGAGTAACTTAAAGTCATTGTCAGAAATCTAAACAGACAAATCGGAAAAATTCTAAATGAAGAAAGGGGGAAATCAATGGAGAAGTAATGGGTTATCAGACACTGGAAAGTAGACCACAGGCATATGGTAAAACATGTAAGTAGCTCTTCAAAGATGTTAAAAGTCAGCACGGTTGAAGAGAAGCTTGTAGAACAAGACAATTATCAATGGCAAAAATACTCTCTTAAAAGCAAAATGAAAATAGCAAAAACATTCTCCTTGTGATTCCAGAAGCAGATGTTTTTCTAACTCTTCCATTTGTGCAAATGTATCAAAATTCTCATTTCTTCATGCAGAAGCACTGTATGTTGTTTTTGAGTTGTCATTCACTCTTATTGTTTAAGAAACAGCAAATGGTCCTGTAAATTCTGCCACAGATCCTGACAAAAGCTCACAAATGACACAAGTCCTGCACATGAGAGTGAGATTGCATTTGTATGGTGCAGTCATTGCTATGGTACATTGAAAAGGATAATGGCTACTGTCACATATGAGAGGTGTATTTTATGGTTTCTGCTCAAGGTGGTAGCAGTTCAAAACTCATAGCCCTTGGGACTATTTCAAAGTAAAACTGAAGACAGGACAGGCTGGGAGAAGGGATCTTTCTGCAGAAAATGAATCTATTTTCTGAGGAGGCTCTCCAATATGGCCTAGAAATGAAATAAGCTGGAGGAAAAAGTCAGAGAACCTCTGGCTGTATCCTCTTTTTCCTGGCCTAAGAGCGTTGAGTGTGACAGTACCTCTTCTGAGCCATTCTGCTAATATAATTTAATGAATAACCTTTGCCTTAGACCTACCTTGCTATCATAGACTAATTCTGATTCTTAATTTTAATTTCAAGTTTTTTTGCGTGATTACAGTATGTTTCAATACTTACTATAATGGTTCTCTTTAGTATTAGTACAATATATCTCAGAATTTTCTGTGATCCATTCTGTGATTCTGTGAATATATCTCAGATTTTTCGGTCTTCTTGTTGAAGAGACAATATATTTCTTTCTCTGTCACACAACAGGTTAAGACTTGATCTAAAGGGAAATAAGCATGTCAAGTTGGCATCTCTTTCCTTTGTGTTGTCTTTTACATTCTTGGGGTGGGGCCTGGAGCCCCAGGTCTGCTTGGTATCCTCCAAAGACTCCTGTGTACTTGAGTATTTCTCCCTTACCTGTCTATGGGGAGCTTAGAGCTAGACAGGAATTTGGCGACAGTGGCAGCTTTCACCTGCCACTCATTTAATTTCGTATGTTCAGCTCATATGTTGAAATTAAAATAAATATCTCCATTATACAATGTAGTACATTCCGTATAATTTGGGACTTGTAGCTTAAACTTACTTCCACCTCAAGGGTATGCTATAGGTTGTAAAGTACTCTTATTCTATGACATGAATGTAGTTCACTTTAAACTGAAAATGTAGTCTTATAGTAGGTATAACAAATTAAGTGTTTGTAATTGCATCTTGAAAAAAAAAACAAATTGTTATGAATTCTTGGCAGTCATATCAGTAGCTATATTCTAGACTTGTTTTCTTTTCTGGCTTATTAAAAAATGTATCTATTGTCTTTAAGCCATCTCTGATGGACCAGAAGAAGAAACAAAGCAAATATTGTCTCTCAGATGATAAAGACCCATATGTATTCTACTGTTACAACAACTTGCACTTTTCTGGTCCCTTAAGAAAACTGTTTAACTCACTGGTTAGAGCGCTTCAGTTCTTTTTGTTTAAAAATAGCAGGCTGAGATGGGGAGCAAGGGAGAAGTTTGTAAATGCAGTGACATCAAGGGAAGACTTTTGTTTAAAGCTGAAAAACCTAATGTAGGTATACCAGAAATTATTTCCTGATTAGGGAAAGATCTGTGGATTTTTAGAAGATATATTTGAAGACAACAATATATGTAAGAAGGATGTCTGTTATCTTGAGAATTTTTAAAGTGTTTAGTGTATTTGGGAAAATTTGTTTATTCTTACTTGAAATGCACATATTTCAAGAGAAACGAGCAGAAGGAGAGCATTCTAAAAAGTCATTTTAATGTGTATGTTTTCTTTCATTTTTTGAATAAAGCAGAGAAAAGTTAAAGAAAAATAAGAGGACAAAAAGGATTTTTCATACTTAGTGTAAGTGAAGGAGACTTGGAGGCTAGTTGTCTATTGAGCCACTGAGCAGGTAGCAGCATTGGCTGCAAACTGTATTTTTCTTCCCTTTCTTTCCCTGAAATGTTGAAAAAAGGAGCTGAAAGAACAATTTTTTCTTTGATCCTTTTCATTCTGGGTCATTTTTCCACGTTGCTGTTACTAAGAACAGACGTGAAGCCAGCAAACTGTTCCATGTTGATTATAAAAAGATATAAAATCAGACTCATCCTAATTAGAGGTAGGACAAAAGAAGATAAAAGTGATTAGGCCATGCATTCCTCTGTTAATTTCTTGAGCTTTCCAAGTCTGTTTTTTATTGCATCTGTCTTCAAAAAGTAAGCTGCAGAAGAGTTAAGATTTTTGTTTGTTGGCCTAGAGTGGTATTTTGTTTTGAAACTAATACAATTGAAAACAGGAAGACCAAAACCCAGGCTGAAGTACAGTTACAGCAAAAATTTATTATTTAACCTATAATTATAATGCAACACTATTTGTTTCATCCAGTCTGTATTAGTATTTTACTGAGTCTGAAACCAGCTAGCCCATCATTATTTATCTGTTAGGTATACGATTTTATAGCAATTCTTCCTTTCCTTCTTCCCCTTCCCAAATTGACAAATATCCTTTTGCATTCCAGAAGTCACTCAGTAGATTCTCAATAGAGTATAACAGCTTTGTAGCAATAAGATCACTTTTTATGGCTGCATGCACCTTTTGTAATCCAATAGATATGTGGCTTTACAGGTACAGATAGTCTGCGCTTGGAGATAAATAAAATGTCTCTTGGAATCTGTGAAACATCTTGCTGCTTCCTATGCTCAGCTGACTGTACGCTGAAAGGGAGGAAATGAAAAAATTCAGAAAGCAAAATCAATTCTATTAATGATTGACTAACCCTAAATGAATAGGATTCCTGTATATTCTGTTGTTTAAGAATTTTAGTTGTGACATATTTTTATTTTTTAATAATTGGGAAAAGTTCCATTTTAATAATAGAAATGTTTATAAAAATGAAGTAGTCTGTTTCTTGATGCAGTCCTTTCAATGCCAGTCTTAAGCACAGAAACCATATTTTGTAGAAGTAGGAAGCTTTGATCCTAAAAAATTCAAGGATGTTAGAAGTGGAATACTTTTGCTGCTTTTAGTTTATGGTTACTCTTAATTGTGGCAAACATTAAATTTTCAGTGTCTAACACCTGCAAAAGAACAGATTTCCCAAGAGGAGGTAATCCCTTCCTCATGACTGTGTACTAAATTTATAGCTGTTGGATAACTAGTCTCCTAACTTTGAGAACATATGAAAAAGAAATAGATTGAGTATGATGGCTTTTAATGTTTATTTCTGACTTCACTTAAAGTGAACCAGCTCCTAAAAGAATAAACATGACTAGCTGAAAGCTTGCATTGATATTAAACCTGAAGGTACAGACCTTGTCTTATATTAAGAAATGTTATCGCTAGTAAGGGCCTTTTAAATGAAGAATGACTTCAAAAGAAAGCTAAAAGCTTAATCAGATACTGACAAGGAAACATTTAGCTTTTATTTGACAACCCAAATTTGCATGAAAGTTTTCTTTTTTTAAGTTTTGCTCTCAAGATTGCTGCACAAAATGACCTCCCTTCTCCCCCCCCCCCCCCATTTCTAATTGCAGTCTTTTAATTTACTTCAGTAAGTTGGTGCTGGGAAGAGGGAAAGTTTGGAGGTTTACAGGTGCCCAAGTCTTCTGCACATTTCAGTGTATAGCTGTGATGGGAAAAGATAAACCAGTGTTACAGTGGTGTTAGAGTAATTAGACATGTTCTTAGCACTTGGGTTAGTGATCAAGAAGTAATCAAATTACCTTCTTAATCATGTGCTTGGCATTGCAGAGATCTCTGTATTAAAATATTAAAATAATACTTGGAGCACCAGTGGCAAACATAGAGTTCTTAAGTATCTTTAGGTACAGGATTTTATAGAATTTTATGCGGAATAATGAATAAATGTTTACTGAAGTATCCAGTAAGTCTTTATTTATTGCTGCTGACCTTCTGGATTAATTAGTCGTGAACTATTTTAGCTGGAAGGCAGTCCAATTCAGAAATGTAATGGTTTTACTAGTGTTCACCTTTGTGCAATAAGCTGACTTCAGCAGGTTTTTTTATAACACTCGAGCAAATTATTAAGAAGCTGTAAATGGCTGGGTATGGCTTCTCTGTTCATTTATCAAATATTAATGTCAGTTTATCATGTATATAGATTTTCATAAGCTGCTAGGTCAGCAGACAGTGAAGTCTTAGTCTTTCCTGGAAGGTTTTAAAGCACAGAGAAATATAGGAGTTGGAATTTAAGTTCCAAGCTTACTATGCAAACAGATTGACACATCACTAAATGAGTTCTTATTTTCTTTTGCTGTGTGATTCATTCTTGAAAACAAACTTCTAATTGCATGCTGAAAAACCATCAATGATTTACAGTCTGCATTTCTCTTTTAAAATTAATGAGTTTGATTTAGAAACCATTAAGAAGTTTTATGGGACTCAGTTCAATATGCCGTTAGATAGCTAGCAGAAACTTGTGCTGCAGTGTGTTAATGCTAGAGTTTGAGCGATCCCTACCCTACATTCAGCATAAAGAGATAAGTAATATGAACACTGCTGTTAGCAAGGAGGAGTGAGGATCGCTCTCAAAATGATTGTACAGATCCTGCTCCAGGTGTCAACAACCCAGAGGCACAGATATTAGCTAACAGAACACACCTTGGGGAGAAATATTACAAAGCTCACCTCGTGCAGCTGCTACACTTAAGAGCTTATGTAGGTATCTTGTCAGACCAATAGTCCATCTATAGCCCCATATCCTGCCTCTCTCTCCCATAGATACTAAAAGTGTATGCCTGGGGAAGAGCGTAAGAACAGGGCCAACACAATCCATTCCCTAATAGACTGTCAGTCTCCAAGAGTTTTCAGCTCACGGACATCTGCAGCAAAATATGGTTTCTGCACATCTGTAACCCTGAATGGATTTTCTTTGGTAAAACTTACCTAGCTCTCAGCATTTCCCAATGCTTCCATCCACTGTGTGCAGAGGCGAGGAGTTTCACAGACCAGCTACCCGTTCTACGAAGAATCACTCCTTTGCTTTGAGCCTGGAGATGGCTCGAATGAATGAATGATTGCTGCCTACCACTCATCGTTTTATAGCTCTCTGTTGTATCACCTCTCCATCATCTCTTCCCTAGTACTCTATCTTTTTAGTTGGAAAATGTAACTGGCACTGGGGAAGTAGTTGGTCTTGAACCAATTCTGAAATGTGCCACTGGTGAAGAGAAAAATTTACATCTTATTCAGAAAGGTGATGTAGTGAAAGAAAGTCTACATTTTACAGTCAACACAAACAGTCTACAAGAGCAGTTCAGTAATCTATGTAAAAGAGGTTTCTATCAGGAGGAGTAATGGAGTTTTAGAATATAATTTATAAATCCTAGTTCATTTAGTCAGTTCTAGTGCTTTAAGATTCCTCTGTAAAGATCTCTCCAAAATCAGGAACTTTTTTATTTCTTTGCACTTAATGAAATCATACTTCTCTAGTGAATGTAGAATTACACGTAGAATTACACGGGATTTATGCCATACCTGGAGAACATGTCCAGTAGTGATGTATTATTTAATGTTGCTGCAGAAGATGTGCGGATGTTTCTCACCTTTTCATACTAGCTGTTCTCCTATATGTATATATGTGTGTGTATGTATAGATATGAGATATATATCCGTATATAAAATAGTGTGTGTGTATATATAGATATATCTATATAAATACATGCATATATATTGTAAAAGAAGTGCAGCAAATTACACACTTGTATTTTATCTAACACGTACATGACCAAATGTAATAACTGTCAGCATTTACTGTAACTCCCAGCACACACTAATGCAGAAAGAATATTTATAGGGACCCACATACTGGCCAGCACTGTTTGGATGCAAAATCTCTGGTTACTTCTCTTGATAATTACCTGGTCAGGATTTTTAGGGAAGTAGTGTTGGATGCAGGAATTTTGTACCAAAGTATGTGGGTTATTGATGAAATTGTTCTGTGTACAAAATCAGTGTAATTCCTGGTACTAGCTTAGTCTCACGTAAATCAAGCAATGTGAAGAGGGTTTGAACTGGGTCTTTCTTTACAGACCATACTGTAAAGACCATTCTCTATACACCAAATTTACCATGGAACCCAAACTTTTACCTTTCATGATAGCATCTGCTAGCAAGAGTAAGCAGAAAGTATTTTAAGGGAAGATGTGTATGTTGCAACCCATTTTTGTGTCTATTTGCTCACTCCACAAGCTTCTCTTTGATAAGTCAGTTACTCTAGTAGACCGAATCAAATCTATGAACTTTGAAATAGTTTTGTTTAGAAGTGTGTTACTCTTAAGTAACTAGAAGTACAGCGTTAGACACGCAGCTCTAGATTCTCTCTCTCCTACTCCTCTTCCCTATACAAAAGTATGCATTACGTCTATGCCAGATTTTACTAGGTCTGATTCCTGTTGTGTACGACTTCTAAAATAAAAGTCAGGATATTGTCATGCCTGTTCACTTGTATTCACAGCCTGTACTATTTTAAGAATTAAAACTGTTGCAGTACCAATAGTATTTGCCATAGTATAACTCTCAGCCTTGACAGATGTCTCAGTCTCCTGCCTTGACCTTGTGAGACTCTGGCCTAGTGTTTTTTGCCACCCCTTCCCCCTCTCGCTCCCCTCCCCTCCCCAGCTACTTCCCTCATGCAGAGGATTAGGTTGTCATGCTTATGTCTGCTCCACTTCCAGTGGCTGCACCTACATCTGGTGCTGGGGAAGGGATAACAGGAAGGGCAATTCTTAAACTAATGTCTAACTAAACATATGTGAGACAAACAACTTGTGTATGCTCTGTTTTTCTCTTTTTTTTTTTTAACAATCATAAACAAACACATATGTTTAGTGTAACGTCCAAAGAACTGGATTTACCTTACTAATTAGAGAAACTGCTCGAGACAATTGCACTCGTTCTTTTGTACATTACATTACAAGCTTGTAAAACCCCAATAAATAAAAATTTTATATTACACATTCAGTTTTTCCTGCTATGTTTTGTAGTTGCTTTTAATTCCGAACTGATGTCCAGAGATACTGGCCTAGTAATTTATCAAAACTTTTTCTCTCAAGTGTCGTCCTGCACTGTGACTGCATTAGTAATAGATTTACCATTTGTATAAAACTGTATGTTTTCTCTTAGACTCTTACCAAGTCACACATATGTTCTTTATCTCTATTTATGTATGTTTAGGCTATATATTAGAAGTTTTCCATAGATATATAGATTCATAATTATTTTTACTTAGGAATATATTACAAGTCTCTTGATAGGCTATTGCTCTGGACATTTATCCAGTATGACTTTGTAACCAATTCCAAACATTTTTATTAGTTAGCTAATTTTATGAATGCATTTCAGTTTGGTACTTTTATTGCTGTAATGCTTAATTTCATTTATGTAGGACTGATAATGTGCCCTTACAGGGCATGGACTCGATATGGCATGTGTTTATTTTGTAATACTTCTGTTCTGGAAAGATATTCAGTCTCTTAAGATGCTATCAAATGGAGGAGAAAAAGCTCCTTGAGACAAGGATTATCACCTTGTTAATACCCTGTATGTTGTATCATTTTTTTTTTTTTTTGGTGTGCTATTAGAATATAGGTTAATTTCAAAAATGTAGCCATGGGGAATTTAAACCTTAACATTTGCAATCATGTGTGGGGGAAAAGGATGGTAACCTGAATGTGCCAAGTTACTGCTTGCTCCGTTTCTAAGTTTAGTTCCTGTTCTGCTTCTTTTGTGTGCTATGTTGTTTTTGTTGCTCGTGAAGGCAACAAGTGGAATTCTGTTTTATAGCATTTTGAGGGATGACGCCACTAAAAGCATTTTAAAATTCTTGGGGCTGTACCTAAACTCCTTAGCTACTCTAGTGTAGCTCTGGGGTAGCTTCTTAGCACTAGTCTACTGCACCAAGCGTCAGTCAGTGTTGGTGTTCAGGGCTTTGGCAGAAGGCAGTCACCAGCTAGCAATACAGGGACGGAACGGGGGCTTTCGCTCATGTCGAAGATTGGCTATTTAACTTGAAACACAAGATTCAGTAGCGCAGTTTTTGAAAAATTCATGAGCTTGGTAATTCCTGTCTGGCTTTTCCTTTTTCAGGTCTATAGGCCTGTGCAAAGTAAGTGTAAAATGCTACCTTATGGTGATACTGTACAACAACATCACACCACTTGATGTCTGCAAAAGGTGGGAGCAGTGGGAGCTGGAAAGCTGTTTTCAAAAGTGCCTTTGTTGCACAGGCCTATAGGGAGCTTAGGCACATAAGCCATAAAGAAATCAACCAGCACTTGCGCTTGGGGTATTTTATTTTTAGGTTCTCGGTCTTTGAAAATTCCAGCTAATTTAATATCTGTCTGTGTGAAAACCTGACAGTTCAAACATAGCATCTGAAAGAGTAACTGCTGTTAATTTTCAGGAATATTAGTTTGAATTTGTTTACAGAGAGGACCAAAGGCAGTGTTTGGGAGTTAGAACGTAACATTTGTGTCCCATAATAGCATTCTACAAGTTATTCATCAGTTTCAGAAATTCTGTCACTGAAATTCCACTGAAATTCCATTTTACTATTAGTACATGGATAAAGAAAAACGTCTGTGTTTGTTGAGAGTTTTTTTGATGTCCGTTGGATCTTAGTGGTAGCCAGTTAAAGCATACTTTTTGAAACCTTGATTTTATGCTATAGCATTATTCTTACTAATTGCTCAAAATAGAAACCATGTTTTAGGCCTATGAGCATAAACTAAATGATAGCTATTTTTCTACAGAGTGTGGGTGAAAGTTAGAAATATTGCTGAGGTTATTAGGTACAAATTTTTGTGCTTCCAAAGGCTCCTAGTGCCTGTGGTAGTTCTTGCCCACTCTGTTGTCGGGTTTCTGGGGTGTAATGCAGAATTGCTGTGTCTGCACAGGCAGGCAGAGATTTTCATCAAATCTATAGACTTGGAAAGCTTAACTTTCTTCAAGCACTGTCGGTAGAACCATAGGAACAAGTATGAGATTGCCAGAGTTGTAGCCTTAGAGCATATTTTATATGTAAGTTTGTTTGCCTGTCAAAACTGATGTTTAAAAAAAACACTGTTGGTGAGCTAAAGGAGGACTAGAACATAGAAATGGACCTTCTGGGGCATTTAGTCCACTTACATGCTGTTACATGCAGTCATATCATGAAATTAATCCTGTTTAGCAACTGATCAAACTCTGTTTTAACATCAGAGGGGTTTGGGTTTTGCGCCATTGCTCTGATAGAAAGAATATTCCGGAAGTGAGTACCAGGGATAGAAATGGTCGTCTTATCTTCAGCTTCCACATCCAGTTTATCCATTCTTTGGGCAAGCACCACTCTTCAATTCAAATGGCTGGGACAGAAGAGGGTATCTACCCTCTGTAAGTACATCAGGAAGAAAAACACATCTCTGTTCAACCTCCATCTTTTTAAGGTATCAACTCGAGCTCTTCATGTCTCCTCTGTAAGGTAGGCTTCTTGGTCTATTCATCCTTTTGTCTCTGCTATCATTCCAGTTTTAATTCATCATCCTTGAAAACAGGTGCCCAGACTGTACACAGTATTTTCCAAATGAGATCTGACAAGTTATTTGTACAGGAATGTTAATACTTAACTGGAAATACCTCACCTAGATCAATTTGCATTTGTCTTTTTTAAGGCAGGTTTGCTCTGACTCATAGTCATCCATGTATTTTTTTTCTCTTTGTCAGTTTCCCATAATTTTAACTTCACAGCTTACAGCAAAAAAATAGTAGTTTGTAGATACATAGTTTCATATTTTGTTATTCTATTTTTATTATTCCAATCATCTAGTTCTTCTTCGTAAACTATCTTCTGTATTGACAAGGCTTTCTAATTTCATATAACTGGTGAATTTTATTGAAATGCTTATTTTTCCTTTGTGATTAATATAGAGATTTAACAATATAGTTACAAAAACTTATCCAGAGGAATTCCACTGTGAAAAACCAACTCTTTTTTTACTTCCCTCTTTCAAGATACCCTGTTTTCATCTCTTCTGTAACCTAATTTCTTACATGTGATTCTTTGACTAATAGCTGTGTTCTCTGTATTAAATAAATGTTTAAAGAAGTAGGATTTTCAATGAGATACTTACTATATCCTGACTAAATAATTACATTTTATATGTCTAGAAAATCAGTTTTCAAAAAGATACTGAAAGAGTTGTCTCTCTCTCAATGAACGGCTGTATATTTTTATCACAATGGACTTAAAGAAGTCCCAGACTTCCCTCTTATCCAAATCCCTGATTTTGTCCATTTGTCTGTTAATTGGTTCCTTTAATTTTTAATGTTACTTGTTTATCACTTAAACTGAGTTACGGACCAACTCTTGTTTATTCTGCCTTTGAAATTAACCTTAAGTTATAGTTACATGATCTGAAACACTTATGCTTAATGCCTCTGTTATTTTCATTGATTTGCCAGTTTCTCTCTGAGAAGTTAGTGCCTCATAAAGGAATGATTTCTGGTGGTAGCCTTTCTCCAGGAACACTATAATTCTCCCTGTATATATTCAAATCCAACTTTGGGGCTGAAGAGGCCCATAGCAGATATTCAGCTTTATTCTATGTGATGCTGGAGAAAAAAATCCACCAGCCAAAATGCCCTGTGAGCATTAACACAACACTTTACAGCTATTAAAATCTCATTTTCTTACTCAGAGGTCTAACTGTCTATTTCTCTTGGCTCACAGATTCGCACATGAATTCATTCTTTTTTTTTTTTAATAACGTAGAGGTTAACTGGGGTTGCTGGTAGAGTTTCTTCTCTGGTGGGACATTTCACTGGCTCATAGGTTAGGGATTTATTTCATTAGGCCATACATTCTTTAAGCCCCTGGAATCTGAACCTCTGAGGTCTCAAAGCACCTTCTGGAGATTTCATAAATCTTTCAAGAGACTGTTGGGATTCAACTCAGCTTCTCTTGGCTTCTGCAGCTTCCAGCTTTTCTTCAGTAACAATGCTTTTCTCACGTTTTGTTCTCTTGTGAATCTTATGTGTCTCCAATTAAATAAGACCCCATCTTCTTTCTTCTTTCTGAAAATTCCTGAGATTTCCCCCTATGCTCTTCTTCCAAGTCTTTTTTTTTTCTTTTAAGCTTGTGTTTTATTCATTCATACTTAATTTATCTTGCTTAGGTATTTTCCACTCTGCCCACTTCTTCCTTGTGGACAAGGAGGAGTAAACTCATTTCTGGCTTTAATCAAGGATTTTTTTGTTTTGTTTTGTTTTGCTTTTTTTTGCTGTGGTTTCTCACCCAGAGAAGCAATTGTTATTTTTAATGGCCATTTATCTGATCTGGGTGGTATGTGTGGAAACCTTTCTCTGGAAATGATGTAAATGAGACTTACTCTAGGAGAAAAGTATCTGTAGTCCCTTTTATAATTAATATTTATTGAATTAAAATAAGGTTCATCTCTTAAAAGGCAAGAAATAAGAAACTGTGACTGAGGAGAATAAACATCTCAGTTCTATTCCACTTACACCTATGGCATTCTTAAAGGTTGTCATGCACAGTGCAGTGATGCACATAAAATCTTTAATGTTTTTAATTCAGCCTACTTTTATTTATAACTTTATTGTTGTGTGTCCCAAACTAAGAAAAAAGAAAAAATCCCAAGTAACTAATGTTCTGTTGGAAGATAAAACAGTCAAAAGGTATGCGAAGGAGGACTCACAAAAACAGAAGTCAGACTGTAGTGTTAAACTGTCATCAGAATAAGCCAAAAAAAAGTCATTTTATCATTAACATGACTGTTTAATAATTAGTCTGAATTATGACCAGAGCTAAGGGGAATGTGATGAACTGCTTTTGAAATGATTTTTGTAGAGTGTTTAGGTTTGTATGGGGTTGCAACTGTGTATGATTACTGTGCTTGAAATACTTTAAAGAGAAAGAAAAAAAGAATCTCAGTGGTGAGATGAATGCTACTGTGACAGTTTCAGATTATGAGTAGGAATGAAGTAGAATCCTATAGACTGCTAAAAATTCAGAAAGGCCTCCAGAGAAACAAGATGTAGCATTTTGTCCTTTTGTACATAACTGGATTCAATCAAAGTGAAGAACACCTAACTGAAAAATTGTGTAATAAAGTTAAAGGTTTGGGCATGTTTCTAATGATGTGAGCTACCAATATTTAACATTAAATATGCTGGTCTACAGACTGATGTACGTGAAAACTCTTCTAACTCTGAGACAGTAACTGACCATAAGTTGCTGCAGCATCTTTTGGAGAGAATCACAGTTAAATGCACTTAATTTGCTCAGCTGATATGTTCTTACTTTCACGTACCATAAATCACCAAAGTATAAGTACAGTAACACAAATCTCTGGTGCTTCAGATCTTATCCTGCATTATCTAAGCCAAAAAACCCCAAACAAAACAAAAACATTTTTTTTGTTTGGAATGAACCTGAAATGTTTTTAATTTGAAATGGGAAAAAAGCAATAAAACTAAAAATGAACAAAGTGTTTTAGATTAAATGAAATGCTGACTTTGTTTCGACTAAAAACATTCATTTTTGGTCCTTCAAAGAAAGCAAAGAAATTAATAAAGTAAATGTTCTGTCAATTTTTAATTTGCTTATACAAGGACTGAGACAGAAATCAATCTCCTATTTCCCATTTTCTGGAAGGTTTGTGTACAGTGATATATATATATTTATATAAGTAAAGATTTTATTCCTGATTGTGAAGATAAGTCCAGTTCAGGCTCTCAAAAGTCCAGAATCACAGCTGAGGACCTGTTCTTGGGAAGCATTTTTAGTTCTGAAGGTGTTCTTACCATTGTGATACTATTCTGGTGAGACACTGTAGAATGCTTGGATATTTCCCAGGGAGTTTATGACAAGAAAACCTGAAAACGGAATTATCATTCAGAACTAGGACCAAGGAAAGAAAAGTTGAAAGAGAAGAGATAGGAGGGCAAGGTTCGGTTTCACAGAGGTCGACAGGGGTTGACCAGTGAAGGACTCTCAGTGAAGCTGTAGAAATAGATTAAAAATGTGAAAATCTTCAGGAACGTTTCTGCCTGTGGGAACACTGAGGTGAAACTTCCCTGGCACTTGCTGAGAACGGTAACTGGTTACCTCAGGACCTAACTGCTTTGTCCAGACGTTGGCAGGCGTAAAGAGCACGGCCTCAGCTGCGTTCACTGCAGCGGGGCGTAACGCTCAGCCAGTTAACAGCCTAATTCATTCCATTTCTGCATCAGAGATTATTAGTGTATTCGTTCACATTCCCTGGAAATTCCACCTGTTCAAGATTAAATGTGCCACTTGCCTTCATTTCCCACTCCGTGGCGTATTATATCACTGATCTCTTTACCCATTAGTGATTCTTTGGCTAGTATACGTTACAAACAGGGAAAGGGAAAGGCATGAGAAAGAGGTTTCCGGAAACTTAAAACTGTATTGCAATTAAAATCTTAATAAATGTTCATAACAGATACATTGAATGTCTGTTCATCACAAAGGCGGGTACCTTGTTAATTGTATGTGGGAGACGCTTTTGGTGATTTAAGGTTTTTGTAACTCTCTCTGAGTGTATTTTCCTTTAACAGGGATCGTATTTCAGTGAACACTGGCCAACTGGTGTTCATGCTGTTGCATTCTGGTATTAGAAGTGAACGGGTTTAACAAGGTATTAGATGGCTGTGTGTGCAATCTTTTTTTTTTTTTTAGCTGTTTTCATAGTAGATGAAAGTTAAGCTATTGAGATGTGGTAAGCCTGCATAGTTTAAAACTACCAGATTATACTGTAGTGAGGTTTACAACAACGTGTTAGCGTTAACCTGCTGTGGAATGGAAGTGGTCAAATGTTCTGCCATTCATCAGCTTTATTATTTGACTTGGAAATCCTCTTTATGTCAGACTGCCGAGCGCCGGCACAGCAAAAGCTTTTTATTTTTAGATATTAGTAGAGATGGTACCCAGAAAATGTCTGGAATATCCAGCAAGTATTTCAAACAGAAATTTGGTGAATTTTAGATATCAATATTTTCCATAGGAGTTGTTGTTTTTTTTTTATCTATGACATTAATGTTTTTGATGAGAGGTAATTAAAAATAATATTTAGTTACCTTTCCCACTTCACCAATGCTGGGGCCCAGGTCTGAGCCAAATCTAGCCTGGAGGAAAGCCTCGTGCCTTTAAAGCCAGTAATACAGAAGGCAGAAAGAGCACACCCACGCTACTCAGGCCTTTACGCAGACATACTTTCAGGTAAGCCAGTGTTAGTGAGCAGTAGGTGGAACGGTTGGTAATGCTTAAATCTCTCTGGAAGTGGGAGTTCTTTGCTGCCAACCCGCTGCGCAAACCGCAAAACATGTTTTGTTTCTTGTTCTCTATTTCAAAATTTTATCAGGGTGCATAGTATTTCAGTGCCTTGACCATGGGATTAATTTATTTTTCTTACTTGATTTGCAACTGAAACTGATTCATCGTATTAAATTGTCTTGTAAATTCTGCCTGGAAAGCTATCTTCTAAAGGTCACCCATACAAAATACATGCGTTACTGCACTGCTTTTTTATGCCATGAAACTCTTCACATTGTAAGTAATAAGATGGTAAACTGACAGGTGTATGAACTGTAAAGACTGATTTTTGATAGAATAACATTTCCAAATATATAATGAGGTTTTACTTGCGTGGTGTTTCCTTTTAATTGTGCCTGTTAGCCCTTTGCTTTGTAGAATCATATTGGAATATTTCACAGTGTGAAGCAGATTGGTGACTTGTTCTGTCTGCTGTTAAAGAATTTGCTCAAATGAAAAATGTGCTTTTAATAATACAGATGGCAATAGATTCTTGAAAAAGCTTTTATGGTTATTGTCAGCAACATTTGCATTTTCATGCTTCAGAGTCAGGAACACTTAGTAACATCAACGTGACAAATGCCGAACATTTAGTGCTGTCATGATGCGTTTTTGGTGTGTGGCAGGGTGTCTCTTTTTCTAATTAAGTCAAATAAAGATACTTTCTATTTTTGTCATTCTGTAGCATGGCTGATAAATCTCAAACACAGTCTTATCCAAGATAATAGTCAGTCTGTTTCATTCCTGCAGAGAATTATCAAGATGTATTGGCAAACTTCAAAATAGCAAAGCTTTGCCTGTCGATGTCATATTTTGATATCAAAATACAAATTTTCTACTGTATTCCTGGCCATGAGCATTCTCTACTCCTCTAGTTCAATAATTGCAGAGTTTACTGTATAGTCCTAGTTCTGAATTCCTTGTCCACTCAATCTGGAAGTTTTAACTGGTTAAAAAGTTGTGAAAAATGGCCCTTAGTGAGGATTTTTCACGCATGCGATCCTATTACTGCAGTCATTCTTCATTCTCCCTTTTAGTACTGTGTGACTTTTCTGGAAAGAGAACAGACGTGTTCCGCTGAAAACACGTTTTGCTGAAGCTCTTGATTGCCCTATTTGGAGAATGCTGTTCAAAGTATTAGAGTAATGGAAAACTCTAGGACACTTTTCGTCCCTTTTTAGAGGGACAAAAGGAATGATACTGTTCAAAATGTATACAAAATGATCATACCAGAGGGACTCTCTTCTTCCAGTTCTCTTCTTGTAATGTCATGTCTTGTCCTGTCCTATGTCCATGATAATGGCAGGTATCAGAGGCTTTACTGAGACACTTAAGTACCTGTAATTACATAGTAATCTAGGCTCTGTGAGGAATATAGATTGAGACCACTTGCAATTGTATCATAATTGGTTCTCTGTCTGTTATAATACTATTCCTTTTTACTCAGGTCTAGCTTTGAATAATGTACTCATGTTGTCAACGAGACAGCTTAAACTCCAATACCACAGTCGACCTAGTCATGAAGAGCAGCAAAAATTCAACATCCTTGCATCTGGCCTTTAGGTTTTCATTTGGTGCTGAAACTTGACAACTCTATTTTCATTAGTGTTAAAATACAAGTTTGTTATAACTTTTAGTAAATATTTTAAGGTTTTCTAATTTATCATTTTTGTTGTGAACTTTTCTCTGTATTGTGTGATATTGTGAGGATAGCTATTTTGAACAAATCTTTTGTGTGTGTTTATGTACACACACGTGAACACACACACACTCTCACTGCATCTTGATTTCACAGTTTGAGTCCAAGGACATATAATGTAAGAATCAAAGTCCGAATTCTGAAAGCTTCAGGAATTGGTAAAACTTTGTGAGACTATTTTAGTTCACAGTAGTTGTCAAATTTCCAGATGTCTTCATTGCAGGAAGAATTCCACATCAGCTGTGTAGATTGCCTAAGTATCTCATAGATACTGTTATTCAGCAACCATTCTAAAATAAATTGAAAGCCACACATTTTATACCTTTAAAATGACAATGGGCAGTGTTTTATTACAGAATGAAATTTGCTTTCTTCTGGAGATCAGCAGCTGTAGTGTGTCCAACTGCCTTCATCTGAGGAGCTCCAAAACAAACAGGTCAGGTCCTATCATGAAAAGGAAACCACCCACCCACTTTCTTTGTAAAACAGTATACTGACTCCTAACTATGAAATCAGGGCTCTAAAGAGAATGAGAAATTTAACAGCTGCTTTTTAGTTTCTTGTAAGAAGGCTCACATGCTTCCATGAGGCTTGCATTCATTGTCCTTAGATAGCAAGAAACTTGAGTGCTTGAAAAAAATTCTCATTCCTTCTGCTTGTCTAGATGTTATTCTCTGTATTGGGATGATGACTGGTTACTTGGCTGCTTATACTTGGCTCCAACTTTGTAGAGGTTGAATAGACGTCCTAAGACTTGTTTTCAGGAGCAACTTTGTTATTAAGGCTACATGACAAAAGTTAATGTGGATTTCTTTGGAGGGAGGCACTGTGAGAACTCTGTGGGGTAGAATTTGAAAGAAAATATAAAAGTATTTTCTCCACCCTGGCATTAGAAGCATGGCAGATGCAATTACACTAACGAAGGAATGCTGCGTGCATTATCTTCTGGGACAAAAGCAGGCAGTGTTGGCAAGCTCTAGGGCCTGCATAACTGACCTGCTTCTTCTCTGGAGTCTCAAGTGTTTATGTAGCATGACAGCCAGAGCTTTGGTGTCACTTTCTTATTCAGACCATTGTGTTGTAAGCCTGGTACTACTAGATGACATACACAAAGAAGCTATTAAAGTGTTAAATGAGACAGTGCTGTATAGCATTAATGATTGGAGGAGGAGCCCATTAAGTGCTGTTTTTATTTGCTGGCCTGTGAAAAAATCTGTTCTTCCTAAGCATGTTGAATACTATAAGAGTGCTTATTTTCATAATATATCTTTGTGAAATTTTGGTTTAAAGGATACATATGTCTGTTTAACTGGTTGAAATCACCATATTGAAATCACTTCTGACCTTCAGTGTGGTGATGTAATATTCTAAAAAGTATTATACTCTTCTGGTGAACTGCATTCTGTATGGGTTTGAATGTGTGTGTATCTGTAAGAATATATGAACTTTGTATATAGTACACGCTTTATATATATTTGATGTTTCAAAATGGTTTAATGTTTTTACCTTTGTCTGTAGTTATAGCCACATAGTCTTGTTAGGTCAATGAGACTTCATAGATAGAGTAAGGGAAGAACTTTGAGGATAAGTATAGAGGATAAATAAGGATAAGTAGGACAAATATATGAGAATTCTTTGTCCTCAACAGGTCATCAGATCTACACCTTCCTGTAATGAGTGTTGGCAACACCTTTTCTTCCTTTCAAGGCTCAAAATACCAGCGATTCTTTCTTTGGCTGTAATTCTAGAGTAATTTTCTCCTTTCTCTCTCTCTTCCCTCCCACTCCCCTTCCTGTTTACATACCTGTTTTCTCCATAAGTGTCCCCCAGATTCTTCAGAACCTGCTACTGCATCTTAGTATTTCCCTTAGAGAGAGTTTAATCCATTATAACATGGGACTTTACTGAACTGTAACTACAGATTCTTCCCACTAAACTGCCATGACACTGTTTGTTGCTTTATTATGAAGAGAAGTTCTGTAGTCATCTGGAAGGAATTTAATTTTGTTCAAGGGGAAGACTTATACATCTGTCTCTCTTAAAATCTAGTGGTGCCTCTTACCACGGTATTTGTTTGCCTAAGGGAACACAGATCTATTCTTTCTCCCGTCTTTTGAAAGTGATGACTAGCTTGTGTTGTTTACTTTGGGGGGATTTGGTTTTAGCTATTGTTGTCAAAGGAGCAGTTTAAGGAAAAAAATTGTTTTCTCTTTGGATAAAGCTGAGGTTTGTTGTCCTCATCTTTTCTGGAAATGATCCCCAAATATTTGGGCCCATCATAGAATAAAGCATTTGAGCATGTAACCTTAAATTGATGGTTCTGTCATTTTAGAAAAGCAATTTCTCCAGCCATTTAGCTCCAGCAGAGCCATTTCCAGTGAAGAAGTCTGAAGATAAGAATGAGAGTCTTGAATGTGAACTGTTATGTGATGGAGAGTTAATGAAAGGACGAATTGAGAAGAGGCATTGCCTGGTGACTTTGGCTGCTGAACAGCTGCCTTCTCATCTGGCTGGAGCTTTTCCAAGATGTGCAGCTGTGGGTGGTCTGTTACCTGCTCCGTTGCAGCCCAAGTAGTGAGGCCCAAAGGTCAAAAACTTGTGGATCACTGGGGTTAAATCTGACTGTAGTAGGAATGGGACAATCCATGTAGTTCTGGCCTCTTGAGTATTTGGAAAGAATGATAAATTCAGATGAATCACAAAACTGGTAGCCTAATGTTCTGTGGTGAGATTATATTTGATACGGGTGAGATTAAAAAGGTGGTAGGGTCCTCTAGCAACTTGTCTTCTTCACTAACTTCATGCTAGCATTACCAGGATTCAGCTAGCAAATCTTACTCAAATCTTAGAAAACTAGGAAATGGTGCCCTTAGATTTGATAGAGAGGGATATTAGTGGTATAAGCCACATATTTATTTTTTTCCTATTGGTTTTATGGAGTGCAAGTAGGAATTTATTACGATTTTCGGAAAAGAATTCTGAAAGCATCTCAGTGTCGGCCTAATAATCCCTGTGATGCGCTTGTGGCAGCAACGTTCCCAGCTGGGAGGAATCCCAGTTCTTGGCAGTTACAGTGTAGACTTGGAGGCAATTCTTGTCAAGTCTCTTACTTGACTTGCTCAGGAATTGGGAGGTTATGTTACAGATAGTAGGTAAATGGGGGAGTTGAATAAATGGAGAATTAAATATGGCATGCTTCAGAGGGGACCCTTCTCAAAACAGTTTTAAAAGGGAATACGGTGTAATTGTAAAACGAGGGTTTAAGCTTGTCGTTATTCTGCAAACCAGAATTGTTAGGAATAGTTTTGTAGTGTGTTACTAATGAATGTTTTTGTTGGTAGCTAAGCAAAAAAGACCAAAAGTATATGGATAATGAAGTCTCCTCTGTCCTGTTAGTGTGTTCATTTATGGTTGGCACTGAGAAGCATCAACAGGAACTTGTCCTCTCTGAAGATAAGAGGGTTTTCATTTTGTCAGTGCTATTACATTTGGTTTCCATAAGGCCTCAGACTATGTTAAGGGAATATCTGAGAGTTTCCCATAAAAAACTCATAAAGACTCATTACAGTTGTTTACTTTAAAAGATCCAGATACAGTTGTTCACATGACATTATCTGCACACAAAATGACTGCTGTATGAACTTTAAAGTTTGATAATAGTAGTATGTAACTGAGGACAGGTTAACTCAATAGACAAAATAATAATAGTTATTTTACTCAGATTAAAGTCTGAAAAAGCAGGAAGATCTGTTTAGATATGGTTCAGCCAAAGAAAATAGGGACCAAGACCTCAACAGTAGCTGAGATTTATGAGATTCTGGTGCTCACTGAAAAAGTTTTTATCAAGTATACACTAGCTTAAAATCAATTTAACATTTGTAACTTTACATCTATATTCTAACTTGCGTATGTATTTAAGCATGTTAATGTGAGACAGCTGCTGCAGCTTCGTGCAGAGACAAAGTTTGCATGAAGAACCTCTTTTCATATAATAGAGAGAATTTGGTACTATTCATATTTAAGGTGTTGTAGCAAAATGCTGTTTTGCCACAGGACTTTCTCTCAGCAATAAGCAAATAGTAAGTTACATTTCATTTAGAAGATGCAAGTTTCTTTTCTCAGTTTCCCACCTCAGTTGGGAAATTATCATGTTCCATTCAATATTTATTGACTGCTTTTATTGCTGAAAACTGTTACTTCAAATAAACAAGTAGAAGTGAGTTACAGGAGGAAAGTTTTTACACTTCATGAATCTTACAGCACGTTTAATTCCTGAAATGCATATTTTTCCCTGTTAGCATCCAACATTTGGGCACTAGTATGAATTGTGGGTAAGGTACTCTGTAGCATTATCAAACCACCAGTGCAGAAGAAATACATGGAGCATTTGAGGGAGGTGATTGTCCCCCCATGTACTGCTATGCCACAGCAGATCTGTTTTGGCTACTGCAGACAAAAGTCCTAAAAGCACTTCCTAAACAGAAATTATCAAGCTGGGGTTCTAGCAGTCTCATCCTTAACAGCAGTCACCACCATCCTGCCAAAGTCCCCAGAAATACAAAGCTCTTACGGAGTTATATTCCAAAGCGCTTGATCCTTCCAGGCTTCCAGTGTGTTGTGTCTGTCTCTTTCTTTATTTTGCAGAACACTGTTAACATTTACTAGTAATTTATTTTTTCTGTCTTTAGGATAGACTTCTTGGTAGGATTGATCTGGGCACAGGTATAAGTGTGTGCAAGCAAGAATTTTATTTTCTCATTGATACTATTGCTATGCAGTGATATTTTCTATACTGGGTGTGAAATGAGCCCTGAGAAAGGCAAAGAATTTGCATTCCTTCTTCTTTAAATACCTAAGCTGATTACATGATAAAGCTTAGCATTGCTCTTTCAAAATTCCCATGGCTATTTCTAGCATATTAAAGAATAGTGGAATTCTGTGCAAAGGGAAGGATTATTAAAGGAGGTTAAACATAGCACTACACAGTTTTCTTGTAAATTTCTATCAAATTTCAATTTTTCCATAATAAATGAGAAATCTTATAATACTGTTTATTTATAAAAGCTGTTGCTGAAGGGTTTTTGAATATATTGTGAATTGGGGAAATATTACTATCCCTATTGAACTGGTAAGTATAAAGGGAGAGAGAAATTAAGCAACCTTGTGAGCTTACAGGAGTTATTCGTGAGAACAAATTAGTATTGCCATTTTTATTAATGAGAAGGTGGTATTTCATATATACCAGAAGGAGGATGAAGGAGAAGCCAGGGTGTGTTACTAGGCTGGGGTACTGAAAAAGAAACAGATTGTAAGCAACATTCACCTGATTTACTTACCCTGTCCCTTCTGCTTTTGGTCACTTCTACAGAATTTAGTAGAAATGAAGTGAATAGGGTTCTACAGAAAAGAATGTAAAAATATCATTGAATTTAGTAGATCTGTTTGCTGTTTTAGCTCTTTGAACCAATATATAGAATATATGTACCTCTGTATGTATATATACATGTCAGAAAATAATTCAGAGAAGACAATCTGATTTCTGTTGCTTTCTATGGTATTATTCCCAATCTAGTTTTTATTTTGAAAATGAAAGGAAAGACTGCTTTAGCTACTTTTTAGTCTTATCTTTTCAGGACAACTATAGCACAAGCATGTATGCTATGACCCTGTTGCTATGACATAGGAGGAGTGACAGTCATTGGTGGCCTAAACTCACTGTTCTTAGGACAAGAAGAGGGTAAATTTAGTTCTGATTACAGAGCAGATGAACTGTCTCTCAGTACTTTGCTGTATTGTCGGCCATTCTAACTGCAATAATACATATAATATTATAGTCCATCAGAGCTCTACTTTGACAGCAGATGCATAAATGTCTGTGTACAGAGCTCTAGTGGGGTCACTGGGAATTTTTCAGTCAGTGTAATGAACCTTTTTAATTTGTGTAATTAAATGTGAAGAAGGAAATTGAATTCTGTAGAGCAGAAGTGAATGAAAAGGTTGCAAAAATTAGACTGTGATCTTAGTGTTGGACAAGTAATAGAAGAACCAGGAGATGATATGTAGGGTCTTTTAAGCATTAGTTATGTTTAACTGACAAATCTGTCTCCTTTGGCTTTACTGGCGACTGCTTAAATAATTCGAAAAGGTTCATAAAGTTCACTTAAATTAGCCATAATTGTGTGTTCCTTGCACAAGATCTAGGAAGAAGCCTTAGGTGCTTCCTTTCCTTAATTTGTCAACTTGGATTTTGTATTGCAAAGTATGGTTAGAAGTGGTGCTTGTAGAGTAGCGTATGTATTTGCCTGATGTTTTCTCCTGACGATGGGATTGTTCTGTGGGTGAAGAACATGACACTTCCTGTGCACAAGTTTCTCAGACCCAGGGAAACCATTGTAAACTGTCGCGAGTGAGAGAACAGAAATGTAAGTCTTACTGTTCAATATTGCAGTGCCTTTGGAGACCGTGCTGCCCTAGCAGATGGGGAATGCATTGTTGAAAGTTTTGTCATTCACTGAGAACACAATGTGTTATTTTTATTGTGGTCTTTATTTTATTTTTTTAAAAAAATCTCTTTATTTTACTTGCAAATCTTATTGAGCATGCTGCAATTGTGCAGATTACTGTTAAAATCGACTACTTGGCATGCATGTCCTGCTGTGTGGCAATCCTATTTTCAGCTTTCAAGAAACATCCATTTTTTTTCTGTAGGGTGTTTATGTGTGTGTTTATAATATAAAGTAGTTATACCAGGAATTGTTAAAGACAGTGTTCATGAGATTTGGCTGCTACTGACATGGTGACTGTTTTTGCTATTTCTAAATAGATTTCTGATCTGTTATGCATTCACTTCAAAACATATTCATCCCACCTCTGCTTCTGCAGATGCAATGTGCATTATCAGATGTATGTATATATGCTGGGCTCTTGGATCATTAGGTTACAGCAGTGAAAGCTCAAATGACAGGTTCTGAATCTTAATGGAGCACAGAGCATGGCAGCCCTATAGAGATTATATTTCTGTTTCCTGTCACAAAAACCCGTGTCTGCGAAGCACAGCAGTTGACTGCTCAAGTGTGCAGATTTCTCTGATTCTGATGAGGAACTTATGAGATGGACTGTTTACTTTGTGCTAGAGCATGTGATTTCCCACTAAAACCCATCACTCTCAGCATGATTTATTCTGTCACACATTTCTATTACATCTTTTTTTAACACCTTATAAGAGGAATCACATTTTAAAATCTGTGTTAGTTAACTACTTTTTTGATGTTGTCTCTCTTTTCCCACTCTTAGTTTTTATCTCCATCTGCAAAGTCCAGTTCTCTAATGGTAGCTCACACATACGTTCACATAGTGTTTTTTCCCTTGGGTTTGAAGTGTTTTCTTTTTAATCTTGCAGTGAAGGCACGGGGTTTAACTCCAACTGCACGCCTGCCCTTCCTGGGTCACTTCTCTGCTGGAGTTAAATTCAGCTGTGCAGATGTCACGCTTACTTTAGGCCACAAGTATTACTCCATTATTTCCTAACATCAATTATCGTTGTTGAGCCTTTCTAATAGTTACATTTCAGTTCTAGTGCGTGTACCACTATGCCTCCTATCCATTGATCTGCACACTGGATGCTTCTAGTGTTGCAGTAAACGGTGTATTCCCAAATTTGAAACATCTGCCAATTAGTAAGCTCTGTACCTCATGGTGAAGTGAACCTAAACTGCAGAAGTATTTGCTTTTGTATAGCACTTGATTATGCTATAGCAGTGTCTGTTAATGCACCTGTCTGTTGAGACCTTACTACATTGCCTGTGGACAGATAGGCATCAAAGATTACTAGATCATCATCGGTGGGGAGAGCTCTCTACTGACACTCTCCACCAGTTTGTAGGACGCTGTCAGAGACCGATTCCACCTTACTACAGTGCTGATCAATATGAGCTTCATAGTCAGTCAAAGGGATTTTAAAATACTGATTCAAGCACAATCCCTGCTCCTGGGCTTTCTTCGCTACCTCAGTCTGCATCCTCTGCCTCTAGTGCAAGGACTTCTTCTGAGGGCCAGGAGCCTCTCTGACATGATGTTTGTCTGACATTGGTGCTGCTGGCTGAGAGAGATGTCTGACGTCCTCTGCCTTTCTGTTGTCCCAGCATCAATTTCCAGGTACTCATTTCTCCTCTGGAGAGAAATGGCACCTACAGAAAGGCTTTGTCCTAAGTGCCTCTCCTCCATGCTGTGTCAGGAGGTTGTGCATCATCTACTGTGTAGCCAGCTCAGGGTTGGATTCTGCAATATCAGAAACATTGCAGCAATTCAAGGTTATTAAGAACATATTCTGCTTGCTTTTATTTGTCTGGGCAGGGGGAGGAAGGAACCTCAGCTGCATTTCGGATATTCCCCATTGATTATTTTGCAGCTGAAAGTCCAGTCCCTGAGAAGAAGCTGTCAGTACAGTTTATTAGGCTGAACTCTGCCCTTTTCAAGGTAGTCGGTTGTCTTCTAACTATTTCAAGAAACTGCAATGTACTATCCTGTGTATACTACAAGATGCATAACTTCCAGATATAATCTGGAGCTTTCTATTCCTTGTATAGCAACATACAAAGATACTCCATTAAGTTGAAAAGACATAAATTAAAAAGAAGATGAGAAACAATTCTTCCTGCATAGGAAACTTGTCGCCATGGCATGTCCTTGAAGTGAATAATTTAACATGTTTGGAGAAAGCTTAGATTTTGATGTGTATAACATAAGTAAAGACAATTCAAAAAAGTTTGGGAAAGAATACAAAGCTGAGCTTTGTTCATTAACCAGTTTAACTATTAAATTTATGTTGAATCTTTCAAAAATATACATAAACAGGAACAAGATACTGGACTAAAGAATCAGTCATTCTGTTCTGGTCTGGAACAGAAATATTATATGTTTCTATAATGTCCCTTCAAAAGGTACAGTTTCACTTGGGGAAGAAGGCAGTAAAGTAGGGGGGTAATACTGTGGCGGGACAAACCAGAAAAACAGGCTCTAATTTTGTGCATTGGAACAGCATTTTGAGAATAAAATACCATAGTGTATTTACAGGCAGACTGGAAGTCAGTGGAGCAAAGTGGAAAGAGCGCACACACTGTAGCCCAGATATCCCCGTCTATATACTAATGTTCTTTAGTGTCTCTTGTGTGGCTGAAATATAATAGCTCTGTTGTGAAATTTTAGCTACTGTGATTCCCATTTGTTTAGTTTAACAGGAGCCAGGTCTCTATTAGAAATTTTGTTTTACAAGTTTAATGAAAAGACTGTTGCTATGTATATGCTATATAGCTGCAGGTGAGGAGAAACTACTGCTCTCTAGAGATATAGGAAAAGATGGACCCTAGGTTCGGAGTGAAATGACAGGTCAAAGGCAGGGAAAAAAACAAGCTCTATTTTTTGGCCAGATGGTGAAAAGCTCTAATAAAAGCAGCTGAGATTAATGAGCATTGTGGACAGGTACCAGTAATATTCGTGAGAGATGGAAGTAGTTGAGAACAGAATCTCGTTATTCAGCAATTCCGTATTCTGAGTTCTAATATGTCTTCTTAGTCTCTGCAGAAAATAGAGGAACATTACACAACAGTGAAAATTAAACAGCTACAAATTTAGCACATAGAGATGACGAAGTTACAGGGATTCTTTTGGCTTAAGAATATTTGGTCTGTTTATAGTTTAAATACCATGCTACAAATGATCTCATCCACTGATCTGAGAAAAATGTAATGAGGAAATAGAGGATGGAATAGATTGTCTAAAAGTAGCACATGTGATAAAGTGATTTAGTATTAGAGACATACTGCCTGAATATTCAGGGAGGCCTCAACCCTGCCTTAACATGTAGATGCAAAAATTCTTCATACACAAGTTGGACATAAAACTTTTTCTGGCATTCCTGAATTTTCAGTTTTTCTTTCTAAAGAGCAGATATTCATAATTGCTTCTACCTGCCAGATCATCTTGCTGTTCTGCTCACTGAAGTTGAAATTTATTTCAGTGAGCTGTTTCAATCACTGAAACAGCTATGTTCAAGATTTTCAAAACTGGTCCTCAAAACAGAGCGTTTCCTTTTTCTAAGAGCAAGCAAAAGACTTCAGAGAATTCTGGAGCTGATCAAATGGATTTAGACATCTGGTGTTCATAATCTCCCACTTCAAAACAATTCGGACTTCTTTTGCTGTGCATAGAAGTATAAGAACTGTGTAGGACTCAAATGTCTTGTTTGTGGGAGAATTCCGTATCAAAAAAAAAAATGTGTGTAAGTGATGTGGCCAATTTATACCCTCTCAGCCCTTTTCATTTCCTTTCCAGAACTTAGTCCATCTGTTGCTTTTAGTAATTAAAATTTGCTGCTTGTACACAGCGTGCTTTCCTTAGATGTTATACTATAAAACTTAGCTGTGTTTTCTGCTCATCACTCTTCTTCAGTTACTCCCACTCAGTATGTTCCCTTTATCTGGTGTATTTTGCAAAGGCCAAAGGTTTGTATGGTATTAGATCATACTCTTTAAAAAACTCTCACTTCATGTGGCAGAAGTTACTGGTAAATGAAGTAGATGGAACTTGAAATGGATATATTGTAATGGATTAGTATCTACTTGTGTGGCAGGTTTATGGCTACAGTAGTAGACATTCCCTCCCTGTTCTCTTTTCTTGCTTTCCTGTTAGTTGGTTCTGTATTATTCTGACCTGATAACTTTTGTAACCTGTGAGTGTTCAGCTTCTCAGCTGTGCAGAGGGATACAGATACGGATCCCGCTTACGGATGCCTGGAACTGAGCCCTTACAGTGCAGATCCTTGACAGAGTGAAGTCTGGCTTTTGCCTCCCAGACCTCACAGCACTTTTCTGCCCCCTCATTTGTGCTGCTCAGGCTTGTATGACTGGACTATGAACAGATCAGGGAGATGATCCAGTTAAAAGCTCATCATAAATTTTTTTGTTTGGTGATCCAAAAGACTAAGCCCTGGATTTCTGTAAGACAGGAAAGTTCTTAAACCACTTATCATCAGCCTAACTATGTTGCTGAATTGTTTCCTTACAGTTTCCTTGTAGTTTTTCTGTGTGTGTATCCATCTGTTGTATCCTGCCGTACATTTTGATTATGAATATTTTGGAGTAGTGGAGTATATTTCTGTTTATTCATCATTCTGATTTTCTTCAAAACTGATTACTAGCAATTAATTTGCTTTTCAATATATCAGTGTAATTAGAGTTAAACCTACACTTTTTCTCCCTCCAAAAAGAAAAAAGAAGTCTGTCTTAATCTTTGACATCAAGGGTCCTCCAAAGCAGATTTTATGAGCCATGAAAGTTTTATCTTGTTTTACTGGAATCAAACCAAATGAACTTGACAAAATACATTGTATAGGAGAGATTCTTAAACTGAAAAATTGGTCTAATGTTTTCTATTCTCTTTGAGTTGCTATCAGAGATGACCACTGTCATAAGTTATGTGGTGAAACTGCCTGCTCTTTTCCTCAAAGTAGTTATGTGGTCACCCACATGTGAATTTCAGTATTGCAAAAGAGCCAGCTTTAAGGCTTCATGCTATCTCAAAGCTAAATCTTGGAAATAGTCTTTACACAGGATGTGAAGTTCACAGCTTTGAGATTTTTGCTCTGCACATAGTAAACTTAATTATTGTATTCTCTGATGCATTTCTGTATACACAAATCTTTTCTCTCCTTTTGCATGTAATTTAAAATATTTACTCTGCTTTTCAATTTATAAAATAGGAGGTACTGTCTTAGGAAAGAAGGTGACCTCTGAGAGGTTTGCAGTCTAGACAGCATACAAATACAGTAAAGGCGATAGGTTATAGAAAACACGACCAGCTGGAGAAGTTCAGCCAGTGTCTATCCCTACCATGATTTTTGCTGGCTTTTAAAAATGTTTCTAGGGAAATACTTTGTGTAGTTCCTTATTCCCAAGTTTACACTTCTTAACGTGTCTTTACAACTTAGCATGTTGAAACACATTCAGTTAAAGAATAAAAAAGGTCCTGTCAGCCGATCCTTCTATTTTTCCCTTTGTGTTCTCCTGGATCCCAGTATCATATTCAGCCCAGCTGTCAGAACAGAGGTGTTAGAGCTCCATACTCTCTTGCCTCCCACATTTGCAATGCCTATAAATCTTTTCTGCGCTATCACCTTTGTGATACTGCCGACATACAACACCCTTGATCAATCCACTGTGAAAATTCTTACTGCCACCTTCATTTCCTCTTGTTTGCAGTGCTGTAGTTCACAGCTCTTGAACACTTAATACTCAGTACGAGCAGTACTACTGCAGTACGATACTATAACCTGCAGTGTTTTGGATTGTGACTACAGTATACTTTAATTTCTAAAATATGTGGCAGCTTGTTCTCTTCAACTATATCTGAAAACTCGAATTTGTCAGCATGTTTTGACTAGATTTTCTTCTAAATCAGCTTGCGTCAATAATAGGTAATTGCTCCCCAGGCCTCGGGTATGGTGCCAATCAACCTCAGCTGTGTTTTCTACAGTAAACTCTTCATTCATTTTTAGTTCCACTTTAGATCAAAGATTCCATGGGCAAAAATTTAGATTGCTAATGCACTCAAAAAAAAAAAAAAAAAAAAAAAAAAAAAAAAAGACTAATAATAATAAGAAAGGTTAAAATCAGGTGGACATTGAATGCATACTAAGGACTCTGGCAGGGAGAAAAAACGCATTTCTACAAATGCAGAAATTAGATACCATTTAATTTTGCTGCCAAAGAGGGTATTCAAGTAACTGAAGTTTATCACAATTGGACCTTCAGATTCATATTGATTTGAAGTAAGCATTTTTGTTTAAATATATCGTTCATTAGTCCTTTGCACGTGCTGTTAAAAATTTAAGAATGCATAATTTACAAGAAGGAGGATAAGCTGCTGAATATAATGGGTTAAACCCTCTGATTTCACGCCCCGAATTAATCACCTATAGTCAATTGCAGATAAATATTAGCATTTACGTGTTTATCTACTTGCAGACACGACTGCTAAATAGAAGCCTTTCAGTATTGTCCCTCACACTAGCTTTTAGGCACAAAAATTAATTAAAATATCTTTCTTTCAAGGGCCAAGTGAATTACTGCTCCGTAATATTGAGGCAGTAGAGTATTGACAGGATACGAGGCTTCTGTTTTTTTATATATTTTGCAGTGGAAATAACTAAGTACAAGACTGGTGAAATACATGTGTTGTAGACTTGATTTACATACAACTGTAGAGTATTTTTAAGGACAGATCTTTGTTCTGTTTTAGTTGAGTGTGAGTTTTGCCTTTACTAGAGTGAATAGTTGGACCTCAGACAAGAACTGCGCTGCGTTGCAGCCTGTGCTGCAGCTGTGGAAGGCAAACTACAAGGACAGTGAAGGAGTGTGAAGGGCTCTGTAACCACGAGACTCTGTGAAGGATTCTTCTATCTGCAGCACCAGAAACTCTGGTTATTACATATATTACATATATATTATTACATATATTATTATTATTATGTCTTACAGCTGTCAGTACTAGTAGAAGCCATTTTAAAATAGGGATGCACTAGAGTGTGTGGTGCACTCCCAGTAGCAGAAACACCTCTTCTGAAATAGAGCGAATTTCAAATGTCCCATGCGGAAGTGGGGAGATCCAGGGAGTACTAAAAAAAGAAGCCAGTTCAAGTAACATGTATCTTTCGGGCCTTCAGTCAGTTTAAAATTCTAATGGAAGCAATGGGCCTTGAGTAAGTTTTAGTTTCATAATTTGCTTTGATACTTTTGATACAATTTCCGTTTTTCCTGTTCTATGTTTCTCAGCCTTCACAAGCCATGTTTTTGTTCAATTGGACTTAATTCAATCCAATTTCAGTATCTTAATGCCAAAATAATTCCTATGAGGGCAGAGAAGTGATTTTTTGATTAAGGCGCTGACTGTGGACTTTAAGGGCATGTTTCTACTAGCAAGTAAAGCAGCCCAGGACTATTCTCTGGCCCAAAGGCCACCTGGCCTGGCGTGGCTTGCAGCTAAATTCTCCTACACCCCTGCAACAGGGTGACTTCATTCAAACTTACTAGTAGGAAAATCCCTGGCATGTGCTGCTTGGCCTTCATTAAAACCGTGCCTGAACCACGCTGGCAGTTTAACAAAAGTTGCACGTGAGTGCACGCCTGTGCCTTTGGCCCATTTTACTTTGTGACTGTGGGTGTAGCTTAAAAAGTAGGTTCAAGTGCAGCCAATCTCTATTGTAGGTTTTCTGTTTAAATTTATGCAGGTTAGTTAACTCTCAGGCCCTAGGATAGTGTGATTTCCAAAGATCTGCTAAGGTCTTCAAACGTATTTGCACAAACAGACTAATGGAAAAAACATAGGATTTACCATCTTTCATGAATAAATAGAAAATGAAACCAGACTGCAGAAGAGAAATTCTTCTTTAATTATCTCCAATAATGACAAACTAAAGGACTAAAAATACTGACTCTTTTAATGTATATTTATTTTTATAAGTTATTTTCTTCCCAAATATTTGTAAATTTAAGTGAAAACTTTCACATTAGAGCGTGTCACAAAAGAACAGAGCTTAATGCAAAACTTCTGTTATTATTTAAAGAGCTTAAGGCAATATAATTGAAGGTGTAATACAAAGCTGTTCTGTTTATTAAAGATTTATTTAATTAATCCAGCGGTTGGATTAAGAGCAGGAGTTTTGCACTTTATCAGTCACTCAATAAATCAATGCAATGCCCAGGCTGCAGCATTTTTACACAGTGCTGTACAGAATCAGAGACTCATGCAGGTTGGAAGGGGCCTACATGGTCGCTAGTCCAGCCCCTCCTCAAAGCCAGGCCAGCAGCAGGTTCAGTCCCGGCTGCACAGGACTTCGTCCAGTCAAATCTTGAAACTTCTGAAGATGGAAACTGTGCAGCCTTTCTGCATAGGTGACCTGTTTCAGTGCTTAATTATTTCATAGTGAAAACATTGCCTTAAATCCAGTGAGTACCTCTTCTATTCCAATTTATGATTGTGGTTGCTCATTCTCCTGCAGTGTACCTTGGGACAGAGCTTGGCTTTGTCTTTTCTGTAACCTTCTCTTAGGCACTGGAGGGCTGCTAGTAAATTCCTCCCCCAAATCTTCTGTTCTCCAGGCTAAAGAAGTGCAGTTCCCTCAGCTTCTTCTCACAGAGTATGTGTATATTGTATGGGCTAAACCTATTGCCATGGTAAATACTTATTAAAATATTTTAAAGGGTTTGTTGATTTCCATCTGTTCATATGTGTTAAAAGTAGGATTTTAGTGTTGGAATAAACTTTCGAGCATGTTCTTTCTTAAAATTTAAAATGCCTGATGGTTTTAAATGGTTTTTTATTTATGCTTCTTAGTTGCCAAATATGCTCCCAACAAATAAAGAGCATTGACCCTTGCTGTTTGTCTAATGTTTTGTGAAGTCCTTAAAACTCAGCTGAGAGAAGATGATACAGCATGTTGAAAGTTATTCCAGGTTTTCATAGGCTTCTGAAAACATCTTTCTTGCATCCCACGTACTGATCTGGTGTCATCTGGTGGTAACACAAGAATATATGCAGCTGGAAAGAAAGAGAGGTACACTATGTTTCTGCTTGGAAATAACCATTTGGTGTTGTGGATTGCACCCTATCTCTTGCTGTCTTAGGCTATTGCCCTGCTCCAGTTCCTAACCATCATCCATTTGAGCTTTTTTCCGGCCATTCATTTCCTTTGTCATCTTAGCACATTTACTTCTCTTTGGTGCCATGTGGTTCAGAGGAACATCCCTCTGAAGGAAGTATTCCTTTAAAGTAGTTGTTTGTGACATATGTTTTGGATTTACAGCAGAATCCATAATGCTTTCAAGATAGAATTAGTATAGCTGAAAATAAAAGATGTGATGCTTACTGGTTATTTAGCATTTATAGCCATATGCAAGACTATATTGACAAGGGAATTTAATCTCACAGTGGTTTATTGCAGTCTGTACATCTTTTCCTTTGTGTTGTATATGTATGTGACAGTCAAGTTTAGTTGTATTGGTTGTGTTGATAGGGCTTTAGCTTCTAAGACAGATAACTGTGCATTAAATCCCCTTCTAGTTCTTAACTTTTTTAGAGCACTGTTTCAACAAGCTCCCTTTGAAATGAAATAGTAAAGTAACTCTAGGGAATCTTTTAGAAATACATTAGATAAAGTCTTGGCTCATTTTTATGATCCACATGGGACATAGCTTTTGTAAGACCTACCTCTACTGGTAAAAATACATATTTTAGCATGAAGGCAAAATAGGTTAATGTGACTTAATGTGTATGGCTTCTGTAGGTATGGGAAGTTCGTGTGATTGAGATAATTATTGTCAGGTAAACAAGTCATGTTACAGACAAGATCTAATCCATTTTATGCTTGCTGCAATAATTACACCATCAGCATGTAAGTCATTATTTTACAATCTACATGCAGCTAGCTTAGGCAG
This sequence comes from Rhea pennata, assembly GCF_028389875.1. Lineage (NCBI taxonomy): Eukaryota > Metazoa > Chordata > Aves > Rheiformes > Rheidae > Rhea > Rhea pennata. The sequence continues at coordinate 46,307,634 of NC_084666.1, forward strand.
TAGAGTGTGTTTGTATTGTGTGTGCACTTTGGTTTTTATAACAGTTATCTTTAAAGCAAAGTATCTCTGATTTTTAAATTATTGAGTAATAGTTTAGTTTATTATTTCCCTACAGGTCAAGGCAACAGATGCAGATGCAGACCAGTTTGGTGAAATTGAGTATTTTCTTTATGATGGATTCCATTACTATGAAAAATCCAAAGCGTTCCAGATTGATCCACATACTGGTCAAATCTATGTGTCTCAAGACATTGACAGAGAGGGAGATCCAACCACTTACGATCTCTTAGTAAAAGCTACAGATGGGGTAAGTTTCACCCTTCCTTATTGCCAGACTCTTTTTTTTTATTTTTTTTTTTCCCCCAAATTTGGATGTGCTGTATACTTTTAAATGAGAACGGACAGTGTGAAACTTGCATGATTTTGAATTGAACTCATTACCTCTACAGAGGACAGAATGTGATACTTCACAAAACATAAAATAGAACAAAATCCAACAAGAGTCGTTTTGACCTGAATTGATACGCTTCACTGTGAAATCCACAACTATTCTTAAACAAGTTGTTCAAAAACATTTCCAGGAACTGTTACTCCTTGCAGTTTACCTTCTTATCTTGGAACTGGGAGACTCCATGTTACTTCTGCTCCCTGGTTTAAAGATGGTTGCACCACTGTCAAACCAGTAATTTGTGCCAGAACTGCATGAGTAGAGTGGGTGAAGTTGACTGGAAGAAAATAATTTGGTTGTGTTACAATTATGGAAGTATCCAAAAGCTATTTGCAGTGAGAGGCCCAGAAGAAGACCAGCCAGTAATTTTCTCAGCTTTAGTAGTGAACTGTGGAGAGGCTGAAGAAAAAGTTTACTGGTTTAACATTGTAAATGTTAAAGTTAACATGAAGATGCTTTTTAAAACTTACGGATTGATGTTATTCAAATCATATTTTTCACTACAAGTTGAGCTGTGAAACATTTAAATTAAATTATTTCAGATTAAACAGTTTTTATTTCATACTTTAAATACTAAACTTCCATTTAAAATTTTAAAATTTTGTCCTAAGTGTATCTACTATAATTTTTGAAAATGCAGATCTGCTAGAAATGCTGTATTTTTCATAAAATGTCTATACTTTTCATTAAAGTACACCAAAGAAACTTGGAAAACTGTAATTCCAATCTTTAATGAATAGATGAGTTTAAATAGCTGTAGTTGATGCTTGGTATTGCTGCATTTTGAGAATGTAGTAGTGAAAGGTGTATTTGTATATTGTTGAATTTGGGTACATGTGTAACAGTTAAAGAATGCACTTGCAAAAATCAGAGGTTTAATTCATGCCTTTTTTTTTCTTTAGCTACAAATATTCAGTGACTATTTCAGAGGCTACAGACACATTCTTTTGTATTAATAGTGCCTTTAGCACTGTGCTTTTTTTCCCCATAGATTTCCTTCAAGGAAAAACAATGATATAAAAATATCAATAAATTTTTTCTTTTGTTTCCTAAGATACAACTATGTCTTATTTGAATGTGTGATAATGTCAGAATATTAAGGCTTCTGCAAATTGGGTCATCTGACACCTAAATATTAAAGCACCTAAAATCAATATTCACTTTTCAAAATTTTCAGTATACCTGAATTGATGTTGAGCCATGTACCACCTTTACGGCTGAATTATGGTAGGATATTTTTATCTCCTGGCATCCTGCTGCTGATTTTGATTGATTAAAAACATGTTAAGTGTGAAGTCCAAAGTGGAGACTGTGATCAAAAGTAGGGAAAAATGTGTAGAGAAAAGACACAGAGGAAGAATGAGAGGTCACTGTTGTCAAAGGGGAGGGAGAGAGATGAAGACGAAAGAAAATAAGAAAGTTAATTAGAAGTGAGGAGGAAAAGATAGTATTTTCCAGGTGGTGCTCAGTTTATCTTACAGCAAAACTATCAATTTCTTCCACCTGTTTGTGTCTACTCCATTACATGGTCTTGGAGCTTGACTACTCCATTACATGGTCTTGGAGCTTGACTACTCCATTACATGGTCTTGGAGCTTGACTACTCCATTACATGGTCTTGGAGCTTGACTACTCCATTACATGGTCTTGGAGCTTGACTACTCCATTACATGGTCTTGGAGCTTGACTACTCCATTACATGGTCTTGGAGCTTGACTGCCTTGTTTTTAATATGCTATTTAGAAACGGGAATGGGAGAACTAGAGTTATCTACAAGCGCCCATGGAAAGGCAAGTGTAAAACTGATTTTGTTAAATGGATGCTCATAAGGTCTAAACTTCTTGGGAGAGCTTGTAGTAGTCTCACTGATTTAAATGGGGACAAGATTGATCATAATGTTAGCATACACTTTTTCAGTTGGCAGTGATCATTTTGATCCCAAAGTCACTTACATCTCATACATAGCTGGTGCTCTATTTTAAATGCTTTTATATGAAAAGAAATAATGTAACTAGCATTCTAGAAATGTGTTTGCACTGAATCCCAGAGCATTTGCATGTAGCCCTCCTTTTGGGTCTTTCACATGTTATATTCTGTGTATGGACCGGAGCAGACTGTACCATTCGTAACAGGGCCTCTCATAAGCTTCACATGCTAACTCTGCTTAGCACTACTGCCAGTTAAAATAGTGCCTTTAAGTCACAAGTAAATATAGTTGTATTATGCACATGCAGCAGCCCAGAGATAGCGTCAGTAGGCATTCTGGGAGTCTGAATTGCTAGTGAGCTAAAAATTGGATTTCTTATGATGATGTCAAAATTCTGATGTTTTTCACTCTCAAAAAAGGAAAAAACGAATGAAGACATTTGGCTTGGAAAAATTTCCCAAATATTTGAGAGCAAGATTTAGATCAAACTTACTGTGAAATCAAGTATTCCAAAAGGAAACTCTGGAAAAGCAGGAATTCTAATAAAAGTCTTAATATGTTTTCAAAAGTGGTGTAGGGGACAAAATTACTTGTTCTTTTTGAACATGAGCACATTAGGCCCAGTTTGTTTTAATTGTTGTATGTTTTGTTCTTCTCTTGTCTGCTTTTACAACATAACTGAAGTGAACTAATTCACTTCATATTTTCCTTATTTGCTTGGTGGTCTCCAAACTGTTACATATGTAACTTCATGCTTGTTTTATGTACTTCAGCCTTAAAAAAGTGTTAACATGAATTAATTTACATACAGGAAATTCTTTTTTTTAACAGCATGCATATTTTTGCTTCTGTACATTGCAGTTTGATCAAGTATTACTGCTATGCATAGTGCATAATTCAATCTTTATTTGCATTTCTGAAATGATGGCCATCACCTCTTTCTTCAACCAAAAAGACAATAATGCCTGCAGCTATTAATGAAAACCTGTCACAATCCAAGGAAATTTAATTGCAATAATGCTAATTTAGACTCTATCTAGTGGCATCTCTGCAGTCTGGATACAGACTACCATTAGCCTTCAAAGCCAAAATCTCAGAATTGCACAGTCAACCACAGGGGTTGGTGACAAATGAGGGGCATTCATGAGAGCGTCCAACTTAGACCCTCTGAGGACCTGGCCCCTACAGTCTCGTCCAAAATATGCCTTGGGAAGACTGGATAGTCTGCATTTATAAGTGTTGCTATTAGGGATGGTCTAATTCTAGGAACAAACATCTCTCTAGGTAACACACTGCACACACCAGTGTACTGTCTTTCTCCATCAGTGTGCCAAAAAAGTTTCAATAACTCTACCACACAGGCAGGAAATAATTTTGTTATTTGTGCTCCCACACTGTAAGAAATTCCACACCTGATTCTTGCAAAGGAAGGATTACATGCCTCATTAAGAGCTAGCATCTGTCTAATCCCAGGTGGATCCATGTGGCTACAGCCTGCACCGTGTTTAGTTTAGACAGGGAGTGTGGGCCTTCTTGCTGGGAGCCTGCTCTGACACTGCCAAACCAGCAGCCGTGACCTGGACTAAGTCAGCTCTGTCAGAGCCCCCCTACAGCCCCTCACCCACTGAAGGGCAAAGCAGACAAATATGCAATTTTTTAGAGCAGCTGTGCTGTACTTGGCCACAAATATACGTAGAAGTAAAAGGAAGCAGAAAGATCTTTATTAGGACATATAGCAATCCAACCCATCTGAAGCACAATTTGTGCTGCTTACCTGTGGTCTCCCCAACCCTTTCCCTTCATTCATACTCACCTCTTCTGCTCTCACATCCACACACTTCCAAACCGTGATTCCTATGCTTTCTCAAGGAAGAGGGCAAGATAATACACGACCTGCAAAGTGTTGTCTTATGCACCACACAGACTGCTCACTGGTTGTGAGTGCTCATTAGAGTTATGTTACGAAAACAATATGCTTGCTAACCCCAGATGTCCAAATACTGCTTTCAGGGATAGCTGCATCCAAGCAGCCTCTCTGGTCTTGCCCTGAGATTTTGTAGAAATGCAGCAGGTACTGCTGGAGCTGCAATAAGGGCAACTACAGAAGGTGAATTGCAAAAGCCTGTCTCCCTGCTGCTTGGGGTTTGCTCAGTTCTGACAGCAATTAGCCAAGCACTTAGCAGTGACACTGACTTTTTCATTGCATTTAATACAGACAGAGCTATCTGAGATTTCCCTAGATCATCTTTAGATCTATATCCCTACAGAGCCTTTCTGTAATGGACATTGAGGTCCTGTGTTGGAAACACATTCTGGACTGCAGCAGAGTCTAGGTATGCTGTAAGGAGAGTTTAGATATTTCGGATTTTGTTGTTAGTGTTCCTCCCTCCCCCCCCCCCAGGCCTTTTCCCTTTACAGAGTTGACTGCCTTGTTTTTGTTTTCTCCTAAGTGCGGTTCCTAAATGTTTTGTTTGGACTCCCCTTAAAAGTTATGATTTGAAGCTTATCATTGAATAGTGATAGGAGGCTTTTTGGTGAGCTGCTTTGAAAGTCTGTGCGAAAATGGCTTCTCCTGATTTTTGTCTATTTTTCATCAGTCTTCGTCAGCATAGGCCTGGTTCCATTAAGTTTCACCATAGTATATAGTGCCTCAGGTAATTTCTGAAGTGCCACATGCATCTGGATATGCATGCTTTTTTCTTAAATAGGAAATGGCCACTGTAGGCTTGTTTTTTCCTGAGGTCTTTGTAAACGAGAAGAGAAAGATGGAGCTTTTTGTTTCTTAGGGTTTTTCTTTTATTCTAGACATCAGTGACAGCTTTAAGTTGTTGTCTAGGATGAAGACACATTAGGGCATGTGTTTCCCATCCTAACTTGTTGGCACAGGGAAGCTGCTAAAGTCACACTCTGACACATCCATGCACACTGTAATGGTGATTTTTTTTTCTCCCTGCCTGTCTATTAGCCTTTGCCTGTACTAAGCTCTGTTGATTTTAGACCATATTTTCCCAAAGGAAAAAGGCATCCTTTTGTTGTAAGACAAACTCATGAAAGTAATTTCTGCCCGAGAAATATTGAGAGAAGCCAAAAAGGCTCTACTGGTTTTCCAAGTTGCCGTTTAGTTAGATTCCAAGGAAAGCCTAATAATACTGCAACTGTATTGGCTTGCCTACTGTCTTTGTGTATAGAAAAAAAAAATTGTTCTTGAGATCTTTTTGTTTTTTGGTAAATCACACCACATGGCTTGTCCAATTTTCTTTGTCTTTTACATTGAAACAATTAAAATGTGGACATAAGCACTCAACACTCATGCAAAGCTTCTAAAGAAGTTAAGGCTGTTGAAATAGTTGGCAATGTCTGTCCCTTTCCATCACAACAGCATTGTGACTTAAAGTTGGCATAGTATCTTTAGGTTTTACAAAGAAAATAAAATATGTCTTTGTGTCAGAGATCATGTATATCACAGTTCAGCTAGGAGCAAAAATTTGACAGCACAATTCACTGATGAAAAGTTTGGAGGCCTCAGTGGAAATCTTAACAGGTTCTTAAGCATTTTATAATGTGTCAACAAGAAGAAATACAGCTATTCAAAATAGCACCATTCCTGCTTATTATTATTAAAGAGTCTCTTCTGCCAAAGGCAGGTTTTTTTTTATTATTATTATTTTTGAAACATGATAAAGAGGTATACTGATAGCTTTATATTTTCACACAAATTGGATCCTGCCAAAGAAAAGAAAATCACTACTTGTGGTTATCTTGACTTGGTAGTAGTTTCTTATGTTCGCTTTTGTTCCACAGATCACAAAATCTTAGGATTCTGACAAAAAAAAAATGTAATTGTGATTTTTTGTTGCATCAGACAGCACAGTAGTAGTTAAAAATATTTGAACATTTGAGAGAGGTGATTTCAAAACAAGCAACTGTGGTTTGTTGTTGCTTGTAACATATTTTGACAAATGTAATTTTCTTTCAACAGCAGACTTGTTTAATTCAGTCTTCATATTTTGGAAGATCTACTCTGCCATGTTGGCTTCTGAACAGATGAGGTATAGCTATGTGGTTTGAAATAGAGGTAATCAGTTCCCTCTCGCTTGGGATGTTACTTGACAATTATTGTAGCTAGAATAAGTTTAAAAGAAAACAAAAAGATTACATGATATCCACTGAACTGGACCATAACCAAGTTAATATCCCTCTTGACTTCTGTGTAATGGGGATACAATGCTGCTTCAGAAAAAGAAGGATCTGTGTGTCTCATAAAATTTGGACTATCTTCTGAAAGATTAAATAGGAAGTCTCCAGCTTATTCAGAATTAATCTATTCCCAAAGATCTTAGTCCTTACCTAACTCTATAAGATATATATGAATTGGCTGGAGAGCAAGGTGTTTTTCGTGTCTGTTTAACAATAATGAAATTTGGAAGAAGCAACTTAACACAAGTTCCCATAAATTTTGCAGTTTGGTTTAGTTCTTTATGAACCTTTTGGTCTTTTTTGATGCTTTTTTGTTATTGATCTCACTTCTTTCTTGGCCCATTTCCCTTTAAAATACTGTTTCTGACTCCCGTTCTACAGTACCTGAAAGCTGTGGAGCCACTGTGGTGAAGAACATCTGCTAACGGGTTTGAATAAAGCACATGGAGTCCCCCTTTCAGTCCCTGTGTAGAGATTTCCTTCTTGAGGAAACCCAGGTGTCGACTAAAGGCTTACCCTGAAATGGGATTGGGATGTTGGCAGTGAGAACTGTGCATTAGATCTGCACATCTCCGCATCCTCTAATCAACAAAACATTTCATGGCTATTTCAGCATTTTGAGGCTGCTGCTGGCATGGTGCAACTTACAGTTCTATTTTGGAGGTGCTCATTCTGGCTGCTGGCTGATCCCATGTCAGCATGGGACCTAGGCCTGAAAGCACACCATTCCACTTCGTGTCCTTTGTTTTCTTTGGAAGAAAATTCAAGCACATCAGGAGGAAGTGGGCCACATTTCCTAGTTTGCACACGAAATATAGAAGCATACTGCATGACACAATTTTAATTTTCCACAAACTTTAGCTTTTATAGCAATGTCACTACCACGCAACAGAGATATTGTTACTATGTAGGGGAAAAAATGGAAACCTTTATGAAAATCCAGAGGAGAATGCTTTTGACATTTTTCTCAAAAAAACAAGTCTGAGCCTGTGGAGATAATAAGCAAAACATCAAAAGTAGTTTTGGGGGGTATTCATATACTGTAGGACAAATCTAAAGTAATATTCAGTCTGAAACATTAGGTAGCTTCATGAAGGCCAAGTTTAAAAATAATTGATGTATACTATTCGATTTCAGAAATATGTGGCATCATTACTTTTTTATGTCATAGCTATGATATGGTGGCTGCAAGATTAAGATTGGAATTGCTCAGCATAGCTTGTCACTTAGGCTTACCAAAATCCCATTTGTGTCAGCATTTTTTGTAATTAACTAGTTCATGCAAGTACAGTGTTCTTGGCATGACTTTGAAAGTCATAAATTTCTTTTCCATCTATGTTTTAATGTACTGTTTACAGTGTGTGCAATATATATGTGTATGTATATTTTTATACCTCCATTTTATACTTTGATGCTATAGAATTCACCATTATCTGTTCCAGAAAGGGAGCTGTTTTCCTTTAAAGAATGTCTTTAGTTATTACACTTGCACAGACAACGTTGGAAATATGAGCCACTCCCAACTGATGGAGAGAGTCAACAGGGAGTATGAGACAGTGTCTCTGAGAAGTAAATTGCTGTTTATTTCACTCGGAGCCCTGTTGTGTCTACTCTTCAGCAGCCACAGCATTATCTTTTTTCCAGATTGTTAGAAAATTCTGTGTTTTGCCATGACAAATAATGATTTTGCTGTCATAATTTGCTAAGCCGGCTTGCAGTAGCTTCTTGCTTTTTTAATTTCCATGGAAAGCAAGGTTAAATGGTATTCCATGCCTGCCCCATGGTGTTACAGTGGGGAGGGAGTCTTGGGGAGCACCAGTAGCAGAAGCTTCAACCAAGTGGAGAACAGCAAAGCAGCTGGGGCCTGAGGCTGTGAAGAGGTAAGTTACTGGAGCTGCACACAAGGTCTGGCTTGTTTCCCAGCTATTTGTGAAGGAGAAACAAGAACCAAGAAGTTGAGCCAAGCTCTCTGGAAAGCATGGTGAGACCTCGTCCTCCTCAAAGTTACAAATAAGCTTGTGAATAAAATTACATAATCATTTACAAATTTTACATCAATAAACCTGTTCAGCTAGGTATTTCTGTTGAATTTGGTGGCATTCTGCCTCCAGCTACCCAAAGTGAAGGTGTGAAAATGTAGACACACGTACATATATGCTGCATGTTTAAACCTGTCAAGGTGGTAAATTGATGATTGCCTTCCAGATGGCAATCTAACTACTAGACTTCTGGCCATCCTGCACTAGTCTGCTGTTAGCCTTTCTAATCAAAATTTGAAATGGTCTTATATTTACTATTATCATGGTGATGCTTTTAAATGTGAAATTTTTCATAGATGAAAAAAATTATTTCTGCCTTACTGGAACGTTTTCCATAATCACTGCTCTCATAAGGAAATAATAAAACACTATTGTCTGTTGTTGTTCTGAGGATGTGTTTTGTCTGAACTCAGTATTTGGGGATTTTGTAGATACTGTAAGTTACTTTCAATAAGTATTTCCATTGCTCAGTACAGTTGCAATATGTTCTTTATTCTAATGATGGGCTCAAGCCATAGCTGTGTCATTCTATTGTGTACATTTTAAAAATTGACAATGTTTTTATTTTTTTTCTGAATTATTCAACAGGGTGGACTGAGCGCCCAAGCTTTTGTTCGCATTGAGATAGAAGATATTAATGATAATCAACCTATTTTTGAACAAGCCATGTATGTGACAAGCATCAGCAGTCACACACAGCCAGGAACAGAAATAATCAATGTTGTTGCAACAGATAGAGACTCTGGAATATACGGAGTTGTCACGTATGAACTGGTCCCAGGAAAATTTTCTGGTCTTTTCACTGTGGATGCTTTTACAGGTACTGTAAGAGTACATGATTCAGAGAGGTATAATGACAGCATGTATTTTTTCCTTGAAGATAGTTTTTCTACGTGGGGTCACGTCATACAATTGAAAGTTAGATTCTGCTGAAAAAAATGATTCTAGAGGGAGGTGGAGGATTTAGAGTTAACAGAAATGTGTTTATTTCCTTCTAATAATCTTTCTCCTTATTGTGCTAGGCTAATTCTCTCATTCTGGTCAAAGTTTTATAACATCCAACTGCCTCCTTGTTTTACTTGATGATTAGCTTCTTAAGTGTTTTTTTTCTGCCATTACTTCCTGATATGATCCTTTCCAGTTTTGGTTTCTGCAAAGAGGTTCAGTGAAGGAGTGATGATGAAGGTAGGAAAACAATTTTGGTAAAAGCAAATCAGGATGAATTTTTTTGTAAGATAGATGAATCTCACAGTCATTGCTTTTCCCATGGCCACAAAGCAGTTCAATATAGTTTTTTTTCCTAATCTTAAATAGTTATCAATCATTCTATCTAATAAATCAAAATATTAAATAATTATCAGTGTCAGATGGATTAAAGATGAGCAGTGTATCCATAAGTGTGCAAAGTATCTTTCAGAATGTGCTTAATTAAACTGTAGCTAACATTTTACTTGAAAGCTAGCCTTGGCATACTGCTATGAATATGTCCCACTCAGCAATACTGCTTCCTGATCATCTGTTATTTCAGATAAATTAGCTTTGGCACAGGTGATTATTTCATATGCTTTAAGAATATTTTGGGCTGATGTATCTGTGTGCTTGTATTAGCTGTTTGGCATATGAAACGTTGTAAGGCTCTGTTCTCTCAAAATGGTGCCTCTTTTCACCCTCTTACACAGTCTCAAAAATATTCTGATGAACGGAGGAAACTAATCTTCTTAGGAAGTTGGCCTGCTTGTCTTGGCTATTTCATGATTTCCTCTAACTATGGACTTCAACTGCCTGTCAACTCAGATCCTCTAGGGCATAACTGATGCCAAAAATATATAGGTCAATATAGGGAACTGGATCTCCACGTGCATTTAAGAATCATTTTAAAACTGCACTAGTAGGTTTGTCAGAGAGAGCTGCTGTGATTATGCTAAAAGAACTGGCTTTGCAATTGCTCTTTCTTTTAAAGGAGTTCTTCCTCAGATTGTGACTTTTGCCTCCCCCCCTTTTTTTCTCATTTTGGACAAATATCATCCTTAATCATGAAGATCATAAAAGTTATCAGTATCTTGTGGAACTATCATGGTATTTTATCAAAGGCAGACCAAATTCTGTAGCTTGAGGTCATTATTACTTGCCTTTCTTGATGAGAAAAGCATTTACGTTGAAGATACTGTTCCCAACATTATAGTGCTTGGAATCTGATTGCATTTAATCAAATCTCATGGGTAATTCATGAGGTAAGACTGTGTTTTATTTTAGCTTATTAATATTAATATGGTGCACTTTTTTTGTGAAGAATACCCTTTTTTCCTTTTGTATTCTTCAGTGTCTGCCTGAAACAATGCCGATGCCTAATTACTGGCAAGCAAAATGATTTTTAGATTATTTGGCAATCTCTAAATAAAACAAGCGTTAAAATTACCAATTTACTACACAGAAGTTCTGCAGTCTTCCTGGGTTAAATAACTGTGAAAGCTGTTCAGTTTTCAGAGGAAGAAGGAAAAACGTGGCTCACTGTGATGGCACAGAGATTTAAGTTCCTGCTCAGTATGTCCTGATTTAGATTTGTGTCTCTGAAGGCTGTATGAGGAACTTTATCCAGTTGTTAAGTGGACTGCTTTTTGTGAATGGAAGGAGATGGAAAAATACAACTAGAAATAGAAATTTTTCAGACAGAAGGAGATGGATGCATATGACTAGTAAAGAAAATTCTTCAGGGGGTAGAGCCTAAAACCTATAAGCCAAACAAGATCATATTTTGCTCTTTGGTAAGCTGCTTTTTCTTGTGGAAATGCGATCTGTGATTGATGTGTTGTGTAGTTTTTCCAATTTATAGTGTGGCAAATCCTATTTCATTCGCTGTTTTTGCTATTTAGATTTAAAAGATTTAAAAGGAGACATAGTGATGGCATTGGAGTGTTCTGTGAAATTGCCTTCCTAGTAGGTTTTATTTTTCAAATGAGTTAATTATTCTCATTGAGAAGGTATTTAGAAATGAGGAATGAGAATCAGTACATTGGTCTTTCTGACTTACTATATTTATCATAGTCCTTAGGATTATACGTATAAATGGACAGAGAAATATTTCCAATATTATGAGATGTAAATTAATTACTAGTTAATGATTGGTCACATTAGAGTAAAACCATGATCCATTAAAACCATATGCTAGATGAAGCTGCTCTTCATGCCATCTATAATTTCTATTTTATTGATTGTAGGTTGCGTATTTGAAAACTGATCTCATTGTAGTTTTCTTCAGGGCTATTTTTGGAATGTTAAAGATTGACTTTTTCTTATCACTTCTCTTTTATATTTATTTTTAAAAGAGAAGTGAATAATCTAATTAAACAAATATTATAGCCCCAATTCTTCACTACCGCAGTTTGCTTCTAGCTGTTGCTCTGTTAAAGCAAGTATGTGGCCGTTTGAACAGAACTTAGTTTTGCACAGTGAACTGTTGTCACAGTACAGAGTATACATGACCTGGAGATCATACAAGATGGTCAACAACTGACTGTATAGAATATATTAATGGTGCTTTGGAAATGCAGAGTTTATGAGGCTGAGCTGCATCCAAGCTCCCTGAAGAGGCTCCAGCTCTTGTTTCAGAGACTAGAGCATGTGGATATCATGTACAGATAAGTTTAATGGGAGTGGGCAGGAAGAATTGTTCATGGGGCAGATAGATACTCCATTAAAAAGGTTTTCTGAATTTTAAAAAGCTCTTAAATTGCAATATTTATTTATTATTTTGGCTTTTAGGTATTGTATTGCTTGTGATATGCATTTACACCCTTGTAAATAACTTTTATTGCATTTTCCTTAGAGAAATAATAGAAATAAGCTATTTTTCATTTGATTAAGGATAGACTGTCCATAAATGTTTGTAACTAGAAAAGTACATGGATAGGGAAACTGTCAACCAGTTCCTCTGCTATTTTGTGATTCTTTTATTAACATATATTTCTCATGTTAGTGTAAACGACATCTTGGCCTTACTATGTTTCCCTTTTTAGCTATTTGATCCATGTGTGATCTATGAACAGCACTGGTGAATTGACTAGAACAGAGCAAGTTGAAGAGCTCTTCTGACTAAGAAACTGTCTGAGCTATGTTTATTTTCCCTTTATTAGCTAGCAAACTGTCTGAAAGACAGTTTATTTATAATTGTGGGTAAGCAGGTAATTAATAATACAAGTCATAAGATACAACCTGAAATGTGGCAGAAAACCTGTGCAGTGATTAACTTTTAAGAATTTGGGATTAACAGTTTAATTTATAAGCTTTCATTGTGCTACAAGCATTAACATTTTCTTTCATTCAAGAGCATAACATTTTTTTTCCATTGATTTTAGTGATACCCTTCTTCAGAGCTGGATAAAAGACAGTTGTTGTCTCATTTATACTCTTGGTTCAAGGAACCTGTTTTAAATCAACAGAGTTAGTAGAGCTGGTCAGTAGTTTTGCATTAAAGATTTTTTAATGTAAAGTACAGCTTCTTCAAAATTAGCATTATTTTCCAAGATTTTGACTTGCTAAAATTAATTTCCTCTCAAAAAAATGAAAATATAATAATCACTTTCTGATCAATCTTGGGCACATTGTGATTGCCTACGCTGCAGTGAGGTCTTTTGGGGTCCATGGCCTCTGGTGACTATGGCTACATGGTCAGACTCTCTCAAGATGCATTCTTATTTCTTTTTAACCAAATAATTTAGTGCATCTAGTGACTGAAATCTCATAGAAGAGATGTGGATCAGTGTAGGAGCGTAGTCTTTCAGAGAAGAAAAAAGGAACGTGACACCAGAAGGAGATGCAAATTTAAGAACATGAGAATTTCTAACTAAGTCAGCCTGAAGGCAGATTTAAGTCCTGTATCCTGTCTCTCTAAAATTTGCTGGTAATGAATGCAAAAGGAAGGGTTAAGAATAGAACTGATGCAGAACGATCCCTCCACTGGTGTGTATATTTTCCTGCTTGTGGCAGTGCTCCACTTAGTGCTTTGCTACTTCCACTACTGTTCTCTGTACCATGTGTAAATGCAATTTAATGTCAAACTGATCTAAAAATCAAATTTTTGGTTTGGTTCAGCATTCCACAATAGAACGATTCTAGTTAAGAATATTGACAAATTTTATTTTATTGAAGGAAATTGAAACATCGTTTGCCAATGATATCTTGGGAGATTTTCATTTCATGAAAAATTTTAGTGTGATTTTTATCACAATACAGGTTGAAAGCAAAAATTGAAATATCAACATTTCCTTTGGGACAAAAATTTCAAGTTTTGCTTAACTCTGTATTTTAATCTGCATCAAAATAAAATGGAGATGCATCCTTTCTGAAGAAAGCAAAGCCACTTTTATGATAATTGATGGTGTTTTCATATAGTACTATAGTAAAAAATAGTTTGTTTTTGAACTACTTTTTGCATTTTCTTACAGTATGTAATACATTTGGAAAACATATGAAGAGGTTAACCCAAATAACATTTTAAATTAGGCATATTTTATTTTGGAACATTCTGAAGCCAGTTTTTTACTTCAATGACTATTTTTTGACCTTCATGTGAGATTGATAGCATATTCAGAATGCTGCAGATCAGAGGAATATATGTGAGACTTTGGATTAACCCACATAGTTTTTGCCTTTTAAGACTTTTATTCAGGTTAAGTCACAGAGGAATCAGCAGTGGCTCAGCTGAATGTTTAATGGACATTTAGCACCACTGGGGTCTTGTCTATTGAGAAATCTAACAGAGAGAACACCAGACACAATATGTTCTCCTTGAAGCATACAAAATTTGCTCTAGTGAATATGAGAGTGCAGATTTTGGCCCTGAAATAAAGCTCTGCAGCAGAACAGAAGAAAACATAGATGGTTCCAACTCCTAATGTGTTTGTCTTTTTTTCTTTTTCTTTTCTTTTTTTTTTTTTTTTACACTTTTGTGCGGAATTAAATTCTATATGAGGAGAAAAATTACTACAAGCTATGTGCCAAAAATTGAACAATGCAGTAGTGGAGTGACATCTGTACTCAGGATTGATCGCGCACAATACATGGCAAAGTATTTTCAAGAATACTCTAGCCTACACCCTCTTTCTTGTAATTCAGTCCATGTCAGATCTCAGAAACAGACAAAAAAAAAAAAAAAAAGAATCACCAAGTTAGACAAAGAGCAAACTCCCATGGCATTCCAGTGCCACAGCTCTTTGTCTACAAGAGGCAGATGTTGTGGGAGAAGAGGGAAAGATGACACCAATATCTTCACTTTTGGAGGAGAGGAAAAAATGCAAGACTTGGGCAGTAAAATTCAGTCAATCAACAGATTTTTTTTTCCATACAGATTATATATATCTTTTAACTACAGAATACAAAATAAGAAATGATCAGTTATTGCTAGCATTTAACAATTTTTGTTCTTGTTTCCTCTCTCAGCTGAATGAGGTTCTAGTAGTATTGCCTTTCTGATCAGCAGCTATAGGTGGATTGGATTTGCACCTCATTTCCCCTATCTTCAGCCTGCTCTGTGTTTATTTTTCAGGAACATAACAGTCTTAGAGCCTTGTGGTTGGTTACTGTGGAAAAGTGAGGACTAACCTTCATGTTCTCAGTTTAAAGAAAAGAAGAAGCTGTGAAAGCAGCAGGTCACACAAAGAACAAATAGCCTTGGTAAAATGCCTTCACTGCTAGACTTAATGCAGTGTACATATGGCAGTGTATGTAAGTGGCATAGTAGTGTAGTTAACATAAGCAGTGTATGTAAGTAGCAGATCATTTATGAGGATTAAGATGAGCATCTGGAATGCTTTGTAATGTTCTTAATCTAAACACAGCAAATGTATCTTATAGGGCTTACATTATACTTCAGTCTCTGCTGGAAGCATGCATGTCTTTGTACAGTACCATCAAACAAATATAATCTCTGATCACCATGGCAGTAGGCTTTTTTTTAATTAGGTTGTACAATGAGCTATTTTTGGATCTGCAAACTGGCAGCCTTTGTGAAGAGGTCCTTCATTAAAAAGATATTTTTGGAAAACTTCAATAATTCCAGCAACTGAAAGTGACCTGATAGGATGGTGTGGCAATGCTGCAGCTGTGCAGGTTTGTTGTGCAAGTCTCTGCGTTTGTCTATGAAAAAACAGCAGTTCATCGTCCAGAGTTTTGCCCACCTCCTTATTGTATGCTTTGATTTTTTTTTTTGTTTGTTTTTTAAACTCAGTTCTCATGTGAAAGTGTTGCCTGATTTCTTTTTCCATACAAAGAGAATGAACATACTCTGCATTACTGTTGTATTAGATTAAAGGAAACAAAACAAGAAAGAATGAAAGGAGATCTCCGTGCAACAGCAAATTGTGCCTCTTTAGTTACACACTGCTTTACTGACAAATTAGTGGGGGGGTTTTACTGCTAGAGAAGAATTCTTTAAACATGTAATGGTACAATATAGGGAAAATTAGGTGAAAGTAATGCTTGTTTTTTCTCTGTTTAGTTTAGGTGTCCTAGACACAGGAGTCCCTGTTGCACTAACATTAGCATTGTACTAAGCAGGATCTCCAGTCTTGTCCTGTGCGGGTTATGGTAGGTTGAAATGTGAGACAGTGGATTAGCATGACAGGGAGCCATAGGAGGTTGAGTTGAGATGAATCAGGTATTTACTATGGGAGCATTAAAATAATTAATCCTTTCAAACTTGAAATAATCCCCTTATTCACTGAAACCAAAAACAGTTGCTCATCCTGCACATTTCTCTAACACACTTTGTCGTACATAAAACCGCATGTCTCTGCACTGTTAAGTTCATGTGCTAGGTTGGTCAGGACATGTTCAGAACACGTCAGTGGGTCAGCACTAACACACACAGCATTAAACAGCAGGTTCAGCTGCTGGCTTTGACGGCTCATTGGGGTGATGAACCGTACATGCCTTTTGCCATCTGCCTACTGTCTGAGCTGTGCTGGGTCATGTCAGCTGACCTGTCCTAGGATGTTTGCTGAAGAAATACTGCCATGGTTGAACGTTGTTAGGGCGTTCAGTTTCATGGTCTTGGAGAACTCTACTAGATAGTTGTTGATTTTATTCCTCTTCCTGTGTTCTAAAGTTACTTCTTTATTCCATGAACAACAAGCAAAATTTAGAAGCTATTAAAGTAAATAAGTATACATTTCTAAGTAATCCAGACTTTGTTATTGAAGTTTGGGTGTCCTGATTTATATCTTTGTTTTTGCAGTGCTTGAGTAGTGAGAAATATTGCATTTACCTACTAGTGGGTATAAACATTGTGCTGGATTTTTGCTTTGATTGTTTGAAGACCTTGTAGAAAAACAGACACATTTTCAAAGTGGTTAGCTAGAGGCATATATGGACGTTCTGTTGGCATAATTAGTACTATTTTTCCATACACAATGTGTTGTTAGTGAGTGAACCTACTTTGGTGATCTGTGCTGTTACAATGTTAAGGCTGAACACAACATCATGGAAAAGATCAGAAAATACTTTTTAAAAGAATCATTATATAGGGCCCTGGTCTTCTGCCTTTAACTTTTAAGAAATACTACTTAGCAGCAAGCTCACTGAAGGAGAGGCAACCACCTGTGGAGTAGAGTGCAGCTCAACAGAAATAAGAACATCAAAATCAAACCTGTGAGAAATTTTATGTCATTGCCATGGGTTGTCAGGTACTACAGAATTCTGTCTTTCATTTATACTTTTGCACATTATGGGCAAAAATTAGCTTCATTTTACACATAACGTTTGCCCAGAATGTGCAAATGTATAAACTACACAAGTTACTGATGTGTACAATGTTGAAAACAGGAACTTCTTGGAAGTTAGTGTCTTAGCTCATACAGCGAGTGAGGAAGAATGGAACAGGTCCAAGTCATGATTTTGCCCCTTTTTAGTACTAGCCTGTTTCCTGCAGAGGAGATAGCTACTGTATCATTCCCCTTCTATCGTTAGCCTTTCTAGAAACTGTTTTTCATAATGGAGGAATACGTTCTGTACAATAACAACCTAATTATCTTTTAAGTTCTCTGAAGTCACAAATTCCAGCCTGCAAATGACTACAGTATATTGAATCTCTGAAACAGTGTGAACAGTTTACACTGGCCAATAAACATAGTTTGTTCTGCAGTGAACTATTGTTAAATCCTAATGTGGCTGTACTGAACTAACCTGCCATGGAACAGAGTTGTTCTCAAACTAGACTCTGTAGTGGCAGTTGCTACCATGTACTTACATACTAAACAGCAATTAATTTTTATTTGTGTTTTCTACTAATTCAGATTCAGAGGTTTATGTATAGAGCCACTGAATTTTCATATACCTGCATTGTAAATTCTCTCTAGCATGTGTATATAAATCATGATATAAATTCTGAGTTGTATGGCTTTTATTTATGCAGATTGGAATCTGCAATCAATTATATCTATGCAATCTATTCAAGAAAATGGAATTGCAAAGGTGTAAATGGTGCTAGGTGATAACACTTCATCTAGAATTTACTCATATTATTGTTTGCCTGTGAGCCAGAGTTGATTTCAGCACCCTTTCCTGCAGACTGAGGAGTTAATAGAGATAAAATCCTCAAGGCAGTAATATGAACAGTACATTAAAAAGGTAGTAAAAGTTATGAAGGCAGCAGGAAGACTTTCCATATAGAGGGAGAGTTAGGCTGTAAGAAAGGTGACATTTTTTCATACAGTGACTTCTCAAAGACAAACCACAGTTCTTTCTGTGTGGTCCCCTGCTGAGAACTTTGGTCTCAGTGAAACGTTTCCTGCAGAGGAGGTAACTACTGTATCGTTCCCCTTCTATCGTTAGCCTTTCTAGAAACTGTTTTTCATAATGGAGGAATACGTTCTGTACAATAACAACCTAATTATCTTTTAAGTTCTCTGAAGTCACAAATTCCAGCCTGCAAATGACTATAATAATACCAATAATAAGCTGCTGATTTTTCTTAATTGCGGAAGAGAGAAGAAGGGAAAGTAGTGACTGGTCTTCAGTCTTTTAGTTAATAGGGCCATACCTGTTGAATTTTGCACACTGAATGTGTGACTTACAGATAGTTCTTCCCTTAGGCGTCTTTCGGTTAAGCCTGTATTTCTGTCCTTGCAATGTGGTGCTACAGAATCTCCCGCACCATAGGGCAGCAGATCAGATAGACCTGGTCAGCATGTTCTGTGACACACTGGTAGCTACGTTTGACCCAAGTGGTCAACATGATGCTTTTCCACACAAATTTTCTCACTCTTTACATACTTCTTGAAGTATCCAAAATGCAAAAGAGAGATTTTTGACCTTTTTGATAGGAAAATACCAATTAGTGAAGTAATCAAGTTAGTAAAATAGAATCTGATGGTTTAACTTCATCTGACAGTGGCAATGTTCAAAATCCATGTTTATATGTTTAACCTCTGGCAAAAAAAAAAAAAAAAAAAAAAAGAAAAGAAAAAAAAGAAAAAGAAAAAAAAAGATGAAAACCCCCTTTCCCTTGAGCTAAAGTTGCTTAGATTACCTCAGAAAAATGCCAAAAGTGTGTCACTGGCTAGACTGCTCAACCAAGTAGTATTCCAATTGTAAAACCCAGTCACCAGAAGACCAAAAGAAAGGCCAAAAGAAGGTTGATTCTTGGGAAAGCATCAGTTATTCGCATAGAAGCTGGATCAACAATGAATTCTGAATCCATCTATATCTTTGAGTTATGACTGTGGTTTGTGTGCTTTCTTTTTAGGGGGAAAAAAATCTTCCTTGATCCTGAAGATCATTTGAATGCCTTTTAAGCATGACACAACACAGTTTGTTATTACAGTGTCCTGGCCGTGTATTTGGAAAGTGTACTGCATGCACATTTGAATATTTATAAGGATTTTATGTATTTTCCGTTCTGCTTAAAATGTTTTATCAAAAATTACAGTTGTGGCTTCACCCTAAATTTTGAGAAGATACATAGTAGTTGAATCATGCACCAATTCTGCTAAGGCAGTTTGACGTAAATCTAATTTTTACTTTCTCCGACAGATAGGACCATTAAATATCCAGCCTGAGTGCCAGGCATCTTCTCTACTAAACCTGTCCTGAGAGGCAGAGAGTTATGAAGAAATCTCAAAGCTTAGAAGTTTGGTTTTACTGAACTGTTGGAAGTTTTGTGGCTTCATCAACTTCTATAAAAAGTATAGGTGCTTTTAAAAAAAAGTCTGTTGATACCTAGAAAATTGTCCCTGGTGGTTGAATCACATGAGTTTACTACAGCCTTGCTACTTACAAGCTCACTGCAATTCTGGCATTTAGTGTACTACTACTAATTCATCCATTCCTAAGAAAGATGTTCTTGCCTTTGATCATTTCTCATGTTCATTTTCATATTGAAAATCTTCCTTTGCAAGTAACTTTTTATGTATTGCAAATTCTATGACCACCAAAAGGTCTTAGAATATTGAGGGATTTTTGTCTTCATCTCAGAACAGGTGAAAGTGATTTTCTTCCTGCTCAGTAATAGAAAAGATGCTGGAAAGCATCTGACAAAAAGATGTCATCGCTACCAACACAACACTTTTCTGACTCCTGATAAAGCTGATAAAAAAGGATGTAGAGTGAAGAAGAAGGAGAGAAACATTATAGTGATACTTTGAATATAACTCAGTCAATTGCCTGTTTACGTGAAGGGAGACTCTATTCTCATGAATGGTCATATAGATGGAAATAATACAGAAAGATTTAATATAAAAAGAAGTGAGAAGATGGAAAGAGAAAAGTGAAGAGGACATGGTAAAGATTAGAGAGAGAAAAATTTGAATACTGTGTTTTGAATAGACTACAGGTATTTACCAGTTGGCATACTATACTTAACACAGAAATGTATTTTGGAGTTCTGCTGCTTTTTAGAAACAGCTCTGAAAAACATACTGCTGAGCAGATAAGAAGACCTCTCAACACAGCACAACTTATGTATCATAAAGACTTATTTTCTTATTTTCTTGTGATGATTACTTGTCACTAATATTAAATATTTGATTATTTGTGAAAGGAGCAGAATAAGGAATTTCTAGTATAGACTATCCCACAGTGGAGGAGGAAGTAGAACTTCTAAGTGTCCCCAAAAAATCTTTGGAAAATCTTTCGATTAAGTGCCTGCTAACCTGTTTTGTCAGGGCAGTGCAAAGAACAGTACATGTGATGGAGAGTCACTTATTTAAAGCTGAATTGAGATTTCTGTCTTTCCCTGAGTTTCATAGTTGTATTAACTATACTGAAAATGAGTTACTCAAGTGCGGCAAAATGTATTTAGAAGTACAGTGATGCTTACACTTAATTTATTTTTAATATTAAATCAGCTATGTCAAACAACATTAAGACGTAATTACATTTCCTTATTTAATCCGTTATGTGACTGAAAGCAGCAGGTCTCTGACTGCGTGCCTCAGGTTATAATTTAGATGCCCAGTTTATGAGGTAACAGACATACTGTGATCAACCACATTGCTCTATGATTTAGTGTGCTCCCTTGAATTGTTGCGTATTTCTGTTCACTTCATCTAGGCTGAGATTTCATAGTGCTCTGAGAGTTAATTAATTTATTTGTGGGGTTTGTGTCTTCATTTATAAATCCTAAATTGTCTCAAAAAGGACAATGGATAACAGTCTCTCATGGAACAATTGCAAGTATCAGTTTTGGACCATGATGAACATCCCGTAGAGAGCTATGGTTTGGATGTAGTTCTGATTGCTGAGACTGAAGCCTTCACTCAGACAAAGCTCTTTTTGAGGTTAAGACAAGCTTTTACCGTAGTAGAAGACAGGATAGTATCTCTATCATTTTAGTCTTTCTACTCGTACTGCCATCTTAGGTAATGATGGTTAGATGCTGATGCAGAAAAGAGTTTCTGTAGTAATGTAGAGTTTTTGAAAATTAGGTATGATCTACCTGATGCTACCAAAGACTTATTTTAGCAATCAGAAAATAATATATTTGGAGACAAACAGTCTCACTCATCAGAGATAAAGGATGAAAATATATTTGCCTTGAGGAAGGTAGATCCAAAGTGCTGTATTTCTGGACAGATTATTGCATTTTCTTTTCAAAGAATTCATTTGATATAGTTTAGAAAAATGATAATTGGTAGCAGCTTGCAAATTAAACAGACCTCAGAATTTACTAATAAAGGGTATTTTACCAAAAAGTTGTGATCAGACAGAGAGTGAATGCTTCCCAGATACCTGCCATGAGTCCTGCTGCTCTTAAGATTTCTTTTTTGGGGCTTCAACTCTATTTGTGTGAATGTTTTATTTGAGTGATTATTTCAAAAGGATGTCTCTGGAGCCTGTTAGAAATGCAGTTACCTTTACTATTTGCAAAGATAAATTAATCTGTTGTAATAAGAAAGTTATTTTTCCCCAAATCACCTCCAAATTTCTAAATATTATTACTGGTTGAATTCTGTTCTTCATAACATTGCCGAATACTCAGAACAACTCCACTAATTCAGGGAAATTTTAATAAAGTTTGATATGTCCGTAGCTGAATATGTGTTTCTAAAATCACAGTAAGGGACACTGGGTTTTGACACACAGCTTGCCATTTATCAGTGGCTTTGTGCATGGTAAAGACCACATAATTCAAGAAAATTTAGCTCTCAAAAAAGAATTAGTAGTGCTGCATATGCAATGAAGGAGGGAGAGGTAAAACATGCATGCAATCACTGTATGCTCTGCTGACACATTTTTATTTTACTTATTCATATCTCAAACTCTTCATTAGGTTTTTGTCTACACACTCTCTGGCCTTCTTTTATTATAAAGGTACATGCTGAAGCCCATTTGACAGCCTGCTAAATCTGGAAGAGTGTTATTAACTTAGTACCTCCGTTATTCTTCTATTTCTGTATACTTTCAGGAATTATTTACTTGATCTCAACTCTTAGCCACCTGGAACATTCTGCATTGTTCCTGACTGTTTCTGCACAAGATGGGGGTGGCCTGTCCTCTGCCGTTAATGCAGCTGTCACTGTAAACATCCTTCAGACCACTTTGGCACCGGCCATGTTTGAGAGATCCCGGTACACTTTTTCTGTTCCCGAAGACGTACCTGAAGGCAGCCTAGTTGGAACTGTAAAGGCCCGAGAACTTTTAAGTAAGTTTTATAGTTGGAGGTTACAGTATATTTTAATTGTGACTGTAGACTGGAAACATCTGCAGATAATCTATTTTTTTTTAACTTTAATATTGTTTTTTCAGTGTGTTGAACATCAAATAGTATTTGGTATAAGTATATACAGCAACTGCTGTAATAGCTGCTATATCAGGATTCTCTTTAGAACAAGCTTCCCAAACGGAGATTACTGGAAACCGTCTTGGTGGCCCATGGAGAACAGGGAGTGTCTTCATTTTGTTACTTCCATTTACTAATTTGCTTTGCAAGATAGTTAAGAATACCTTAAGTAGTTTCCTAATATGTGTTTTGCATACAAGCACCTGCTTATTTGCCAGATAGGTTTGTGTGACTGTGAGTGGCAAGAAGGGCAGAGCACAGTAAAAGTGTAAAGAAGAATGCGTATAACAGCATGGTTTACTCTAAAGCACTGGACACGAAGAACTGTAGGGCAATACTGATGAGCAAACGGGAAGTATTCAGCAATTTTTGAGAATTTAGATGGTGTGCTAATGCAGAAAAATGCATTCCCAAATTAAGTGGTGAAATCCAAACAGATGTTTATGGGACATTTTAAAAGCTTATTTAATCCATTTGGTTTCTTCATCACTTTGAGAAGGAAATGGGTTTAATTCTGGCAGGCCCCTTGTAGCCATAAAAGACCCTGACCTGAGAGCCATATACTTTTGGCTCTTATGCAGAACATTGGGACCGTGGGTCTAATACCAACCTCTCCATGGATCTACCTTGTTAAGCCAGAACTATGTATAATTGTGGAAAAGAATTTTAGTCAGCATTTGACATGTATAGGTTATAGCAACTGTCACACATGAATAGTAGGTTCAGTAAAATGCAGTTCTTTCAGAGAACTGCTATCTGTTTTATTCCTTGTTATAGTGAATCTCTGTGTGAAGTGAAATTATTCCCTTAAAAGTAATTTATAAGAGTGTTTTTTCTATATTTTAGATGAGAGGAAAGCAAGAGACAATGATAGTATTTTCTCCATAGAGATTTATCATACCAGTGATGAAAGTCAAATAGTGCATAAGTGGGCAAATTGTATACAGTCAGATCAAGTTTGTGCAGTATTTATTTTATTGAAAGGCTCCTGGGTTAGGAACAAGGAAGCACAAAAAGCCTAAGAAAGATAAGATAAATCTATGTAGGTTACATCTATTCAGCTGAATTTAATGGCACACATTCTTCACAGATGTTTGTACAAGCCTTCAGATTATCACTTTCGTACTTTTTAACATTTTGTTGTTGTTTCCATTTATAGATTCTTTAGAAGTGGTTTCTTACAGAATTTCTTCTGGTGATCCATATGGAAGATTCTCTATTGACCCTCAGTTCGGTATCATCCGCACCAAAAAGCAGCTCGACCATGAAACTCAATCTGTTGTGGTGCTCAGTGTTCAGTCGCAATTGGGTAACTCCTCTGTCTGCAGCAGCACCCAGGTCAACATATCTGTGATAGACATCAATGACAACCCTCCAGTATTTCTTACCAAATCTGGTAAAGTAATTATTTCACATACCCTACCTCCTGGCACAGCTGTCTACATTGCTCATGCAGAAGATAAAGACAGTGGCCTAAATGGGGAAATCAAATATAGTATTGCAAGCAATCAATCAAGTGCATTTAGCATTGATCCAAGCCTTGGAGTGGTGAACCTCACCAGGACGGTGTTTGCAGATAAGGAGCAGGAGTATACTTTACACATTGCGGCTGAAGACCATGGAAGTCCTCCTCTGAGTTCTTTGTTGAAGCTGTCAGTGATCATTGAGGCACGGAAAATGGGCCCTGCTTTGGCTTTTGAAAACTTGGTTTATCAAGTGGAAATCAGTGAAGCTTCCTCACTAGGTGCCCAAATCCTTCAAGTTCAAGCCCACTCACTAGATCCACAGCAAGTCATCTCCAAGCTAACATATTCCCTAGAGCCAAGTACAGATTCTGTTGCTTTTGGAATCAGCTCTGATACTGGTTGGATTTATCTGCGGAAACACTTGAACTATGAACGTGCACAGATACTAAGCTTTAGAGCCCTTGTCAGCACCTTAGATGACAAAAGCTCCAGGCAAAATGCAAGTACTTCGGTAATAGTTAATGTCCTGGATGAAAATGATAATTCCCCCATGTTTATATGTGAGAGCTACTTCTTCAAAATGGAGGAAAATCCAGTTCCCAGGGGTGTGGTTGGCACAGTCACAGCTGTTGATGAAGACTCAGGAAGAAATGGACAACTTTCCTATTTCCTCTTGTCTGATGGAAAATATTTCAAGATAAATTCCAACACAGGTAGTGTTTTATGATTTGTAATCTGCCTAATACTGCTTTTAGAAAGCAGTTTCCCTCTAAGGGAATGGAAGTAATGTGTAAAGTTCAGGAGCTGCTGTGAATGTCTTGGGTTGGTAAATGAATATTCTAATGCAAAGCTTCGTAATTTGGGGGATGAAATAAATCTAATGCATGTTCATGAAGAATGAACTAACCCTTAGGATTTGATTTTTCATGACTTTGTTCTAGTCACTTGCTCTTAAGTTTCAGTATTTGAATGTAGCAAACAAAAAGAAGGAGTTTTGAACAATAGTTTCAGTAGAGCATAGGAAGAACTTCTAAATGCCTGTGATCAAGTAGAATTGAAAGATACGGATCAGCCATAAACAACTTTAAAGATAACTATGATATTTGAAAGTTAGTGTTTTAAAACACATTTGTAAAAACTTGTAAAAGTTGCATCGAAACTAAGCATGTTTTCATGGCACCACAAAAGGAAATTGACTGTGACAAATTCTTCATTGTACAAAGTGTACTCCACAGTGAACCTCAAATGCCTTGAATAATAGAGACTTTATCCACACAGTATAACTATACAGAATACTACATGGGAAGTCAACTGGAGGGATATCCTGTAAGAAACACAGGCATTGTAAATAATCCAGTTTAGCAAAAGAATGTCTAAGCAGCACAGATTTGTTGTTTAAAACTCCACTGCCCAGATGTCCTGGCCTCGCTGGAGAAGAGGAGGCTTTTCTAGAATTTCTCTATGAACCTCAAAATAAAACTGTAATTTCAAAGCATGTTCTTGTTGAGTACCTTTATAAAAGTTTAAAGGCAAATAGAATATAAGGAATTGACTAAGAAGATCTTAAAATGGTACAAGGTCATCTATGTGAAAGACTGGTCAACTGCAAATCTTCAGGTATATTGAGTACAGTTAAGCAGATGGAGAGAAGATTGGATCAGATTTATACACTGGATTTACCAAAATGTGTGGTAGACATAAGGCTTCCTGATTATCATACAGACGTCATGTTGAGAATTTCCTAACCCAAGGGCATAATAAAAGCCATGTGCGAGCAATTAAAAGTCTGTGCTCGTATATTATCTATCCTGAAGTATGGTGAAGAAAAGGCCAGGTGGATTTCTTTGGAAGATCAGCATGTTGGTTTATACTGTTTTATACCTTTGCTCTGGGGCATCCAGTGCAGTAGAGAATGTAATAGAATGCTAATGTGCAAATGCAAACTTTTATTCACAAAACATTTCCGGGGAATGGAGTTCAAACTGGGATTTTAGTGTAAGTAGAGTATATCAAAAGACATGCATTATTAGTTCACATTAAATTAAACATATAATTGTGTACAGTAAGATTAATGCAAGCATAGCAATATCTCTGATTTTCTCCTTTTTCTTTGTCCATCAGGTGAAATTATAAACTGGGTTGCGTTAGACCGTGAAAAACAAACTCACCACCAGCTGACTATACTAGTGACTGATCACGGGTCACCACGACTTAACACCACAACAACTGTGTATATCTTAGTCGCTGACATCAATGATAACAAGCCTATCTTCCCACAGATTCCATCCGGGAAAGAACTGAATGTCAAGGTTTGTGCTAGCTATTTCAGTACCCTTCTGGTTTGGACTGGCTGTGCCGTCGTTCAAGACTTGTTCTGAGCACCACCTTGCGGCTAAAGCTCAAACTGTAAATCGGATTGCCATTACATATCACAGTTGTGTTTAATGGAATGCGTGTAATCTCACCGCTACTTGAACGGTATTAAAGGAAGCATATAATAACATTAAGAAATACATTTTAGTCCATGTGACCACCACATTGCCTAGAATGTGTGTGACCTATCTGAATAGTTTTTAAGATTTGATTATGAGCCTACAGGTTTTTGATGTGAAATAAATTATTTACTGAGGAATATTACTTCTAAAGCATATATATTGCTATTTTACTCTGTGTAACTGAAAAAATAGTAATACAGTAACAACATAACACAAAAATTAAGAAGAAAGATGTTTTTAAATTTAGATTCAGGTATATTTTGAGACTTTAAAAATATGTAAAATTATTAGACTTCTCATTGACTATTAATTTTAAAGAAGAAACGTATAATTCTGTTTTATGTATATAGTAGACTCTTCTCATTTCTGCCCTCTGAATATGCTGTATGAATGATTTCTGATTTAGCAATATATGCAGGCCATAATGAGATATTGTTAAAAATGTATTAATTTGACCACTTTCTGAAATACTTTGGTTTTACTTACTGTGAACATTACTGAAGTGGAAAACAGAGCTACTACTAAAGTCTTGCTTTATGGGAAGTGAATTTATTTTAAAGCTTACTGATATTGTTTTATATTTGCAAGTTATATATAAACTTCTTGATGACAGGTTTTGGAAGGGCAGCCATCAGGGACACTCATCACCACTATCTTTGCAAAAGACTTTGATTCTGGGAACAATGGTGTAGTATTGTATTCAGCAGAATCAGGTAAGAATTTAAAATGTTATTCATAAGAAAAAAATACATTGAAATAATTAGTTTTAGAGGTGCCAAGAAGACATAAAGGATTTTATTTCTGTTTTATGTCAGTTAGAATAAAGCTGCCTGTGTAAGTAGAAATCAAGACTAATATATGTCTTATTAAATGTTTGAGGAGACGTGAGCAGCTATCTTCCCCCCTTCGCCCTCTGCCCCCTCTTCTCAAGGATTCAGTTGCTTGTAGGGC
This sequence comes from Rhea pennata, assembly GCF_028389875.1. Classification (NCBI taxonomy): domain Eukaryota; kingdom Metazoa; phylum Chordata; class Aves; order Rheiformes; family Rheidae; genus Rhea; species Rhea pennata. The sequence goes on from NC_084666.1 coordinate 46,335,429, forward strand.
CAACCAGAGGATGTCCAAACAGCATTCACACAAGATTAAGACCATGGTCTTGTACAGTACAGTTTAGTGTTTCAGTCAGTTGTTTAACATCTTAAAGGAAAGACAATCTCCCTGTTCCCATGACCAATTGAAAATTTTCCTGCTAAAAGAACAGTTCATGACAGTCTGAGACAGGGATCAGAAGGATCAGCAGATAATCTGGGCAGACAAGGAGACTTGTGGTTTCTAGGTCATGTTTCATCCTTTGTTTAGTATTGTGTTAGCTCACGTGGGGCAGCAACTTAAAAACACTTCTCTTTTTTAGTTTTCTCCATAATTTCTGTGTCTAGTAGTTCATGCCTGGGGTAGGCTTTAGGACCCAGTTTCTCTACTTTTGTCACCTATCACTTGCTACAGTTTTACGCAAGAGAACTCCATCTCTAAACAATGAGGAAAAATTCCTTCTGATTCCTTTCAGTCATTACCTATTGAAAACAGCTAGAGACATCAAGAACAAAACTGTTTCTAAAAATCTATCAGCAAGTTGTTTACATGTAGATGCTGTAACAGCTTCTATACATGCTCTGTGCTACAGGATTTATGTAATCAGTATTTTTCAAGACTGATATTTTTAACCTGGTAATTTGCACATCAAACATACTGTTTTACTGAAGTCAGGCAGAACAAAAATACATTTCAGTTTGCCTAGTACTTTCCTCAGGTGTTCTTTTCTGTGTAGGTAGAGCTCAGGTGTGTGCTCATTTGGTTTGAACTCCTTATGATTATTTGTCACTTCAGAATAAAGAACAAAACTAAATGCCCTAAAGATACATTTATGACATTTGCTCTCACTCTAAAGAGACAGAAAGCTGTAGTCTTTCCTTTGCAAGGCTGAAATTACTGAAAGATTTCTGTGGATTAATGTTACACTGTATGTATCCTTTTGACTTTCATGGGGTCATGGGGGAGCTTTAAGATCCAAATTCAGAGGGTCAGAGAACTGATCATTCTCTCTTCTACCAAAAGATCATTAAAAAAAAAAAAAAAAAAAGACATTTAATAACTCTACTGAAAATTTTGCTGTTAAAAAGTGTGTAGGTAATAAAAGTGTGTAGAGCTGTTTTGTTGCCATGCCTTTGTTGCCTTAATTTGAATACAAGTGACCACCTCTTTCAGAAAGAGTTGAACAGAGCTGTAGACTCCTGCCTTATGAATGATAACCTTTTGCAAGAAATTATACCCCCTAACAAGAAGGGAACTATATAACAGGTGGTGCTCAACCCTGTGTTTGAAGAGTGATGGCCAACCAATGTAGGAAGGTTTCTTCGTGTTTTTTTTGTCTCTCTGCCTATCTATATGCCCTTCCTTCAAACAGCAACTGGTTTTTCTTAGTGGCTCCTCTGTAGAGCTACAGAGGGGAGTAACTAAGAGTTCAGATTGTTAAAATGACTAGTGACTCAAAATATGACTGATCTTTCAAATGCTGTCTCTAGAAAGGACAAAAGGATAAAAGCAAAAATAACAGCAAAAGCTCTAAAAGAATGCTTCCAAACTCTGAACCAAATATTTTCCTTATAAACAAATCCAGAAACAGCTTAGCTTCTCTGATACTGATTTTTGTTGTTGTTGTTAGTTGGCTCACAGCCTTTAACATCTGGTCTTTTGTTTTATGGTAAAGTTCTTGCCTGGTTTATATTTAAAATAATATTTTCCAGTCTTGGGACATTGTTCGGTACTAAAATTTAAAGAAGAAATATGATCTGATTTACAGCCATATCTGTTAAACACAGACATCAGGTTAATTGGAGAAGTGCATGCAGACCTGTGCTCTTTTCAACAGTTAAGAGACTGCTGCAAGATAAAGAGCGATGAGTATCAGTGTCAGCTGTTCAACTTGTAAATTCCACAGGGACCTCAGTCACTGGGTAATTTTCAATGTTCTTGAGAGCTTAATGAGACTCCCATATTAAAAAAATAGATTATTATTCAGGTTACTAATACTACTACTAATAAATGCCCATGAATTATATAAGGGAAAAATCTGTGAAAGAACCATGAGATTTCCCAAAAGGATAAATTTTAGCCTTCAAAGTAGAAGTGTTTTCTTCTAAATTCTCCTCCCTCTCCCAAGAAAATCAAAACAAACCATCCTTTAAACATTCTCGCACATGGAGATTCACGATCATATGGTTATACCTCTGCTTTTGTATCGTCACTGAAGGAATAAGTGAAATCAGGTGTGAGTGAATCCCTCCCCATATGTATTATCTCTTAATATTGCTGGCAACGGCTAAGTGATTTACTTGTCCTTTTTTACAATTGTCAGTAGATTATACTGCAACATATATAACAAAATTTAATCTGTATTTATAGTGCATCATAAACTATTGCTTTGTGTGTTCAGATTAGCACTGGCAAAGTACAGGCTTTTACTGTTACATTTGAAATGGTTCTGTGGATTCCTTAGAACTCAATAACCAGCATGCTATGAGAAGAATAGCTTATGCTGATAAGACATCTGCATTGGCCTGGTTGCATGCCTGTCTGTGGACAAGTAAAAAGCCAGCACTTGCTCTATAGGGTGATCTGCAAGCATAATTCAAGGAGGCTTCTTAGATTTGAAGAGGGCTATGTTTCTGTAGCAGCCTTGTGGTATTCAAGCTCTTTGAGAGCCATGGCACTGTCTTCTTTCTAATAAAAAGAAACAGGTCTTCTCTCAGCGTCATCAATTGTGTTTCATCTGAAAGGAGAATGAGGTGACTAAGGCCCTAAGTATCTTGAAATGTAGATAAGATACAGTTCTTCAGGAAATTAGATAAAAATATTCAACTAATAATATCTGCCAGCTGAGGCCACTGATATTTGGGAAAAATCTAATGTTACTTTGTAGACACAAAGATTTCTAAGCTATTTCGCCTGAGTTATGGATCCCCGGAAGGCTTGAATGATTCTGCTGAGGTTCATGGCCACACTGTGTGGTGTTTCTTAGGCCATCTTCTCATCTGAAATTGCAGTTTGTGTCATTGTGTTTGAGGGCACAGAGTTGAGAAAGTGCTTGGGTTTTGGAGAACAACAGGTAGACAAAAGACTGGTGCATAGACTGGACAAGGAAGAGGCAGAAAAACTGAGTGAAACAATGTATCTGTTTATTAGGGGATGAGGGCAGTGATGTAAGCACAAGAAGGGATTTTGTCCGTTGGAATCTAGTCATCGAGAGATTTCCTTTTTGTCCGTTCCATACTTCATTTGCTCTTCTCAATTTCTTTCTTTTCCTTTTCTATTATTTTCTTCATTTTTGCTTTCATGCACAAAGCTTGGGCTCTTGAAGGCGTATGATATAAGCAGCAGTTGCCTAATCAGCTGACTCATGGAGATGAAAGCTGAGCAAATGTTTCTGGAAATGCAGGGAGCATGAGTTTTCAGAGCAGCAACTGACATGCTCTGAGTGTAAAAAATACAACCACCTTTTTTATTACTCCTCCCTTTGAACTTCCAAAAGAATGATGAGGAGGATTTGGAGTGTATTTAGAAAGTGCGCAAGTTACCGCTCGCATATACTTGCCCCTTCAATCAAAAGTATTTAAAAGTGATCTGTCTGCTCTCTTAGTAGACGCCATCTATTAAATCCACAGAGAAAAATCAGATCTATCTTTGACAGACTTTTGATATTCAGAATTGAAGAAACTGGTTTAGCTACAAAATCTAGAATGAAAGTATTCTGTTTTAACGATTTATACAAATACTGCTTTCCAAAATTATCCAACATTTTTGTTATGTTTTTCTCCAGCAAAATATGTGCAAAACTGTTTTAGGCAATATTTGGATTTAGTGCAATTGCGGTCTCTAGTGAATAACATCATTTCTTTTCTTATCAGCTCTATTTTATTCAGAAAAGTAGAGTCTAACCATTCCTTTCTCTTACCAACCAAGCTTCAACGCTTCAAAAGCTCTGTTCACTGACACCTATTTCAACTGACTGTAATACCTAATTTCTGTTATTTGAAATAAAAAGTATTGATCTTTATTGTAAGACCTAATACCTCTCCTTACTCACTACTGAAGTAAGGCTGAGTGTTTATAGCCTCTGGCTCAGATTGCAGTTACACACTTGCAGTGTTTTTATTTCCTAATTTTTTTGATTCAGTTTGGTAACTATAACTCTGTTTTAGTAGAAAACTGAAGGGAATAGTTGTCATACACATTTATTCACTGCTGATTTCTTTTTTTGTGTTAGTTCTCAGTATTTGTTATTTTAAATGTCAGTCTTAGTAGAATGTTAAAAGTAAATACAAATAATTCACCTTGTGTGTTCATGTCTCCTTTGCTGTTTTACTGAGCTGGGATTTTATGTTGTGAAACATTACGCAGAACAAAATAGGGTATCTGTGAATGTAGTGGTGCATGCTGTTGAGACCTAAGACAGAAAAGTAACCAAAAGCTATTTATGAAAACAGTAATAAAGCAGCATTAATATTTTAATACTCTTATGAAAAAAGTGCAGAATGCAGGACTGTCTTATTCAATACTTCTATCTTTAAACATTGTTTCCTTTTGTTGGCAATTTCCTTGTTATATTCCAGACTGCAAGAGTCAATCTAGAAGGGACTTAGGGCACATGAAAAACCTATAGTCACTCAAAAATAACCGAGAACAATATTGCATAAAACTCCTATGTGTTGATGGTGAAAGCCCTGTTTTCTAGCTAGCCTTCTCAATTTTTATTCAAATTCTTCAAGTGCAAGTATTTTACAGTCACAACTAAGGTAACTAGACACACTAATGAACACTTACTTGTGCAGCTAACTAATTTGCATGTGCAGATTTGGAGAACATAAACAGCTTCATGCTCACTTAGATGCCTGTGGAAATACAGCTCTTTATGGGTGTTCTGTGTACTACATCTGCGTTGAATTTATTTTTACCACAATTGCTTATTAGAATAGCAGCTGTTATGCTGCATGACTTTATTTGACCCACTAGCACACCTTATTAAAACTTAATGTGGCAAAAAGTTGTTTGCATAGTTCTTTGAGAGAAGTAGTTATGACAATTTTGATTTTCTCAGTTTCTAATAGTGTATAGCAAGTAACAGATTTTTGCCTGTTTTGCTAAAAATTGGAAAATCACAAATAATACTTACCATTCTGTAGCAGAATTTTGCTCCACAACTCTAGAATAAATGTAATAGGATATGCCTGCTAGTAGTAATTTTAATGAGTAGTAATTTTAATTTTATTAGCAATGTGACTAGTCCTTAACAAAAGATCAAAGTGTAGTTTCTAATATTCACATGTTGCTTTGGAACAAATCATCACAAGCTTTTAGCTCTCCTCCAGTTAATTTCCTGTTCAGAACAAGTGCAGGGCTCCATCACTGTAGTTACACCATCTTAGGGTAGATCAGTCTGCTTGCTGTCTCCCAGTCTGTGAGGGTGCTGAGCCAGAATAATCTAGAGTAATTTACTTGTCCCTTCATACCAGTTCAAACACTGAGACTTAATTCTCTTTCTGGCTCTGCCTGCCAGCTTTTGTTGGAGATAGAAGTCCTGGAGTGTCTGCTTTTCTCCTTATTCACAGACCACTGGTGTGAGTAACTTGGTACAAAAGTTAGCAGTTGCTTTAGTACTCTATAGCTTTTCTCTCTGCAGCTTTTTAATTCCACACTAAGCAGGTTATAATTGCTATGACTTAACGAAGGGAGAACAACAGATCCAGATGAGCCTGAGGGATCTAAATGAGTTGATTTCTTTTCCTGTTGGTCCTGGTCCTTTTTACTCATTACAGTGCATAGTTCCATATCGTGGAGGCATTTGGCAAGCTGAAGAGATGCATTTGGCATCTGTAATAAATAATATCCATTTTTTCCCCATAGAAGAGGGTATAGGATACTTCCAGATTGATACTATCAGTGGAGAGCTAAGAACAACTCGGGCTCTGTCATATGCTGAGAGATCAAACTACAGACTGGTGATCACAGCCAGGGACCAAGGGATGCCTTCACTTCAAGGACAAGCTGCTGTGTACATCCAGGTACTTGTTTATTTTGTACCAATAAAACATTATGATAGATCCTTTAAAACTTAAGCTGAAAGCAAGCTGAAGAAACAAAATGTTCAAAATTATAAGCACATCAACTCATTGTAATTTTCTTCAGTCTAGTCACTTTTTTGTTGAGTGAGAAAATCAGAGAGCAAGCTCAGTTTTGTTTTGTTTTGTTTTGAATCCACAACATTATGGGTCATATTGCAAATACACCATATTTGTGCCTCAGTAGAAGAGAGGGAAAATATCAAGATAGGCAGAATGAAAAGCATATAGAGAGAGATGCTGAAAATGGGAGAAAGAAGCTAAAACCCCAGCTTTTAGAATAGATATTGTTTCTCCACTTCATTGCTCCCTTTTCTGAATTCTCTCTCTGTAAACCAATATAAAGATAGCTCATTCCTTTATGCTAGTTTATACAGGGTTGCTATGCACGCGAGTGTGAAATCTAGTGTATGCTCTTTCAGCAGTCAGCCATCTGCTGTTCACCAAACTACAGTGGATCTGTTTTGTCAAGGCCTTCTGTGTACTCCCTTACCGCAGGTTGAGTATCATCAAAACTGCTATTTTCACATCATTCAATTTTAGGTAGCTTGAAAAAATGCTTAAATCAACATAAGGCAAATGCAGTTCGCACTGATAAAGATTCTTTCAAATTAAAACATTCATTTAGAACGTTGCAGCAATCTATAGTAAGTGAAATCCTATAAAGATTTTAACAACCCTCAACAAAATCTACTATCTATTTGTACTGGGCAAACTGCATAAGGTACCATAATTTCTGTGTCAAATCTCTCTCTGTGAGCACTGTGATACTGTTGTATGCAGAAAAAGAATTCAAGTGCTTCAGGATAGGACAGAGACAGCACTGTTTGAGACTTCTGTCTGTGGATGCCAGATTCAAACCTCATTGCTTTTTTCTGTTTCCTTTTTTATTTATTTTTTTAATGTAGGAATGAGAAAGTTATGGGATTCTTTGCTCCTTACAGAGCATGTTGATTTTGTTTACTGGCTTTGAAGCATACTTAGGGTAGTCATAGAGTCACAAATAAATAAATGATTGAATCATCTATTAAGGAAAACTACTTGCATTACAATATTCCTAATAACAATGGGAAATTATTGAGTCTCTGCTTTTGTTTCAGGTAATGCCACTTCCCAAAGGGAGATCTGTCTTCTCTCGAGATGTCAAACACTTTGTCATACCTGAAAACTTTAAACCTGCACAAGTATGGAATTCTGTAAAGCTGCCTGATAATCATCTGATAAATAATAGGAAACTGCATTTTAGTATTGCTAAAGAAGATGATGATGTTCATTTTGAAATAGATAGCTTGACAGGAGATCTTTTTCTTTCCGAGGAACTTGACTATGAAACAGCTTCTCACTTCCTTTTGCAAGTAACTGTAAAGGATTATGACAATAGTCCTCCACAGAATACCACTGTGTTCCTAAGTATTGATGTAGAAGATCAAAATGACCATTCTCCTTATTTTCAAGATGATTTCATAGTGATTGGCGTAGAGGAAAATGTACCTGTCAGCACTCTGGTGTACACATTCAATGCAAAAGATGGAGATGGCAGTTTTCTGAACAGCAAAATACAGTATTCAATGGAAACGAGCAGCTTGAGTGAAAATCCATTTCTTATTCACCCTTCGTATGGCACCTTGATCACAGCATTTCCACTAGACAGAGAGATTACGCGCTCTGTGATCCTTACAGTGTCTGCAACAGACCAGGCAATAAATCTGACTGATCGCAGACTTGATTCTCTGACTGCGAAAATTGTTGTTTTGGATATCAATGACAACAGTCCCAGTTTTACATCTTCCCCTCTTTCCTTTGCCCTGGAGAATATGGAAGTGGGCTTCCTTGTTCACCACATAGTTGCAACGGATCCAGATGAAGGAAGAAACGGACAAGTAACATATCACATTCTTTCAGGCAATGAAAACAAAACGTTTGTACTGGATAAGGTCACAGGTACTGTAACTTCTACTCTCTATAATTTCTCATACTATGCTTATTACAGCAATATCTGGCAGTGTATACAATGCAATATTGTATTGAGATACTACACTAATTTTTGTCTGTTATCCTCAAGGTTAATTACCTTGGGCAGTGTACCACGTGGCCATGGCAGTACTGCATTCAGTGTGGAAACTCAGTGAAATTAGCTCAGAAATGTCTGCATGGGTCTGTACTGTGTTGTGTAGATGTACTGGAGTGCCTTCCAGTAGTGCATTAGGTAATGTGGGAGGAAAGTGTGCACAGTGAAATACTTTGTTCTGTTTTTTGCTCAATGCTTTCTTAAAATATGTATGCACACGTATGTTCGTACATATATATGTATGTATATATGCTAGGAAGGACAAAATCATTATCAAAAGACTATTCATTACACTCTGGATACAAAATGATGTAAGGAGGATTTAGGTGTTGATTGAATTTTACTCTTCAGGCCTCTAAAATTCCTTGGTTCCTGAATCAGTTCGTGAACTATTACACCATCAGGACAAGAATGCAAAACTCACCATTGTAGCTGTAATTTTATTTGTTTTTATTTTGATTTTAATTCCATTCTATGATACAACTGTCTGTGGTTTGATCTGTAGAGCTCCTAATTGTAGAACTGATTTCCCAAAGAAGACCTATATTTTTTTCTTTAGTAACGTGGGTAAAAGTATAAAACATCATGAAAACCCCTTCATGCATATAGATACAGATTCACAGCAAGAGTAGAGTGAGGTATCTTCTACCTATATTTGACAACATTTGGCTTGGAAGAGGGTGTATTCTGTGTCATCACTCCACATTTACAAAGACCTCTATGAGAAGAATAAAATAAAAAGAAATTTCTCTTTGAACCTAAATTATATGTTTCATGAATCCCAATTTCCCATAATATCAAAATAAATATGTCTGGACCAATTAGGGAGTCAGAGGTAATGACTGACTCCAAAGTGTGGAAGCCTGGTAGCAGTGGCACAGTGTACACTGTAGAGTTACATTGTACCTGTGAATGCTGGAACACCTGGGATCCTAACCTTGAGTAGAATACTTTTTTAATGCTTCCAATTTTTATAATAGGATTACTATCTACATCCTTGCTTTTGGACCGTGAGATTCAAGAACACTATAATTTGACTATTGTGGCTCTTGATGGTGGCACCCCAGCTCTCTCTGCAACTCAGATTCTGACTGTAATTGTTCTTGATGTGAACGATGAGAGACCAGTATTTCTGAAGCAATTTTATGAAACTGCAGTCTGTGAAAACCAAGATCCAGGGGAGTTCGTTGTAAAGGTAGAAGCTGTGGATAAAGATTCAGGTAATTTCAGTCCTTTTGCTGTTGATTTCATGGTGGACATAATAGACCAATCAAATCTTGCTGCCTAATGTGCTTGCATGTACAGCCACTGTAGTTTTCCCAGGGTAACGTATGAATCCAAGTTTCAAAACATGGCTGCTGGCTTAGACTTTCAGCCTTTTTTCAAAGCTTCGAGGTATTCTGACTTGCGCACTGAGTTAGCCCTGGATGCTCAGATGATGCAGAGCAGTACAGCATACTCCAGCTTTCATGTGAAAATAGCTACAGTACTGTGGTTATCAATCAGCAAGCAATGTTCAACTCAGTTAAAGTTAATATTTTAATATGTTGTTTCTCTCAGTCAAAATATTTGTTAAAATAGTTACTAGACAGAGACCTGTGTTTTATAACAGAACTAGCAAATATGCACTAATCTTTTCTGACCGGAGAGGGGCACTGTCATCTAAGATTTTCCAGGTAGCTGAGCTGTAAAGGAATCCTAGAAGCTACTCTGGTTTTCAAATGTGGTTTTACATACATTAAAAAGTTAATGCATTGTTTTCCAAACCTATGCAAAATGGATGAAAAAGAAGCATGGTTCATATGGTCTTTTGAATCGCAGATAATGTGTAAAAATGATAGTCTTGGTTACGCAACAGAAAATTCCCTTCAGTTTTTCAGTTACCTATTTTTTTGAAATATCTAAAATACATATGATGTTACAGATAGCCTACATATTGGAGAGGATCCTACCTTCAGTAATATCAAGCACAATGTGTACAGTTGGTGTAACATGAGACAGTTATACAGAATCTCTGGTCTGCAGAAAATATAAAAACTGAAAAGAGAATTAAATATTAAAACTTGCTGTGATTGGCATAAAGTTTATCTCAGATATGTGAATGACTTTCTCTTTGCTGTGTGTTCACTTTCTGCACGTTTTTAGAATGGTGTAAGGCTGTGCTACTGAAAAAATAGATCTTGTTAGCAAAATCATTTTTGGTATCCAGTAAAATTTCCCATTTTAATGTAGAGCTCATACTGATTGCATAAGGCTGATGTGAGATACACAGCTCAACAGAGATGCTGTGTATAAGAGACATTTCCCCACAAGTAGGTAAAATATTTAGAAAATAGAAATGGGTGGGTAGCCCTATGAAAGTCTTCATAACAGCTGAGCAGTGTTACTATCTACCTCTGTACCTCTTTCAAGTATTTTCTTTCTTTTGTGGATCACACTATAAAAACAAAGGCAAAGTATTGGATGTAAAAATCTGCAAGTTGATAGAGAAAAGAAGTAGGAGTTTGCTTGAATTCCTCTCCCTCCTTTTTTCATCCCTTGTATTTATTTATTACATATCTTGTGGGAAATAAAACAGAAAGGAAATTTTAGGAGCAATTAGAAGGAGGGAGCAGGGGTGACTTGGCAGGATGGAAAAGAAGGACGTTCCAAGTGTGAGGGGCGGCACACGACTCGGGACGCAGCTCGCTGTATAGTCACTTTGGATTGGAGCAGTACTGTGGCTGATGGTTCCTTCCTTCTTCCTTTTTCTTTCTTTCTTCCCCCATTCCCCCTTAATTTTACCTACTTTTCAGTAACCACAGTCCTTCTGTTCAGGCTTTTTCTTGCATTTACATGATTTGACCTGGGGTTGTATGTATATTACAACAGTATCATTCGGCTCAAATACTGAAAGTAATGCTCGCAATGTAAGAAGTTGGAGGTTTATGCAAGTCATATTAACATAATGCTACTTGCTTTTCTTATATTTTTGGGACAGAATTTTTGAATGAAGACACTCCTGTCATGCTGTTCTTTATTTTTTACATCACAATTTTTACATTTTTTTATTTACTCTTTAAATTACACTTTGCATCTCAGTAATATTTGCATGGTCTCAGTACAGGACTTTCTTCCCTTCACTGATTTTTTTTTTCTTTGCCTTATACGTTCCTTGACTGACCACAGGGAAGAATTATTTTTACTGACAGTTGCAACCATTATCATCCTCTTGTTTTATTTATTTTTCTGCTGTGTGTATTCCCTGTGAAGGGAAGAAGGAAAGCAAGCAGTAGTAATCTATTTTGTGTTTGAACCAAGCTTTAAGGTTGCTGCCACTTTAAAAGGTCTTTCATGGAAATCACTATTAAATTTTTGGACTGCACTGTCTCTTTTTCACAGTAATATCCATGAAACATTCTGTTCCACCCACTTCCACCTGCACTTTACTACAGTTGTGCTTACTACAACTCTACCTTGGCTTACTTTCTCTCAGTCCTCCTACACCGGATGGGAGCTCCCCACCTGCCCTAAGGCCAAGATCCAACTGTGCAATGCAAGTCAATACAAGTGTGTAGTATAAGTAAATGCCAGGAACAAATATATAGGAAAAAAAAGATATGCACAAAATATTTAAGCTAGGTCAAGGATTTGGCTTGAAATGTCTCTTTGCAGAAGCTCTGAATGAACTAAACTAGCATTTGGCAAGGTCTGCTTTTAAGCTGCTGTTCACCATTGTTTGTCATTCTATCTGGAGCATTATGCGAAAAATCTCAGATTAATAGGGACAGCTAATTTAGGGAATTAGAAGGAGCTTATTGCCATTCTTTAGGAATTTTTCCATGCTCATATTTGTAGATTATTGTCATCATAACTTTAGTAGTGTGAAGATGGGATTTGAGCCAAGATTTATAGGGAGTTGGGGGATGGGCATTTGTCCCCATTGCTTCTTCTCTAGTGTTGGCACTAGACGTATTCAGAATATAACGCCATGGCTGCTGCCCCAGAGAAGTTGTGGTTGTGCCCTAATAATGCAAGTGTTACAAGTGCTGTGGTGGAGGGGTAGGAAAAGGAGTGAAAGCTTTTCCCTAGCTGAAGCTCAAGCACAGTGAATTCACCCAGTTGTTTGGCCTGGAGGGGAAGGGGTCTCTGTCACTGGCTCACGGCAAGGAAGGCTAAGGAGACAGCTCCTCTTTCAGCTCTAATGTACTGAGGGAATAGGCTTGGTTACTCATTTCATTTTGTAATTTCAGCCCTGCAAGGTAACTAGCACTATATACTCAATAAACCAGCAGGCTAGAGTAAGTGCAAACACGTCAGTTGCTGTGCCAGGCTCATGGTATGTGAATGTGGAGTCATCACTCTCCTCTCCTGGGCAGCATCAGGTGGGCAGCTTTTTTCTTCTATTAGACATAGACTCCTACCAGCTGGATACCAGAAAGGAAACAGTAAATACTTGATAAATAAATGTAACTAGGGGTGTGACATAGCTGTATGTTTTAAGGGTTACAAGTTTTAGCTTCAACAATGTGGGGACAGTCAAGCTTTGCGGCACTTGGGGGCTTGTTGTAAGCAAGGTCTGTTGTGAAATCTGCCAGTGGATGAACTGGGTCAAAGCTGTTCAGCTACAGCACACCAAAGGCTAATAGTTCATGTCATTCCAACTGTGTCGTGTGTTTTTTTCCCATGTGTAGCATATTGCTAGTTAAGGATAGATATTATGCAGACAGAATTGCCAAGATCTTTTTAAAAATGTAATTGAGTGGTATCTAATATGGATGAATTGAATGGAGTGTGTTGGCAAGCTTAAATTTTGCAAGACATTCTCCTTTATTGTCCTTGCTGCAGAGATTTTTCTCCTTTCTTCTTGAAAGCTGGAAGTATTTCTGTAACTCATCTTCCTTCTCCTATGCATAAAGACTTTTTAATGAGTATTTTGTGAATATGTCCTTCCCCTGAATTAGTTTAGATACAAATGCATTTACACGAATCATTCTTTCAATCAAATTTCAGTGGCATTACCAACTGTTTAGCAAAGCTATTCGAAAGCTAAATAAGGCAGTCATTGGCATTAAAAATTGTGGAGTCTGTTTCTTCTCTCACATTGATGTGTCTCCATTGTCTCTGTTGTAGATTGTCCTATTTTCCACTGCAGTGAATGAGAACAGGCATGCAGTGTTTAACTCCAAATAACAGTTTTGGTATTACTAGGAGTACTGTAGTTTTCCAGGTGCACTAACTGTGCCTGCACTACTAAAAGACTGATTGTTGGTTAAAAAAACATACAAAAATGATTGAATGGAACTTATGAAAATCTGTAAATAAATGAGCACAATGGTAAAGATGAATGTTTACCGCCCTTCAAGTATAAGGTATGATTAAATTCATTAAATTTAAAAATATGAATGATCTTATTCTGTAACCAGTGATGGAGATGACATTATACTTTCCTCAGAAGGATATTGAAACTGCTAGAAATAGGAAAGAAATTATTTTGTATCCATAATGTATAGGAATCATAGAGTAGTTGAGCCTGGAAGGGATCTCTGGAGATCTAGTCCTACTCCCCTGTTCAAGCAGGGTCACATAGAGTAGGTTGCCCAGGACCATGTCCAGGCAGGTATGAATATCTCCAAGGATGGAGACGCATAACCTCTCTGGGCAACCTCTTCCCAGTGTTCAATCTCCTTCAAAGTAAGAAAGTGTTTTCTTATGTTGAAATGGAATTTCCTGTATTTCAGTTTGTGCCCATTGCTTCTTGTACCTGAGCACCACAGAGAAAAGTCTAGCCCTGTTGTCTTGACACCCTTGCCTCAGGTATTTATGTGGATAAAATTCCCTCTCAGCCTTCTCTTCTCTGGGTTAAACGGTCCCAGCCCCCTCTCAGCCTTCCCTCACGTGAAAGACAGTCCAGTCCTTTCATCAAGTTAGTAGCCCTTTGCTGGTCTTTGGCAGTCTGTCCATGTCTCTCTTGTACTTGGAGTCCAGCACTGGACCCAGCACCAGTGCTGAGCTGAGAGGAAGGATCCCTTCGACCTGCTGGCAATGCTCTGCCTAACGCAGCCTGGGAGGCCCTCTGTGCCGCAAGGGCATCTTGCTGACTCATGGTGAACTTGTTGGCCACCAGTACCCTTAGGTCCTTCTCTGCAAAGCTGCTTTCCAGCCAGTTGTCCCTCAGCTTGTACTGGTGCATGGGGTTATTTTGCCCCAGGTGCAGGACTTTGCAGTCCTTCGTTCAACTTTGCAAGGTTCCTCCCTGGTCATTTTTCCAGCCTGTTGAGGTCCCTCTGAATAGCAGCCCAATCATCTGGTGGATCAGCACTTCCCTCAGTTTTGTATCATCTATGAACTTGCTGAGGGTGCGTTCAGTCCCAGAGAACGTGGAATCACATTTCTTGTCCAACACAGGCAGGCAGTTTTGAAAGAAAGATTTTAAAAGGCCTCTGCACTTACTTGCTAGAGAGAGACAAAAAGGACTAATAATCATACGATGTGTACAAATGGTAGATCTAGTTAGGAAGTGAATGGAGGTGACATTCAGAATAGCTTTAAGGAAGGAAAAATCTTTAATCTTCACTTCTGGAAATCCTGTAAGACTTAATAAAACCAAACAATCATTTCAGAGATTGGCCACAACTAGGAACAGTCTAAAAGGTCTGAGACCTGCTGAATGTCCAACAAATTGGCTTTTATGTGGAAAACATCTCAGAAATGCCTACTGTATGAGAGTCTTAATGGGACTTAGACACCTTCCTGCTCAATATTACAAATATTTGGAAGTTCTAGGCAGGCTGAGAAGCAGATTTTTTCTCTCTGTGTTTATACTATTCAGTGCTGTATTATGGAGATACTTACTGTATAGAGATACTTGCGTTGGCTCTGAATGAAGCAAGCTGAGAACCAGAACTGCGACAGCAGCATAGTGTTCTCCCTGACATCCTGTTGAGAAGTAATTAATTACCTTGGGGAGAGTACAAAACAATACATAGCTTCCAAGATCTAAGTTAATGCTCTCTTGCACCATGGTGATGCATCTGCTTATTTGGAGCATCTCATTGCACAGTAGCGATGTTCCCTAAGTGTCTAGAAATGTTACTGGGGTTGCTTTGAGTGAGTGAAAAGCTTAGGCACAAAGCAGCAGTTGAGCAGGGATTTTGGAGATCCAAAGTTTAAATTTAAATCTCTTGTGGTATAATGAAGAATCATGAATTTTATACCACAGCTGTAAAAATAATAATTTCATCCATAACCCATTTCCCAGATGGAAGAAAATGGAGTGAGACAAATATATATAGTAGAATGTATTTCACTAAGACTTACTTCCATTCTGCTTTCAGGACTGAATTCCTTGCTTCAGTATGAAATCTTACCAGGAAGTGGTTATGGGAATTTCAGGATGAACTCAGACAGTGGAGAGGTCGTGACAACTGTATCACTGGACAGGGAAACCGAGGAGGTTTTCTATATTAAAGGTAACAATATGAAATATCTTTGAAGGCCTGTAAAATGGGAAGTGAGAATGGGTGGTGTCATTATCAGTGTTGTCTTTTCTTCTCGTCATCTGAATTAGATAGAAGTGGTAAATCTTTTTGCATTGCACAAATACTCTGCTGTTCTGATGTTATGAAGAAATACCCATTGTTGCTTTCTTTGTATATAATTTGCTTTCTTTCTATTAATCTTAGTTTTGGTTCGTGATAGTGGAACTCCTTCACTATCAAGCACAGTGACAATTATCTGCAGAGTACTGGATGAAAATGATTACTTTCCAAAGTTTCTTTTTCCTGTCTTTGAGATTCATATTCCAGAGAATCAACAGCCTTCTGTAGTTCACACCACCTTGGCTGTAGATGAGGATGCTGGCAGTAATGGAACTCTAAGATACGAAATAGTTGGTAAGTTATGCTGTATCATTTTAATTAATATAAATTAGGAAGTATATAACAGTAGTTCCAAGATTCAGATTAGGCTTCATTTTGCCTAGCTTGCCCAGCTCTCATCTTGTAGACACGCTTTCTTCATATGGAGTAATAATAATAATAAAAAAAGCTTTTACCCATTTGTCTCTATTAACAAGCACTTTCCAGGCACACATTCAGTCTGTATGCTGGATTAAGACCAGTACAGAATAGAAAAACTAAAACTGTCAAATGTTGGAAAGAGGTATTTATCAGAAAGGCATAATTTTGTCTCTTCTATCATAGTGATGGAAATTCTGAATGTAAAGATACCCTTTAAAGCCTTGCAAATAAACACAAGAATGCATCTAAGTGGAATTTTTGTTTCACGAAAGCTTCTTTCACCCAGCAATTAGCAAAGTCACACTTACTTTTCATGTTGCCGAACTCTCCCCATGTCCACTATGCCAGTGTAAGCTCCACAGCTGTTCAAAACCTCCCGTAATATCTTTGCACAAATACAAGCTGGCTGTGCTTTCTTTGGTTTGGAGCTGTCAGCAATAGTTCAAATGTAGGCAGATGGCTCCTGTATTAACAGCCAAAAGTTTTTTTTTCTTTGAGGAAGCAGTTATAAATTCCTTTGTTTCCTTGGTTTTAATTTCATAATCTTTTATGGTCTTTAATTTAATGATTTTTCTACATGTTATAAAGTATGTATACCATTCACCGTTACTAAAAGCACTGGCTTTTCTTCCTGCAGCAGCTTCAGAAGTTTACCTTTCTTATTCCTCCAAATCTAGACCTTGCACTATCATTTACTTCCTAGAGACAGATTTGTAGAAGAGAGCAGGGAGCAAGTAATTACAATTGTCAGCAATGCTTCATAGGTTTCTGGAATTTTTAACTAAGGTTGGAAAGAGGTCACTGTGCAGCAGCATAGTTGCAGGAGATTTTATAAGGTGTGCTGCTCTGGGAAAAAAGACATGCATCTGGCAGAAGAGCTGCTCTGTAAATTGATATGACATTCTATATTTACTGTCATTGCCACCCACTGATTTAAATGAAATGTTTTAATTTTTATAAAAGAAAAAATATACTAAAGGCATTAAGCACACAGCTGTGCTAGCAATTGGATCATTTTATTGCAATTAACTTAGCAGTACTCGCAAGGGCTTCCTTTTTCAAATGCAATTGTTTTTGATCATTTTATGTTCTATGTGTTTGAAAGGTGGAAACGTTGGAGAATACTTCACACTAAATAGTACCTCAGGAAAACTGTTGGTCACTCGTAGCTTAGACAGAGAAGATATTAGCAATTTCACTCTTGTAATTGAGTGCCATGACCTGGGAAATCCACCAAGAAGCTCCACTGCACAGTTACATATAGAAGTCTTGGATGAAAATGACAACAACCCATTATTTGCAAAGAACCACTATCAAATCTCTGTGAGAGAAGATCTAGAAGAAGGCTCAGCCATCGTGGAACTTTTTGCTTCTGATAAAGATGATGGCCTGAATGGTGAAGTTAAGTACTCTCTCATTGATGACACCTTTGGAGCATTTGCTATCGATAGTGACACTGGTTCCATAGTTACTACACAGGTGTTGGACCGGGAGACCAAATCACACTATACTTTTAGGGCTGTGGCAAGTGACTGCAGCATGCATTTGCCAAGAAGCACCACTGTCAGCATGGTGATACACATTGATGATGTCAACGACAACGATCCAGTTTTTTTACAGAATCCTGTCAAAGCCTTTGTGCCTGTTGAAATCTCTATGAATGAGACGGTCGCCACTGTTAGAGCTGAGGACGTGGATTTGGGGCCAAATGGAGCAGTTGTTTTCAGTTTGATGGTACCGGAACCTGTATTTCAGATTGACAGAAATACAGGCGACATCATCCTTCAGGAGCCCTTGGTTTCCAAAGACTTCAGTACCCGACTGCTAGTGATGGCTTCGGATCAAGGTATCTCACCTCGAACAGCCACAGCTATGGTTGCTATCTTTACAGAGGAACAAGAGGAGGAGATTTCATTCAGTCACAGCTTGTATGAAGCAAGTGTGCCTGAAAATAGTGCAGCAGGTGGGTATCAAAGCCTGATTGTATTCTTACATTGCTGGTTTTCTACCCTTAGGCATGGTAATGTTGATGAAAAATACAGGGAAATCTTCTTCCTTTGCAGCATCTGGAAGAAGTTAGGTTTGGATGAAGCAAAGACCCTTTTCCAGTGCACCAGATGATCTGTTAGTTAGAGGCATTGTCTGGCTCTAGGGTTTGCTGCATATGTGCAAGAAATGTCACTCATGTTAAACAGAATGCTTCTGAATCAGAGGTGGTGCATTTCCATCCCTCACCTGGGGATCCCAGAGCATCAGCAGATTTTCTCTTTTCGCAAAGTTACTTTAGTGGTGGATATACAGTGTTTACTTATTATTTCATGTGTCACCCACAAACAAGCTCAAATAAGATGAGTGGTACACACCAGTTGCAACGTGAGATTTTTTTCTTTTAGCAGAATCCTTCATGAACTGTAATAACATTCTGAGATATTTTAAAAACTTGCTTAAATTTTAGACTTGTTAAAATAAGGAGGTTGCAGGGATACACCGTCTGTATAGAAGCCTACGTTACTGAATACTCTCTGTAGACAAACAGTTTAAGTCACAAGGTGCTTAAAACCTTTTGTTCAGTTTAATGATAAGACTTGCTGCTCTACTTTTCATCATTCACAGAATAGTTGTAGGTATACATCCCGACAATTAAATTTGATAAGAACCTTTTCATGCTTCAGGGGATACATTCATCGTAATGAGGGGCAGAAAGGAGTGCCTTTCATATTTTTCCATCTACAAATCCTGTTGTACAATTGACCAGGTGTATTTGGAGGTCAGACTTCTGCTAAATTCTTGATTCAACTGCTGCCTTATGAGGTTCCCCTTGAACAAGTAATTTATCCTCTTTATAGTTAAAATTTCCCTCTGTAAAATGAAAGCAATATTCCTTTATATCCTAAGGGTGTTGTGAGACTAGGAATTATTAGATCCTGAGTAACAGCCTATGTATTTGATTAGGAATCAGTAGAATGAAATGTGTTAATAATTTTGAAAAACGAATCAGTGTTTTGTGGATAATTACAAAGAGAATAGAGAATTAAGGGTGAAGATGGCTATTGCAGAATTATTGCTACGACCATTTCTTCCTCTGTGTCTCTTCGGGACCGCAAGCCAAATTTTCAGCAGTATATTACAAGATATAGGTAGATCTGTGAGTGTTACTCATATTTCACTTAACTGATCAAAAAAGGCAATAAGATGAAAAAGCTGGTTTTGGATTAAGTGAAACTTTTCTGGGGAGAGACCATAAATGAAATGTTTTATTTTCAGTCTGTTTTTAAAAAGCCGTAGTGAGTGACCAAACTACCACACTAGAGCATCCTTCTTGATCTATCACTCTCTTTCAAAAAACACATAGGATTTTAGAAAATGTGGAAGGGTTCCAATAGGAGAGAGAGAGGAGTCCTGCCTTTGAGCATGCAGTAAGTCTGATGGTAAAACAATCTCTTGAGATATGAAAGATGTAATTTCAGGTCTCCTCAAGCAGAACATTTCCCTTTCACTCACTTCATGCTGAGCACTCTGAAAACTGAGCTGTGGGATAGTTAATTCTTCTCTAGCGTTTTTGTGAAACAGCAGCTTCCATTACAAATCTCCCTCCCTCCTATAAAAAAAGAAAAAAAAAAGCAGAAATCTCTAAACTGATTTGTTTTGACATTTACAAAATGTTCTTTCTCCATGAATTTGACCAAGATTTATAAGTAGTTTTGGATACCTAAAAAAAAAAAAAACCAACTCTGAAAGTGAGTCATAGACACCGAGAGGCCTCTTTTTAGAGCAGCATTGTACAGTAATTAATTGTGTATCACTCTGCAAACGAGACTCTCTGCCTTCGAGGACTTACTGTTTCCTGACAATACCGTTCATCTCTCCCAGATCTTAACATTTTAATTTCTCTTGCTTTCTGTCTTCGAATTGATCTACCTATTGTGAACGAGTTATGCTGTGTTTGGGGCCCTAGATCATATGCCTGGAAAGAGCAGAGACCAGGATGTTTCTGGAGGGAGGCTCCTGGGCTTTGAATTTTGTTTCTCCCTGATCCAGCAGGCTTGTATTTTCAGAATGTGTTGTGAGAACCTATTTGTCAGTCTTCCCATGGGAGTAAGATGAAAGCTCTGGGGTTTCAGTCTTTTCAGGAGAGATTATATTAATCTGCATGAATCCTCTAATATGGCTGGACAGAGCTAAATGTCTTTCTAGGTAAGAAAAAATAGTAAGATTGAAGATATATTTAGTTAGAAATATCAAAATTAGAGCTTTTCAGCAATAGTTAAGCTAATCTGATCCTAAAGTTTCCTAAATGTGTATACTTTCATGGATCAGGCTAGACAATCCAGCTCGAAATTATGGAAATGCTCCGAGGAACTGTGGAAACAGAATATGATAGTCAGATGTTCTCCCACTCAATCTATAGAAAATATAAATAAGATTCAATTTGTTTTGATTAGAGGAAGCTTCAGGGTAAACTGGAAGGTTTCATCACAGAATTTGTATATTTAATAAAAGGCTATATGCTAAGAAGATCAAATTATTTTAAGAGTATGAGTGATTTTTATCAAATACTGATACTATTATTGCTGTCTTTGTTTGCAGTATTTTCTTGTTTATATAACCATAAGTGCATGTCAAATATGTTATGTTTTGGAAAAAAAATATTAAAATTAAAACTTCCATAGAAGTTAGTTTACTGGATATATATATGATCCTTGGACTCCTACAAGTATGAATAATACCAGTGTATTCAGTCCAGGGGAGGTTTACATTACATACTGAGTATTTGTAGAACTGTTATTAATAAATTTGGCTTTTCCTCCTGATTTTATTTCTACCTTAACTAATAGAGTGGGAAAACTGTGAGTTTATTTTTAAAAGAATCAAAACTCAGAATAATCAAAACAGTGAAAGCCAAAGCCCAAAGTTCTTTAGTTTTAATTCAGTCTGAACTCCCTTTTGGGTAACTACCTCAGGAATTGGTCTATGTGGTCCGATTTTCTTGAAGTGTTTGACCTCCAAGTTTAATGACCTTCAGAAAACCCCATTCTTCTACTGTTTTCTTTAGTATTGAATATTTAATGTCTTTAAATATTATAAACTGTTACAACAGGCACTTAGAAGCCAATCAATAAATAATCAAGTCATTGCACTCTCCAGAGTGTAAGAAACTTCTTCATTATTCACCACGCTTTCAGCTGAGTGGTAGTTTGCATAGCATTTCCTTAGAGATGTTTATCAGTAAAACTTGTGGACTTTATATGTTGCCTCTTATTCTTCTGTAAGTCATCTCTTTGTGCTCATTTAGCTTGTTTTTTGTTAGCAATTAAAGAGTTCTGAAGAACTCAAGAACAGAGATGAATCAGATTGAAATGGGAAAGGAGGGGGGAAAAAGACCACTATACTGAGTACAGACAAGAGAAGAAAAACAACGATCTGGATTATACAACAGCTCACTTCTGGTGTATTATTTTATATCCAAACATAGAAAAGTTCTTATTAACCTACTTTTCCAGGTAGATAAATAGTGTCCAAGCTGCCATACTTCAGTGTCAAGTCATTAGTTTTAATGTAAAAATTGATACTTGGATTCAAGTAGCTTGAGGTACTTTCAAATAAAAGTATATCATCTCTGAACTGAAAAACTAAATATAAACATTTTAAATCACTCTTCATTTCCGCTAATATTCTTAACTGATTCAGATGTTGTTAGCACAGCGGTTCAAGCCAATCTGACTGTTCTCTGTTATGATCCTGATCTGTCTCCTTGTTTGCACAACCCTCTGTTCCAATCTGATCCTTTGCTATGATGTTTAAATACGCTCAACAGACAGAAACAAGCCGTGTTTCCACTGGGTTAGTTTGCTGCCAGGTTGGTGCACTAAAATGCCTCAGCGAAGAGTCTGCTGAATATCAGCTTCGAGGAGGGGAAGGGTCCACACTGTGAAGCACTGGTGGTGTGCCAGCTAGAAGTTACTTTGATTTAGGCTGCTGTATGACTGCAGGTTTTATGTGCTAAATTTTGTGACCTCTGTTTGAAGCAACATTTTAGTCAAGTATACCTGAAATTTTAAGCTCTAGTGGATAGGAACTGCCTTAATGCTGTGATCTATCTGTACAGGGCCTGTTCATGCCTCAGTAGAGACTTCATTTTGGTTTCATTTTTTAAAATAACCGGAAGGTGCTAGTCCAAAGTGAAAACAATCTGAAAATGAAATGTAAAATTTCATTGTTTAAAGGAGAGCCATTTTGAATGAAAGGTATCAGAAACAGAAAGTATTTGTTCTCTGTTCAAGAAAGTGTAAACAATTTTAGCCACATGGAAAATAAAACGGAAAGGATTAGAATTTGAGCAACATTTTATTAACTTAGCACAAAAAGCAGAGATTCAAATGGAATGCTGTTGCTTCTTTTATTTCTAGTAGTTTTTATTTTTTATTAAAAAGCAAAAACCAAACAAAAAAGACTACAGATTAGAAGACAGTGGAAAATAACTGGACCTTCAGTTTTTTTCTTATCTTTATCTTTGGTCTGAGGACCACAGTTTTACAAATAATTGCTGTTGCTAGTTTCTATATTAAGTCAAGCAATGAAAATTCAACCTATAGTTATCCAGAAGGGCCCCTATTTTAGTTCCTAAAAACAACAGCACGACTCTAATGGCTATCTTTACCTATTGGACACTAAGATCTTACTTCTGAGGCTTTCCTAGTAAATGGTCCTAGAAATATATTAACTAGTGCACAAAACTCCATCTGTCGTGGTCAGCACATTTCTGCTTTTGGTTTCTAGATTTTAGGAGCCAGTGACAAACTATTTAAAACAACATTTTCTGTTTTTAAAAGTTAGTAGCTAATAGTACTAAAAAAAAATTTTTTAGAGGATGATATCAAGAGAAACATTTCCTCTGATTCTTATACTAAAGATAAAGCTCTTTCCTCCAAAATCCAAGACAATTTGTATGAACAGCACGCCCTCTGTAATGTAGTAAATTAGCTAGCTGTCGGTAATGCTGTTTGGAAGAGGTCAGGTTGTACGGTAACCTCATTCCATTGCAGATGGATGGAATCAATTAAAGTCAAACAATTAAAATCTATGTTCAATCAATTGCCATATGTGCTAAATGATTTCATAACTAGCTTGAAAATAATAGTTGTTTGGAAACCTTAATAACACCTTTTCAACTTCTCACATTCTGTTAATGTGATGATACTGATCAGAAGAATGTATTTAGTTCCGCATTTTTCTCGAATTCTAATTCAAATTGGATTTTTATTTCACATCTTTTGTATCCTATTGTTGGATCATTGTGCTTTTCATTAAACTTGGATTCTGCTTTGATTCTGCTTCTTTGACACATAGCCATGCATGCAGTTGTAGCTTTTCATTCTGTCAGAAGAGAGCTACTTAAAGTTTTTAAAGCTAATTTCATTTTTTAAAAATATTTTTCAAAAATTCAAACTGAGTTTACATAAATGAAGGGAAAATAAAGCAAACTCTTTATCATGTTTCAGAGGTAACATAAATACTTATGATCCACAGAAATGATCACTTTCCTAAGAAGAATTCATGAAAAGGTGAGATTAAAATGACCAAAGACAAAAACAACACAGCCACTTCAGACAACCTCAGAAAGGGAGTTTCATAGCTGATGTCTCTTTTAGCCCTCAACCCAATCAGTGCTATCTCTGTTAGAGAGAAAATTACTTAATAATATTTTGAAATATAACTTTAGGTTAAGAGATAATTCCAGTGGTATATGGGAGTTTTTATCTTTAGGAAAAGTTGTTGAAAACTCATCATTTTATTAGGCAGGTGATGAAGTTGGGATGAGATAACTAATGATTTATAGGGCAAGGAGGGATAGGCAATGTTTTGCCTATGAAGTTGCAATATGGTAGAAGTTCATGGAGGAGTTGCGTTGATTGTCTTCTATTTTAAATCATGAAGAGGTGCTTAAGCTAATACCACAGATGTTTGCACATGCATCTACTGTTAATAATATAACATTAGGATAAAATATTCTAAAGTAAACATTTTGAAAATATCTTATTGCTTCCATAGGTACATCACTTGTAACTGTAGAGGCTTATGAACACAGATTAACAGGAGAAAGCATAAAATACAGCATCTTCAGTGACAAAGAAAACATATTCTCCATACACCCCGTCACAGGTACCTTTATATATTTATGGGTTTTTTCCCCAAGTTTCTTTTGCTCCTTAAAAAATGTGGTCTGTAAAGTATAGCATGCTCCTACCACAAGAATGAGGGATTTCTACATTTCACTGTGTATGCACATACAAATATAACTTGTATATAATAAATCTAGATACCTTTGAACGTAAGCCTCCTCTTAGAAAGAATAAAACGTTAATAAAACCAGAGATGTGGAGAGACTGGCACTAATGTAAACCTGATGTGAAAAGAAATACCTGTTTAAAATGCTCAGTTTTAATAAACTAGTAGTCACTGGATTTGGGGATATGTGTAAACTGTTGCTTCGTGGTTAAAGATGGAAGTCTCATCTTGTTTCTTACCACAAAGTTACCAAAAAAACTCAGTGTAAATAATCCTTCAAAACACACCTAATGAAGGAAACACTGGATCCTTGTTGAGTTTAATGGTTCAGACCTTGAAAGATCTGAAAAACAAGTTCGCTATTCTTTGAGCAATTGTAACTTCTTCAAAAAGCAGGCGGCTCCAGTATCATCTCCTCCTCCACACCACCCCCCCCCCCCCAAAAAAAAAAAAAAAAAAAAAAAAGCAGAGGGATTTTTCTCTTTTATCAGTGCAGGCTGCAAACTGATCATGTTTTGAAGTTGTTTTGAAAAATCTCATAAACACTTTCTTCAGAAACATTAGTGGAATTCCTATAGTACTGTATATTGTGAATCTTCTTTTGAGACTTTTGAACCGTTGTGGTAAAGTCTCAATGTCTCTTAAAGCTATTTAAACACATTACTTCTCCCCCTGAGAACAGGAGACATGAAGAACAGTTTTTGCATTTCTCCTTTACATACTTGGAAGCTGTTACCCTGTTTCTTTTCAGTCTTCATTTCTCTACGATGAACAACTCTGATTCTTTCAGCTCCTCCTCACTGATATACCTCAGACTTGGTTATTTTTTCCATTCTCCACTAGAGTCTTTCAATTAGTCTGTGTCTTCTTGAAGTGTATTCCCAAAAGCAATCACTTAGGCCCATGAATCCTCATGCCACTGTAGATTTTGCTTTTTTTCCTTGTAAATAATGTGACAAATGTTGACTATTATGCTTAAGACAAAACACTTTCTAGCTATGAAATCTTTTTGTTCAAGACTCAGCTCTAGAAAACTGGACAGATCTACAAAAATAATCATTGATGTTTATTTTAAAATTTAAAATTAAAAATCAATAGCTTGGGAATCCATACTAGGTGAGTTCTTATGTTTTCACAGGTTTGGGCTGTAGATATTCATTGCATTAGTATTGAAAAATTCATTACAAAACTGAATTTGGATTCTAATGAAATTAACCTGCAAATAAACTGTTTAATGTTTTGATGTAGCAAAGAATTTTGATTTATTACTGTATTACTTAGAATGTTGAAACAGTGATGCCAGATTTCCAAAGAAACTTCAAATTTAATATGGAAATACTTTGTTGTATCTGTACGCCAAGTAACTTTCACTGATTATTTTTAATAGAATAACAATTTTATGGGAAACTCATAGTAGCATAAGAGGTCTTAGTGTTTCAACTTTGAGTCAGTCAGATATAGAAACTGATACAGCTATTGCCTCATTTGGATATGGATGAAATACTTGCCTTTTAAAGCCACTCTGCAGATGAGGGCCAAGAGTCTCCTCAGCTACATCTGTTTCGTTGTCAGATGGTCAATAAACACATGTAACAGCCATGTCTCTTCCTCTCTATCCCTCTAGAAGTAAATTTGCTTTGTTTCAGGAAACTACCATGTGGTGGTTGATGAGGGAAAACTTAAGATACCTTAGATTTGTACAGTAATAGCATGTGGGGGACGATGTTAGATAGAAGAAAGACACAAGGGGAAGCTTGTTGATGTTCAGTGAGGGAGATCACATTAATTAGAAATTTTATAACTTGTGTTTTTTTCCTGACTACATATGTCACATCTCAGTTTCTTTTAATAAACCAGGTACGATCACAGTAAAAGAGCCAAAGTTTCTGGATTATGAAGTTAAGAATAAAATACATCTTTTAGTTTTGGCTGAAAATAGCTTGAATTCAGCGCTCTGTGAAGTGATGGTTTGGGTACAAGATGTGAATGACAATGTTCCTAAATTTGAGCAAAACTATTATAAAGCATCAGTATGGGAAGGCCAAATTCCTAAAACAGATATCATACAGGTAAGAGAAAATATGTCTTCACAAGCTCATTTCTGTAGTTAAAAAATAAGTTTAATCTGTTCAAGGCTATAGTGCTGCCAGGCTTGTTTTGGACTGCCACTTTTTAAATATCAAGAGTGGGGTTCAGGGTATTTCTACTACTTTGCTTCAGTATCTAAAATAATTGATGACTTTGTCTAGCTCAGATTTCAAGTTTTTAATTCAGTTCTATCAAGTTGAAGAGGAATTTTTTGTCCTCTTACTAGTTGTGCAGCTGGATTTTAAATTCAGTTCTTTTATATTCTGTTTATCTCTTCAAGTAATTGAAGAATATTATTCAAAGCTATGGTTTAGGTTACTATGTAGGTTGGGTCATGCATTAGAGCATCTACTTACAGGGCTGTAGCACTAAGAAGATTTTCAGCTAATCAGACTTGGAGTAGAAGCCTTGCATCAAACCTAAGTGATCAATTTAAAATCTGATGCTTCAAGAGCAGCTTGTCTCAATTTAAACATGCAAACACTTCTTCCTCTGAATGGATCTATTCTCTGAAAGTGTTTCCAGCTGGCCAAGTTAAAGCAAAAGAAGTCATCAGCTGGACTAGAAGAACACATAATTTCCTCAATACATGTTCTTGCATTGCAAGTCAGGTCACAGTGAGGGTCATGTTAGGTACTAAAGATATTTCTCCTCTAGAGAATAAATAAATGGAAAGCTACAAATGCCCCAAGGGCAAAGTGATTAGGAAATGATGGACATTGTATTTAGAGAAACATATGTCCAGCAATGAGGAAAATCAAAAGGCAGTAAACCCAGATGTGCAGTCAAAAGTTTCTGATGGAATACATTCTGTTATGTCTATTATTTTTACTGAATCTGACTAGCTGCCTCTGCTATGATTTCATTCCCATAGTAGTTATAATGCTTGTTCAGCAACCAGAGAAGATGCAAAGAGGATTCTTCAAAGAGTCAGAGGAATCTTTGAGAAACCTGTTCACTGCTGTTGAAAGTTATCCATTCAGATGGTTTTACAATCTGCTTTGGCTCTTTCACATTTTTTTTGGTTGCATATTTTAAAAAGTGATTGATGAACTATCACATGAAGGCTCTGAAAACCTTCCTAATTAATTAATATTATCCTTTATCTATTTGTATTGCAGTAATATTTTAAGGTCCTAGACCCCGATACAGTGCATTTTTATGCTGTAAATGGAGGCCGGATTCTATGAGCAACCATATGGTAAAATAAGCAGTGTAAAAATGATCACATTCAAGAACAATTACCCCTAATGCT
This sequence comes from Rhea pennata, assembly GCF_028389875.1. Taxonomy (NCBI): domain Eukaryota; kingdom Metazoa; phylum Chordata; class Aves; order Rheiformes; family Rheidae; genus Rhea; species Rhea pennata. The sequence continues at coordinate 46,363,191 of NC_084666.1, forward strand.
TTACGAAGTTGAATTTCAAATTATTCAAAAAAATTATTTATGTGCATACTGTTTCAATTCATGAGCAGATTTTGTGACCTCACATGACACTCATGTTGGGGGCCTGTATGACTACTTGCTTAAATCTGTGCAGCCAAGAGGAAAGGAACCAGATATAGGTGACTGTAGTATGAAGCTTCTTTTTCTGAAACTGCATTCTGCCATTTTGAATTAAGTCTCGGTTTTGTTCCCAAACAGGTATTTGCAACTGACCTTGACAGTGGGCTGAATGGAGAAACTGAATACTCAATTTTATCTGGTAATGAAAATGCAGCATTCCTAATTGATCCATCACGAGGGATTTTAGCAACTAATACAGTGCTAAATCATGAAAACACTTCATTTTACAGGTTTGTGTACAGAGCTCTTATAAAAATATGCTCCTCTTCTTTTTGTCACCTTAACTTGAAATAGTTTGTATTGTGCATTTTATAATTTTCAGTTGGTTTCCATCAACTGTAGATTCTGCACGCAAGCCAGCCAGCATCAAAAACAGCAATAAAGCTGCCTGTTTGTCATGGATGCTTGGGTAATTCTCAAACTCAGGGGAAAAAGCATGATTTTATTTCATCAACTGCAACAATTATTGATATAAGTGATCAAGCTGATTCATTATAGGAAAGATGACATTTCCTAGATTTTGGTTTCTTAAGAATTATATGGCCGTTCCCTACATAGAACCATTTTTTATAAATATATAAAGACAGAGAGAAAGCGCTCAAACCAAATGCAATAAATAGGGACATGTTCTGTTCTTCAATTAAATTTGAATATAATTTGAATTTTATTCTCCTTAATCTGACAAAGATTCTCCTATAAGCTGTTTCCGTCTATAAGCTGTTTTGTACTCTCTATTAGTTTTCTCCTGTTTTCCAGGAAATTGTGAGTAAATACAATCAAGTGGACATGACTTTCTGTCGTTATAGCTCATGCCATAATTAGAATTACAAAGCAAACAAATCATGCCTTGAAGAGAAAGTAAGAGTATGTTGATTTGTTGGCATAACCTTTTCATATAATGCAATCTCTATAAAAGTAAATTACTGTATATGTGTCAGTAGAAATTATGATTTTTTCCATATGGCTATGGCATCAGCTGAAGCATTTGCAAGTTTTCCTATCCTCTGGGGCCACAAATTTTTAATCATCCAATCAGAATTGTTATGAACCAGAATAACTTTTAGAAAACCACATCAAAGGGATCAACAGAATATGATTTTTTAAAAAAATAAGTGTAATTTGATAATAGTCTCCTAAAGGAACGATTTTTTAACTTAATATCCAGAACACTTCATTTAGCGTTTATTTTTCATTTTTTCACTGAATCAAAAACATCAGTTCTAGCTCTTAGTCAATTAAATAGCATAATACATTTTATTTGTAAATAGTATTTTAAGACAATTTTGGAATAAATCCTCCGAGGAAAGGAGGGTTGTTTTAGCATTTTAAATTAAATTTGTTAGAGGAATCTGATGCCTCATATCCCTTCTCTTTATTAATACTTTATTAATAGATCTGTATATTGCTATGTTAGGTGAAAAGAAACAAACAAAAGAAGCTTTTAAAATGTTTACCTATTTAATTTCCAAGTGATACTGTTGGTCCTTGCAAATTTGAAAGAAGTTGTTTATTTTATCTAAATTAAACATTTTTATCCCCAGAAGTTCTAAGTCCTTTATAATAGGTGTGATAATAAAAGTGTTGACAGAACCTTAATTTTAATGCCTTGGCTGAGATGTTTTTAGGAGAGTTTTTTCCGGACACCTTAGAAAGTGATTATTTATAGTAAAATATTTCCATATGTACCTTACCAGTATTCATTCTAGACAAAATACACTTTCTATATGGAATTATACATGGTCACCAATTGAATATGGCTCTGTAATTCAAGCTGTGTTCTGTTGATGTCAGAAACCGCAGAGGCACCCACAGCAGAGCTTGTGTGGTTCATCAATGGCAGTGGAATCCACAGCTTGAATTACAGCTTTGGTATTCCATATTGTCACGTGAATATGTAAAAAGTCATATCTGTTCGACACTTTGAGCAGAAACTGTTACTTAGAAAAAAAAAAAAAAAGTGGGAAATGAAGTACTCAAAAGATCTGCAGGGAAGACCCAGAGAATGTGACATGACATGTAAACAGTTTACATTTTTCGAAACATTTAGTAGAGATGCCAGGCCTTGAAACTGTATATTCCTTCAGGTAGCCTGTCTTCTTATCAATTCCTTTTCTAGAGCACTCGTTGTGTTAGATTTAGTTTGGATTTTCGGATTCTTGCTGAAGTTACTATTTTTGAAGTCTTCGTGTTATTTAATTTTCATCTTCCTGGTGTCCCTTTATAATCAATAGAGGGAGACAGGTTCCTTTAAAGTACAGTTCAGTACTTAATTCAATTCCTGCTCTGAATTGCCTTATGGAGAAATATTCTGTTTGGAAGAATCTTGCTAGCTCATTTAAACACCTAAACTTGCTATGAAATTGGGTTATACGAATGCTGAGGAGTTCAGTGTGTTTTTACTACAGAATCTCCTGGACGTTGTTCCTGCAAGACATAAGACTAAAATCCCTGGCAGTCACCCTTATAGAAATAAGAATGCAAATTTAGGAAGAGCAGTGTGGAATGACTAACTTCTTCATTTGTAATTTTTTTCCTTATTTACATCTTTGGTGAATAGTTTTGTGATTTCTGACAGATGGTGACAATTACAGCTTCCTTCCACTTGGCAGGTTGGTTGTACAGGCTGCTGATAAAGGAAATCCCAGACTTTCTGCCACAAGTATTGTGAGGATACAAGTGGTGGATGTTAATGACAACGCTCCAGTTGTCCAACCACTAGGCAAAGTGGAAGTTCCAGAAAGTAAGTGTGATTGTACAGTTAAATGTTAGATTCGTCAGACCACAGTACTGCTTTTGGCGACTCATATAATCAAGAGGTTATGGTAAAAAACATACTTGATCATTTTAATTTTGAAATGCCTAAGTAAATTATGATCTCCTTTTGTTCTCAGAGGCATTAATCTTTAGACATAATATTTAAGAACAGTTTGGAACCAAACCATAGGCAATTCAGAAAGAGAGAAACAAACTCCACAGAAATAACTTCTGTAATCTGTTCTTTTTGCACTCCAGTGCCATATTCTTCAGACGTCTTCAATTTCTTTCATTTCTGCAATAAAAATACCTAATGTTAAATCTAGCACTGCTAGAAAAGGAATATTTCGAACTTCATTATGATGAAGGAAATTCTTTCTTTCTCTAAGTTTGAATGAAGCTTTAAGCTGCTTTATAGCTTTGTCTGGTTGGAGATCATGAGAAAGAAGAGCAGGACCTCCTGAGTTCTCTTCCCAGTTTAACACCTGGTATGTTGTGTAACTGTAGCTCTGCATTTGCAGACCTTGAGTCTTAAGCCTAGATTTTCAAATACCACATATTATGTGATATATTAAAATTTACAGTAGAACATTTATACAGATTTAAATGCTGAAAGTCCCATACTCCTGTAAACAGAAGGTATCAAGGTGGGTTTTTTAGGATGTTTTTCCTGTGATTTTTTTTAGCCTTTTCTAAGTTTAGTTCCCACAAGAAATTGAGCGGGAACCATGGATGCAAAACAACTCTAAAACTACTAGCTACTTACTTAGGTTTTTGTATTCAGCCTAAGTACATTTGATTTATGACATGGCTGTACAGCACAAAATGTTTGAGGCTTCAAGCCCCAAACATCCAAATGAGAAATGATTTTGTTTCTGGTAGCTCCAAACTTTGTTGTTTGATCACTGATAGAGGCAGGTCCAGTTTGCAGTCTCTGGTACTGTCAGTCTGGCACATGACAAAAGCTGTCTGTATCCCATTTCCCAATCTCACAGGAGTATGCTTGGTATCTTTAAGATTTTGTGCCAAGTACTAGGTCTGGCTGGATGTATCATTTCTAATGATCTTTTCCTTCAAGAGGCTTCAGAATTGCCATTCTTGATTCTGCAAAGACCATGGGATTCTAATGTGTCAGTTAAAAATTCTTGTGGGATTTTTTGACACTTCACAATAAATCCATGTCATCTACATGCAAAAGGAATTTCCTGTTGCTGGTGAAGAAACAGTCATAGGTACATTGGAACTGTGAAAATCTAAAAGAAAATCTAAAAGAAAAACTGGATGAAGCAGGTGTTTTTGAAGAAATTCACTACTATTTCCATAGCATGTCTAGATCTTGCTTTTATTCTAAAACATGAATCCAAAATACACCAAAAGGTAATAGAGAAAGATTAGATATATCTAAAATTTAGTATTTAGAAAATTGATAAAATCTTCAAAAATTGTAACATCATTTTTAGCTATGACTTATTTTGAAAATTATTGTTTCAGATGTTTTGCCTGGATTTACAGTAACTCAGGTGTCAGCAACAGATGCAGACTCATGGCCAGCACTTCAGTTTGGTTTTACTGAGGATAATAGTCCTGGAATGAAATTTGCTATTGATCAGCATACTGGTGTAATCACGGTAGTGGAACCATTAGATTTTGAAGAAACTGCTGTGTATAAGTTGGGAATCATAGTTTCAGATTCTGTACATCAGACAGAAGCAGAACTCACTATCCTTATTTCGGATGTCAATGATAACCCGCCAATGTTTATTCAGGATTCTTATCAGGTAGGAATGTAGCAAACAGACTACAAATATCTGTGATGTCTTTCTGTATATGATGATAAACAGTAGGAGTGTGTGTTTATATTTATGTCTTAAAAATGCATTTTTCACCACTGAGAGGGAAGGTCTCCGCAAAGTATTAGCACATGAGCAGTAACTATGCAAGTTCCCCAAAGTGCTCCTCCGAAAATCTTAGTCCTTTCCTAGGAGTCCTGCTGATAGGACTGAGGGAATTGTACAGTTTTCATGCTCAAGTTTTCTCCTTCAGAGGGAAGCTGGTATGAATTCTAGCTGTACTCCTCAGACCATGCGCTCATCGCTAGGAGTTACTGGATATAATACAAAAACAGTTTGGAAAGCATCATTTAGAATTTGGAACATCCTTTTTTGAGAGAATAGTTCACAAGCTGATACATTTATTCTGGCCCTATTATTATGGTTTGTGTTTCTTCATTTCATTCGTTACACAACTCCACACAGGGATAGCAAATGTCCCTGTGGCAGGTTATGCATGTATAGTTTGTAACATGTAACCTTGCCTTACAGCAACTGTACTGTTCTTGGAGGTGAGAGATATGAATATCAACATACCAAATATCTCCTACGAGACTGAGGAGCTCTCAGAGCCTAGCTTTTGCACTTCTGGACAAAAGTTGTAACTGCTAGACTATTCTAAGAGTCAAGTTGTGCAACAATGTTTTTGCAATTGTTTTTAGCAACTAAGGGCCACTAAGATGATTAAAGGAATTGGAGCATGTATCGTACGAGGCTCCCAAGAATAAAGGTCGGCTGCCAGAAGAGTTTTGCCCTGAGGGCTTTGTCTAAGGCTCAGCACACGTAGGGGCTTAGGGTTAGGGTTGGAAAACAGACTAAGCGTAGAGCTGCTGTTGGAGAGGGGCTGCAGAGGGAGAGCTAAAGGAAGGGCAAGAATTGTCCTCTGAGGACAATTTATGTGGGCTAGACTGTGGGGCTTTTGCCAAAGCTGGTGCCCAAGAGAGCTTAGAGCATGGGCTGATTAGCCTGGAGAGGAGAGGATCTTATTAATGCCTGTAAATACCTGATGGGGGCAGTAGGGGCTTTTCTCTGTGGTGCCTAGTGAATGGACAAGCGGTAATGAGCACAAAGGGAAACCCAGAAAATTCAAATTCCATTTAAACATGAGAAACAATATTTTATTTTAAGAGTGATTGAACACTCAAACAGGTTGCTTAGTGAGGATGTGGGGTCAAAACCTGCCTGGACATGGCCCTGAGCAACCTGCTGTAGCTGACCCTGCTTTGAGAAGAGGGGTTGGATGAGGTGATTTCATGAAGTCCCCTCCTACCTCAGTGATTCTGCAGTTCCGTGAACAGTTGTGTGCTTCACCGGCTGCTTTCTGCATATGTTGGTAGTGCTCAGGGCCTAAAATATAAGACACCACAGAAGACTTGGATTTAACAATGCTTTGATTACAAATTTCAGACAGATTAGTTAAGAAGTATGTCTAAACATCGTTTAGTAGATAAATTGCTACCTCTCAGCGTGTGCAGGAGCAGGAGTATAGTTGCTTAGATAATTATGGGATAGACTATATGCACCTGTGAAAATTTCAGGTGCCTGATTCGGCAGGATTTGTGTGAATCACCTGTGTAGACTTGTAAGTCTAAATTCCATTAAAAATACACTTTAAATTCTGAAATTTTTCTTTAGACTTGGCCTTAAGTTTTTCTCAACCCTCATATATGTCTGATTTTGCAGAATAGTTTAGGCAAGTATTTGCTCATGTAAGCATTAGGATTTTATTTTATAGATTGAAGCAGACCTTAGAGGCAGGATTATTAACTGATGTAAATCAGTGTCACTCTGTTGATTATGCTAATAAAAACCAGCTGAGCTTCTGGCTCTGCAATCCTGATTTTTCACATGCTGCTTGGACAATATGATACACAGCTTATTTTTCACTCACAATGATATGTAAAATTCCCTATTCATAGCCCTGTGATTTTTACCCTTTTAGTATCCTTTCACAAGTTTTCATATTTATACAATATATGGATATACATAGCTATAATGCATGCAGTAAAATGATACAAACTAACACTTGAAATTATGACAGAAGTAGCTGCTGTATCGCTAACATTTGAAATCCGGTTTATAAGGTGGGAGGAAATTTTGGTCTCAAAAATACTTTATCTGGACTTCAGATAATGGAAGCTCTGAAGAAGGGAAAGGACTTTCTTGATTTCCTAGATTATATGAATAAGAAAGGGAGCATTTTGAAAAACTAAATTACAGCAATAATCTAGTGAATATTAAATGTTCTGGTGCTGGGACTTTCAGGGTATATGTGTTTTTTAAGGTTCAATCAGATACTCTGGAATGGATCTACAAAGTGCATCCCTTGTAATGAATCAAGATGTTTCTGAAAGCATGGAAAAAAGCTGGTCACATCTGCAGTGCACTGTGAAATATTCCTTCCATTGATATATTATTAGAAAGAAATATTCAGCGATTTGTTGAACTTTTTGTCAAAATGAAACCCGAAATAGATGGATTTTAATATTGTTTAAAGTTCACTCTAAATTTTGGCGCTATGGTGTGCATTGCTTTGAATATCTTAACTGTTTATAGTTTTGTCCAGTGAGGAAAATGAGTAGGTGAAACTTTTTCCAAAGCTAGGAACTGTATTTTTTTTCCCTAATCAAATCAATGCCTTTGTTATGTTCAAAGTCTTTTATCAAGCTTTATCAAAACTGTCATTGTGTTTTACACTTCAGGTGAGTTTGCCAGAGCTCATTTCTGTGGATGCAGCTGTTCTGACAGTCTCTGCTATGGACAGAGATTCAGAGCAAAATGGAATGATTTCCTACCGAATGCTTTCTTCCTCTGAGGGATTTTCCATTGATCATAAGAGTGGTGAGTCTGTTAACATGATTCATTATTTCAACTTACACAGTGTAAACTGAAGATTCATATTCCACTTCCTAACCTGTTGCCAGTGATCACTTGAGTTTTGGAATCTTTGGATTCAAATACACCATACATTATGGTTAAGTATGCCATTATCCCTGAAGAGCTGATAGCATCAGACCAGAGTTCTCATTTTCTTCCTGAACTGTGTACAAAGCTAGCCAAAACTTCCTATAGATGCTATTCCTATGACATGATTTAACAGAAATGTTGCTGCAGGTTTTGCATTGTTTTGTGAAATTTCAGTTCATGCATTAGATTTCATGAAGTTTAAGTTCATAATTACTACTTTTCAGTACAAGTTGTAGCTATCATAACAGAGCTTCTCTACAGCTGGGGCTGTATGTTTTTAAGATCTGTGCTTTGAGGGGATTGCATTATCCAGTAATCCTAAGGATTACTGAGGAATGGCTGCGAGAGCTGGGCCTCTTCAGCCTGGGGAAGAGAAGGCTGAGGAGGGATCTTATCAGTGTGTACAAGTACCTGAAGGGAGGGTGTCAAGGGGACGGGGACAAACTCTTTTCAGTTGCCCCGTGTGACAGGACAAGAGGCACTGGGCAGAAACTGAGGCACAGGAAGTTCCGCCTGACCGTGAGGGGGAATTTCTTCCCTGTGAGAGTGACAGAGCCCTGGACCAGGTTGCCCAGAGAGGTGGTGGAGTCTCCTTCTCTGGAGATCTTCAAGGCCTGCCTGGCTGCAACCCTGTCTAACATGGTCTAGGTGACCCTGCTGAGCAGAGAGGTTGGACTAGGTGATCTCCAGAGGTCCTTTCCAACCTTACTGATTCTATGTTTCTAAATGGAATTTAAACGTGTTCTAAATTGAGAACGCTCCAAAGGATATAATATTCTTTAATAGTTTAGAGATTTACAAATTTAAACATTCTGGCGTGTTGTTGTAATATTCTGGGAGGTGGAAAACACTGTGCATCTCTCTCTCTTGCTTTGTATGTATGTATGTATTTATGTATATATGTATACTTATGATTTTTTGTTTATTTCAGTTTCAGAGATTGATATTGCAGAAATCTGCAACTATTGTTCAGTTTGAGCAAGTTCATATCACTGATACTTCATATAATTGTTCACAAGCATTCATGTGGGAGAAATTTTTGAATGCAGTATTTGTTGGGTGACGGTAACTGCAAATGCTGAAAATATAGATGTTTTACCCAATTGCAGATATTTTCTTTTTTTTTTTTTTTACCCATTTGCTACTCTGTATTCATCACTCTGTCTTTATCTTTGGCTAGTGATTGTTTTTAGCTGTGATCAGAAAATTGTCACGCACCATTGTCTCTGCAGTGTTTAGCTATACACCACAAACAATAAAGTAGAAGGAAATGGCTTATGAGCATGTTAAGAGAAGCAATTTGGATGAAATATATTTACCTAACTTATTGGCAAACCTTTCTAAGTAACAAACATGCCTATAGTGCTGTTAATGAATAGCAAGACAGGAAAATTAATATCATTCAGTAATGGACTTGCAGAGAATAGCTGCCCTTAATAATGATTCTATATTTTTTAGCCTTATTTTGCTTTTTATTTTGCAGTTTACCAGTTCAACCAATTAAGAGACATTTTTGCTAGTCTATATACAATATGTGCATTTGTACAGTACTGTACAGTATGTGTACTGTATCATTGTGGGTGGGCCTTGGCTTTGCAGAATTAACTATGGTTTCTTAAAGTTACTTTTGTATCTATGCAGCCATTGAATTTGATCATTTTCAAATACAATTGATTAGCTTCAGCTCTTAGAATCACATTTATTTGCCTTGATGAGTAGGGGTTTTAACTAATTCTATTTTATTTTCAGGTTCAGTATTCACTACTAAGCCAGTGATAAACCTGGGAAATAATTCGATTATTCAACTCCTTATAGAAGCTAAGGACAGTGGAAATCCTGCTTTAAGTGCGGTTACATCTGTAGAGATACAAATAGAAGATGTAAATAACTGTGCCCCCAAGTTCACAAGGGCATTGTACAATCTCAGCGTGAGCGAGGATGCCTCTGTTGGAGAAAGTATCCTCACATTTTCAGCCATTGACTGTGACTGGACACATGAAAATACACATATTGAATACTCTATTATTGATGGCAATGCTGATAATCTATTCTCTGTGGAAACAAGTCTTACGGAGTCAGAAATATCTTACAAGCTTGTTGGCAATCTTGTTTTGAGCAATACTCTTGATAGGGAAACTGCTTCTTCCCACTGTTTGGTCCTCCTTGCATCTGATCAAGGAGCACCTTCCTTAAATTCAACTGCTACTGTACTAATAACCGTACTGGATGTTAATGATAATCCACCAGTATTTAACAACCTGGAATATCATATTCATGTCAAAGAAAGCATCCCTATAGGTAGTCATATCACTGAGGTTTCAGCAAATGATTGTGATGCAGGAGCTAATGCAGAGATCACTTATGCTATCATCTCTGGAAATGACAAGGGATATTTTCGCCTGGATGGGAAAACTGGATCAGTGGATTTGATGAAAACTCTGGATTATGAAGACACTGTGAAGTTCACTTTGATTATCCAAGCCACAGATGGAGGAGCTGATGTAAAAAATGTGGCTTTTTCTGTTTTTCTTGTTAGCGTCCTAGATGACAATGATTATACCCCAGTGTTTTTGTTTCCCAAGCTGAACTGTATTGTCAGTGAAAATTTGCCTACCTTTTCTTTTGTGTGCACTGTTAAGGCACTGGATTTTGATAAAGGCTCCTATGGGCACATTACCTATTCTGTCCAGTCTTCATGTTTGGCTCATCATGATGCTTCTAGAGACCATGACATGTTTTTCATCGACCCTTTGACAGGAGACATTCATACAAAGCAAATGCTTGACTATGAAAGTCAGAATAGGTATTGTCTCATAATCCAAGCAAAAGACAAAGGTGATTCATTGGCTACAGTTACAGTTCAGGTTGATATTGAGGGGAGAGATGAATTTGCCCCAGTTTTTACCCAGGATCAATATTTCTTAAATCTCCCTGAGAAAAACGAAGCAGGTCAATTACTTGGAAAAGTGACAGCATCAGATAATGACGGTGGACTGGATGGAGTTGTTCGTTACTCCTTGCTAAAATCTTCTCCATTCTTTTCTATAAATCAAACCAGTGGTAATGTTTATTTAACTCAAACTGTTCATAGAAAGAAAAATGGCAGCAAAAGGAAAGATGATATCCTGGAGTTGTTAGTAAGAGCTCATAGTCCAAAAATTGGCTCAAAGTTCACTGTGTGCACAGTTATGGTAAATATTTCTAATTCTCCTGAGAATTATCCCATAGGCTCTGCATATGGCCTGATTGTTAGCCTTTCTGTCTCCTTGATAGTATTCTTATTGCTTGCTGTCAGTCTTATTGCACTTATTCTGAGATATAAGCAAAAAGACAACATGAACTCTTGTGTGAAAAAAGAAGCAGCATCTTCATTGGCTACTGATTTAAATTTGGCCAACGAAGATGAAGTCCCTAAGGACTGCCAGAAAATCCAGATTACTGAGAGCAGTAAGCTTCCCATGGGTACCATAGCAGAGTGGCTGAGCTTAGTAGGAATCAGAGAGAAGGAGGATGTTAGTAACCCCTGTAGGCATTCAGATTCTAGTGGCCATGGTTCAGCTGGAGGGGAAACTGCAGAAGATGAGGAAATCAAAAGGATCAATGAACATCCTTGCAGAAAGAGCACTGGTTCAGCTTTAAGTGAGCGAGGCTCACGGGTGTCAGATTCAGGAATTCCCAGAGAATCTGATCAACTGTCCTGTCAATCTGAAGAAACCGATGTTGTGGCTACCAGTCAAAGCACAGAGAGCATGCAGGTCATTAAAGATGAAAGTGGAGAAGAAACCTGTGATACAGTCTATGCACATGACAAAATGCTATCTCAAATGCTTAAGAAAATTCAAATAAAAGAGAAAGACATAATGACAGACTTCACAAAAGAACGTATCTTGAGCTCAGATATGCAGGACTCCCAATATGATTCACTTGCAACTCTTGTCACCTCTGATGATGATCTCAGAGGGAGCTGTAACTTAGATTATTTGTTCAGCTGGGAACCCAGATTTCAACCTCTTGCCTCAGTGTTTAATGATATTGCAAAACTGAAGGATGAAAATGTACACATTCCTAGCTTCCCTAAGGAGAACAAATCTTTTATTTTCCCTCCTCCCTTGATAACATCGGTAGCTCAACCTGGCATAAGGACAGTGCCACCACGAATGCCAAATATAACCTCAGGACAAGCATTTAAAAAATATCCTCGTTCTCCCCTTACTCATTATCTTGAATACCCTCCAGCAACCATGACTCCCAGTTTTTCTCCTTCTCTCTCTTTACTTACTATGCAGACTCCTACCACTTCTCCAGTAATATCTGATGGGAGAATGATAGAAACATGTCTCATCGATCCAAGCCATGAACTTACAACAGAGGAAGCAATTCAGATCTAGATATTAACTGCTGATGGTTTGTTTAAAAACATATGGCTTAAAATGTATTCTGTTATTCTTTAAAATGTATTCTGTTATTCTTTAAAATGTATTCTGTTATTCTTTAACATGCAAAACATGCCTGTCAGAGCTGTATCACCAGTATTCTTTATGTTTTTATGGGCTGAAAAGGCGCCTAGATAACATAGCCACAAACTTTCTAACTACTTCTGTTCTTCTTCATAGAATGCAGTGCAAGTCCATGAGGCTTCTTTCTCAGTTCCCCAGAACTACAGTTTCTAATGTAATGCATACAGCCAGGTGCTTGACAGATTTTTATGTTTTTCTCATAAAGTGTGTCAATAACAAGTTAATGGGAGTAACTCTTTACTGCGGAAAATCTTCATTAGCGTGCCAAGGGGTTCTGACCACTTCTGTGTTTGTATTGTAAGAGTGTACTAGAGGGATGTATAAATACAGCAGGCTTGGGGATGGGCAAGATTAAAGGAAGGATTTCTGTCCAGCTATCTCTTGTTCATTTGCTAGACTTCCCCCATCTCAGCCCCTGTGTCCCACTAAGCTGTTGGGCCTGGTTTGATTGTCCCATCTGCAATGGCTTTCCAGTGGGCTTTATTAGATATCTTTGTGTTGTGAATCCAACTTGGCAGTTTTGGCAGTTTCTCTCCATTTTTCTCTCATGTCCAAGTGTAGTGCCTGAGAGGCATGGTATTAAATAACAACTGATCACTTACAGAGTCCTTTGGAAAACAGAATAACCCATGGTAAGATAAAAAAAACCCTTCCTCTCTATTATTAGATCTATAATAGATACCTATTATCTTTCTGTTCTATTACAGAAGCAGGTCTGGTCCCCAGACAGCTGCAGGGTAGGACAGTGTTACAGATCTGAAAGGCTTGTATTCCTCCACATCATTCTTTGGTCCTGTGCTGAGCACATCTCTGCGACACCGGATAATCTGGCCTTGTTTGTTAAATAGATCATACATATCGCATTTTGTGTATGTATGTATATCCAGACACATACACATGCGTATATTGCTGTGTATGTATGTATATTGTATCAAATCAATAAAACACATGGAAAATACATCTACAGTAAATTTGTTTTCAGTGTATAATTGAAAATCTTTGATTGTTCTTTGGCATCACAGGTATTAAAAGTGGGGTGTACGGAACCATCTAATCAGCGCCTAGGTCAGATATGTACAGGTACATATTGTAGAGGTCATAACAAGGAGGAAAGTTTTATAATTAACCAAAAACCTGTGTCAGGAAGAAAAAAGCAAAAGAGAGGAGCCATTGCCCTTTGCATATCTGAACATGGGATGTCAGTTTAAGGGCCTATGGCTGTTATTTCAGAACATTTGGGTTGTTAGATCGGCCACCTGAGGGCTGGGAGATAATCTTCTTTGGACACATATCAGAAGACGGAAGAATGTATTTTTGCATTTTATGTTGATACAGGCTGCATATGTAGTTACTGAAATTTGAAGGCTAGTTCGTTACCTTTCGCAGTGACTTGTTCTGGCTTCCTCTTGATCTTGAAATTATTTTTGCAACTGAATGGCCAATGTTATTTTTTGACCTTTGACCATACATTTTAGTGAGAAATGTATGTACATAAAAAGCAACTGCAATATAATATCGTATTATCAACACGTATAATTGCATATCTTGCAATTATATGCATAATTGCATATAATACAACAGTATTTTAAAATTTAATTTTGTATACATTTTTCTATTATAAAAGGCTAAAAATACTCACAGAATTTATCTTCCACCTGTTAAAATTTCAATACCTACAACTGTTTTGATTTTGACTTTAATGTTACATAAAATAATTCCTAACAGAATGAGAGACACTCTTTGTGATGTTACAGCTTCATGCAGTTACAGCTTCACAGGGGTGTTTACCATACAAGAGTGTGCTTATGACTATATGTTTTTCTAATTCGTGTTACCATAATAGGGTTCATCTTTGCAGAGGATGAGCAATGGAAGAATACACAGCAAAGCTGGTCTTTGGTCTTTCATATTGACTAATATATAGTAATAGCTGGAGCTTCATTTCTTGTAGAGTCTAGACTGATGGATGAGTGAAGAAAATGTTCTTCACTAATATTGCTGTTGCAACTCAGATATTATTAGCATTAGAAATCTTCAAAGTATTCAGTCATCATACTCAGTCATTGTATTTAACACAAGGCATGGCCCCAACTGTGCTTCTGTTTTTTCTAAGTCTGCGGACACTTTTTATAGTTCTGCCTGAAAAGTGAGCAAATCCTGTTCCTATCTGTATCTTCTTTAGTACTTGAAATGCAGCTTGTTTTTGTGGCCTTTCTGGAAGGATTAAGTACAGATTACATCCTATTTATCAAACATACAAGATAATCACTACATGATACTTCGTGCTTCTCTTTTACCACAGTGTTTTCCTTGTCTTTTATGTATCTGCTCATTCTGTATCAGACAAGAAACAACACTAAGCTGACATATTGTTGTTCCATACATAGTTGAGCTTAAAAATGTGACTATTGAAACAAGTGTCTGCAATAAATCATTTGTAGTTCTTTTAACCTTACTGTTTTTTTCCTAAGTAAACAGTATAATTTCTATAATTTGCCGTAAGTTTAATATTAGCGTGCCTTGAAGAGGCTATGTTACTTTGCAATTCTGTACACCAGTTTTAACACTTTGGAGAAGGTACAGAACTTGTTAGTGGAAAATCATATTAAGCTTACAATGCATAAGCTATAAAATAAAAGACAGTTGTCTGTTCTGGAATTTTGGCTGCCTGCCTTCTGGATTTGCTTTTTGGCAGCCTTGAAAATACTGGTGTAAATCAGTACCAAATGGATATCAAAATTCCATCTACCAGTAGTAATCATTAAATTGACATTCATGCAGATTCCTATGCAAAGAGGAAAAAAAGTCATATTTTTAGGAAATCCATTATTTAGAAATTGGAAAAATATATTTTTTATATTCTAGAATGTTACTAAAACCTAATTACCTGCATACTTCCCTATTTATTCTACAGTTTATCTTCGGTTGAAGACAGGAATTATTGATAAAATAATTTCAGATAAAAATAGTTCTGATAAAAATTAATCCATTTTGCTAAGTCTATTGCACTGCTGTTTCCTAATATCATTTATATTTGATTGCCATCACAAATCCGTGTTGTATGTCATTTGTTTTGACATGTAGCTTCCTGAAGAATTACATTTAATTCTTCTTCCTCACTGCTAATACAAGCATATGCAAAACATGTCTTTGAGACAGCTGTATGTCAAAAATGTGCCACCCTTATGAAAAATATTCTTCGAGTACCAGTGAGCACCAGACTGACACCCGTGCCAGTATGGCTTTGTGCTTTTGCAGCTCATGGAGCTGAGGTCAGTTGACAATTTGGTCGACAGTTGCAGGAAGCAGCAGAAGGAGCCATTCTGCTGAGACACCCACCTGTTTCCCAGCTCCTCATCCATGCTGACTACAGCTCTTCTTGAAAATTAGTCACCAGTCTGGAAGAACAGGGGGAATCTTTGTAGTACAGGAACTGGTGCTGATTTGCTGGTGTTCCCTAAAATCCTGTAAAAATGCTAATTGGAATAGGAGGCTATTGTGACTCTGTAATTGAATATACTCTAGTGGGAGGTTTATATTTAGAATTTGGCTTACTCTGCAAGTGAAATGGCTTTGCAGCTTCTTGTATCTGGCACAACAAAAACAACTCGCTATGGTAAAATGTGGCTTAATTCACTATTGATGGTCTGGTTGGAATAACGAAGGTGTTGCAAAATCAAATTGAGTATACTTTGGGGTCTAGCATAGCTGTCAGTTCTACTAGCTGTTCACTATCACATATACAAAGCCTAATATATATTCAATGCTGTCTATGGATTTGGATGTTCAGCCCTCATTAAAATGAACTGCAGTCCAGCATTCAAATCCCCCTGGTGGCCTTGAAATTCCATGGTAAATACACATAACATTTTAAAAATGTTGGAACAGACACTGATGTCTAAGCAGGAGGAAGGGGTCCTTATAGAAAGGAAAACTGAGGATATAAAACCTCATGTTTTAGACTCACACTGTACATTGAATCTAGGGCTATTCCTCATAAAATCTCAAATGCTTTTCTTCTAAAATGTATGAAATGTAATAGAAGAGCATCTGTAAGGAATACAGACAGGCATCAGAGTTAAGCTGGAATTGTGAAATGCTTTTATTTCTTGACACCTGCGAGGTACTTGAGCAATGTAGAAAATGCCAAATCCTTTAGCTAATAATAGTTGCAAGAAGTTTCAAGAAGAATCAAAGTTTCTGTCCCATTACTGTTGTAAGTGTTTGACTGACCCAAGCAAATCCTATACCTGATGAAGCATCAGATGGCAAACCACATGCCTGAAAATACAGATGTCATGGTAAAGGACTGAAATGACTGTCTGTGCTATTCAAAATGTCCATTGAAAAACTCATCACAATTAGAAAACTCTAGTTTCTTGAACATTAAATTCAAAATGGAAGATTGCAGCACTATATCTTTAAAAATGGCAGCCTTGTCTGTGCTGCCTTAACCCCATGAAAAGAATCTTACACTTCACGCTCATTTGAAGTTTAGAATTTTTAATACAGTCCCAGGCAGCTGTGCTAGAACTGCATGTAAATGGCACTTGAAAAAGTGTCAGAAACATTAAAAAATGGAAGTTGAGTTGTAGGTTATGAGGACTGATCAGCCAACGGTAGTTGTTATAACAAGAGCTACACTTGAGAATGGGTGAGTGATATTATGCCCACTCAAAGATGAAAGACTGAGTAAGACCCTGAAGTTACTTATTTATATGCCCACTGCATTTGGTTAAAAAGTTTCAAATGAGGAGTTCAGAAGAGTTTCTAAAATTGTGTCACCAGTGGCATATCCAGGAGAAGTTGGTAGCAAGTCAAGGTGGCTTGCATAGAACTTGGAAACTCCTGTTTCAAGCCCAGTGCAGCTGGGTGCAGACTGATTTCCAGCTTCTTCCATTTAACAAACTTTAGGGTTCATTTAATTTCAAAAGGTTTGAAAATACTGAGATCTGATCCAACACTACCAGACTTCCATGGATTTCAATGGGACTTGAATAAAAAAATGCACCTGGAAGAAATGGACAACATGTGTTCCTTACTGGTACTGTAACAAGAGTCACTGGCAGCAGTGAGCAGGCTCCCTGAGGTGCAGGGACTATAAAGCAGCAGGAAGGAGCATTAAAAAGGGGGAAATCAAGAGCCTGGAAAAGAGAGGGGAACCAGCATGGGGTGAGAGGGAGAATTGGAGTGGACGTTCCTTTATGTTTCATGGTGATTGATGCAAGCCTTGCTTTATATGCTTATTTTGGAGACCTTTTTAGAGAAGTCTGAAAAGGTCTGCAAGGGAAAGGTCATTTACCTTTTTTTCCCATTCTACTTTTATGTAAACTACAGTCTGCTGCCTGATCTGCCACTGCTTGTGTTTACCTGCACCTAGTGACCATGCCTTCAAATACTAATTTCTCCACTCATCTTGATCCTATAAGCACTTTATTTGAAATCAAGTGCTGGAGAAAAGTAGTCTTCAAAATGATCCCACCGACTGTTAAGCTAATACGGAATGGTTGGATGTGTGTTGGATGGGTTGTTGGCTTTCTTTTTCTTTTTTGAGGGAGTGTTATGAGGGTTTTTTTGTTTTTAAGCTGAGCTCCACAGCTTTTGCACTCCACTGAGTTTTGGCTTCTGTCTCACTGTAATGGAGCATTTTGTGCCAGTGATTGACCGCATATTCACTGGATGGAGATTGATTAGAAGTTTCAGCAGCGTGCTCTGTCACTGGCAGCAGAGCTGCAGAAATCTAGGGGCCTTAACGTGCATCTTTATTGATAGAAACCATATACTATATTTGATCAATGATATGTTTGAACTCCCCCAGTTTTCCTCCAGATTTTTTCCATATCTAGCTAAAACGTTCCAGAGTGCACAATTTCCATCCCTCATATGTTTCTTGTAACTTAGTTTTAATAACTGAAAATTGGGGATTCCAATCCTTAATCGGTTAAGGTGTGAAACCAAGATGTGAATGTTTCCTATTAAAAGAATGCGGTATGTTCCATCATTACAATTAGATATAAATAAGGGTTTAGCAATACAAAGCCTTCTCTTATGAGCAGTTTCTGGATGGGATTCAATGAGGTTTTTTTGTGATTTCAAATAAATTGAGTTAAATAGTGATATTTATGCCATACAGACAAAAAGCAATAAAGAAATGTGAATTCTGCAAGTAGTATGAAGATGAAATGGTGAAGGAGGACATTGTGATATTTGAATTTTAAAACATTAAGCTTGAGTGAAAAGCATGTCCCGCTCATTCACCTGCCTGAGATGTTAACTGCTTAGGAGGATCTTGCAATAGCCAAGACTACTAGGTAGTTCTTTGGGGGGTGTGGAGCTGGTAACCATGTATTATACTTCGTAGCAATGATAAGGTTGTAAAGATTGTGCTGGTCTAAGGATTCAAGCTTCTGGGAAAGAGTGTACCCACGGCAAAGGAAAAAGTAACAACTTGTATTAGACCAACTGATACAGCCAGTAAAGAAAATATTTGTATACAAATCCCATCAGCTTCTGCTTTCCAAATTCTTCAGGGACTTCTTGTACCTGCAGGCTTATCTATTTTTTTCCAGAGGTATTAACTTGATGATTAGATCAAACTCCTCTTCCTTCAAATTTTATCTTGGAATCTTAGGGTTTCTTTTCATTTATATGGGGAACCATCAGAATTGCCAAGACTTACAGGTAATATATCTTTCAAGAATACTTACAATAGCAGTATAAGGACTACGTTAAGACTTCACCTGTGTCATACTGAAGAACTGAATATAAACAGAAAATATGGAAGACTCTATGTCAAAACTCTAGTTAAATATTTTCAGCAGATACCTGTTTATTTGAATGAAATGTTAATTCTTTAACATTAGCAATGCATTCTCTATGATAAGAGCACATAGATGCATTAAAAGTAAGTATAAATACTTTATTTTTTGTTAAAGACAAAATGCCAATTCTTAAATGTGTTCTTTGCCTATTGATACATCTAAGTAAATATCTTAAATAGCTGAGGAATTTAAATGTAATAAATTCAAAGCATCCATACTGTTCATTTGTAAATAGAAGTAAAGTCTCATCACTGAATTCTGATTGGAATCTAAATAGAAATCTAATAATGCAGCTACAGAAAAGTTGTGGGTTTAGAGGAAAAACTTAGGAAAATGACAATGCTATATATATGTGTGTATATTATTTTTATATATATATATAGATAAATGTATATACATAATGGCATTATTAACATTGCACAATATTAAGAACTAACAGTCCTGGATGTGATCTTGTCTAACATGGTCTAGGAGATCCTGCTGGAGCAGGGGGGTGAACTAAATCTCGTGAGGTCCCTTCCAACCTCAACCACTCTGTGATTCTGTGACGGAGGATTTGATTGTAAAACAAACAAACAAACAACAACAAAAAGAACCACTTGTATCTGTTATCACAAGTTATTTATTTTTGTCTGAATTAAAAAAAAAAAAATCTGTCCAGATTATAAAAAATTGGCCTGTAGCTGAGAATATGTCTACGTAACAGTATTTGGTCAGCAGAGATAACCAAATTAGTTCTAAATGGGCTAATCTGAATATCTGAAGCTGTGCTACCACAAACTTTGCTCCAGCTAACTTATTCGAAGTATATTAGATGAAGTAGAACATCACACTGACATAGCTATACTATCCAAAATAACTTTGATTAGATCTTCCTACTGTGTGATGTAAGTTCAGAAATCACAAAATGGTTGAGGTTGGAAGGGACCCCTGGAGACCATCTAGTCCGATTGCCCCTGCTCAGACAGGGTCACCTATAGTACATTGCCCAGGATAAGCTATATTCTAGGATTACTGACTTTGAAGAGCAAATATATGTAAATATAGAGAGAAAGGCATTTGGATCCAGGAGTCTGAATGCTGAGGAAATTTAGAATTGCTTCAAGTCAAAGATGTGAACATTAGCTGAAACTGTCTGGACAGCAAATTATCTAGTGCAGACAAAATAGGGCATGAAGTTTCCTGTAAGAAACGGTATGTTTTAAAGGACAAAAGTGTAAGGACTATGAGACATTGGTGAATAGACTGAAGAAAATTACAACAATCTGCCAAAGGTTTTCTGGAAATAAAAAGGAAGAAAAGAAATAGGACCACAGAAAATGAGGCCAAGATTAAAGATAATCTCTCATGACTCAAAACTAAAAGAATGTATCACCTTAATTTTCAGTAAAGCTAATGTTGATAGTGTCCGTGGGACAAAGGTGAGGCAGAGAGACTCATAAGGGTGGGAAAGGAAAAGTGACTGCATAAGATAAAAACATGCCTCAAAATTCTTAATGTGCTCAAATAAAGAGGAGAAGAGAGCCCTTGTCCCAAGACTGAGAAAGACTGTGTGTGTGTGTAATTACACACCCAACACCATGGCATGACGTTTAAATAGTTTCATCAAAGATGGGATGAAACTGGAAAATGATGGAGTCCTGCTGGTGAAGAAGGAGAAAATAAAATGATTCATGCAATTCTTCGTTGTTTAGTTACCTCTGTAGATCTAGAATTAACTTTGGATAAAAAAATCATGACACAAAGATGTAATAGTTCTGTGCACAGATTTCAAGGTAGATATATGAGAACCCTTGTAGTTTATTTGAGGTGGTAACTGCCTATGTAGACCTAAGACATTTGATAGCATTGATGCACATGAATTTCAGAAAAGCATTTGACACACTGCTAAGTAAGAGTTTATCGTAGATTTACAGTGTTATAGACTTACAGCAGAGTATATTGTCGGTTACCTGAATGGTGTGGTGGGACCACCACCAAACAGACAACAAAAGGCAACCTTAGAAAAGGGAAGAGCAGAGCTGGAGTCAGCTCATTACTGGTGATCCTCACAGATAGCTTTTTTTGTATTGTTTAATATTTTCTGGTAGAAGCAATGAGAGAAACAAGCCTGATTAGGACAGCTCTTCATCAGTTTATAAGGGGAAATTTGGGTCAATTCCTAATTTGATTTGTCAGACTTCAACTTCTAATAATTAGTTCTTACAATACATTTCTCTGCTAGATTAAGGAGCACCTGAATTCCTGATATGACTGCTCACTATAACCAAATCAATTTTGATCTCCTTTTTTATCTACTAAGCATGCTGAACTTTTCTAAAACTCGCACAGTGAGTCATTTTCTCCAGTCTTTGAGTAATCTTTATGGCTGTCTTCTGTATGTAATTTTTCAGCATCCTGAAATAGACTGAATCCAGTTGTTTTTCCAATATTCTTAGGATTCCAGGAACTATTAAAACTTAACATTAGTAGCATTTTCAACAAGTTCTTATTTGATTCTTCAAAATACCAGGCTATTAATTCAGTCCTATTCATCCTTGTGTATGTTCACTGGTCTCAGTAACATTATCATAGTCCTCACTAATGAACTGGAAAAAGCTTATTATCCCTAAATAACAGCGGAGCTTCTTCATGTTTCTTCAAGAGTACAAACCAGAAAGATATATGGAACACTTTTGAATTGATACTATCTCACATAGTTCTGCTTGAAGAAAGAATTCCCCTTCATTTGCATAAAAAAAGAAAATACTATCATTTGAAAAAATTGCATGAAACATGAATATCAATATAAAAATGAAGATGCTGAGATAGAGGTGTTCAAGATGGTGAGTGTTGGCACAGACTTCAATACCCTTAAAGGCACCACAATTCAGACCTCTGTTTAATCCATTAGTCTATCTAGAATTGCCATTTCTTGATGTGAATTTTGGATCAATAGAGAAGTTTTAAAATTTGTTCAGGCATTCAAATATTTAAAAATATTTTGCTTGAATTTTCATCAAGGTATTTTGAAATATAATAGAGGTGATCACATTTAATAAATAATGCATGAAAATTCAAAGGCAGGCACATTTTATTTTAGCTTCCAATTTCATCAATCTACCTCTCTTTTTTCCTCTCCTTTGTCCCTCCCCCGCCTCCCCAATATCTCTTCCTGCCAAAACTGCTTTGGGAATTCAACCCAAATTGGGGAGCTGTAGTCAGATGACTGAGAGCACGTTTTTCTCTTAATGGTTGAGTTACTGAAATCATCTCACTCCACTTCAGAGATATGAAAGGAAGTAAGGCATATACGTGGAATATATAAAGAATGTAACATTTCAGAGTGTGGTCTAAAAAAGTTTAGCAATACTTGGGAGAGATGTACCGTATCCAAGTGAAGAAGCTGCGTGTGAGTTATGTAGGTCATCTCCAAGAAGTGACAATAAAGCCATTAAGAGTACTTCATGCCACAGTGTGCTCTGTAGATGCCTGCTATTTTACAGCAGTTTATTCCTAAACTGTTTTAGTGAATTTTAAAGTTTTATTGGTTCTATTTTTGTCTCTGCCTGTAAAGCTAAGATACATTAATGCTACAATTTCAACTTTAAGGAGTTCTGAGAGATGAGAGGAACTTATAAATAATACATTTGGAAACCTCTAAAAAGATTTGCAGAACTTTTGATGTGACTTAAAGGTGAGTATCTCATGTTAAGCCACAGAGAGTTATTTTTTAACCGTAGAAAGTTTGATAGGAAGAGGTTCCTGGCTTTTTAATGAGATTAAATATCCTGTTTTCAGCCTAGGAGGGTCATAAGATGCTACACATTAAGATTATTAAGAATATTAGTAGCTTTTATTACTTTGTACCAGGGTAATTCTGAATAGGAGATTCGTAGTTTATTTGTGGAGAGGAGAGTACACTTCCATTGGCTGGATTGGTTTTTTTTTAAAGCAGCTGTTAGAAACCATCAAGCAGGTTAGAATTTTTAAAGTAACCCAGTGCAAAAGGATTAACAGAGCAAACTGCAGGTGAGACACAAAGGGACATGATAAAATACCGTTTCGTTAAGCGTGTCAGTGCACTAGCTCAGCAAAGAAGTCCTGCAGCTGACTGAGGCACCTCCGAACTGTCTGCATGTAGACCTCTATGTAGAAAACCCATCTCCATGGTTTTCTATGAATGGGTAGTCCTCCGTGTCACATCATGTCCTTAATGGACTACACACAGAGATACTGCTGTGGTGAAATACCCACCAGAGCTATTTTTTGTGGAGAGGGAAAAGCAGGGAAAGTAGTGTTCAAAAGGAAAGAGACACGAAAACAGCAAGAAGCACCCTTTTATTTCAGTCCAGAGAATTCCAAGGTGGAAATCTGGTATTTCTGGGGAAAGCAGCACTCTGGGTCTGAGCTCTGCAAACCATGTGCAAATGAAACTTGCAGCTAGATTTCAAGTTCCCAGTAACTGAAAGTCTAAAAGCATAATCTGTGGCTTAAAAGCTGAATTAGGTCACTGGATGTTAGGTACCCATGCTTAAAATCTGGATGATTTTTGGTGGCCTTTTTGTGGAAATTTTGGAGGAAATACTCTAACAGTAGTATCTCCTCCACAGGAACTTGCCCTGCAGGCTTTGTTGTTATTTCGTATGGATCGTTGGTGATTTTATTAACTCTTTTTTTCCTATGGATTTTCCTCCTGGTCAGAGGGCTGCCACATGTACCTAAAACAAAAAGAACCCATTCTCAAATGACATTCAAGCCAAGGGCCTATTTCTGTGATGGGATGCAGAAAAGAGGAGTCTCACTGTTTTTCTGATCACTAATATCTTTTCAACTTGTTGGCATCATCCATGAATTTTCCCTCTTTGCAATATTTGTAAATATGAAACTATAGTAATTTGGGAATAATTCAATTGAGCCCAGTTCTCTCCTAGGGTTTCACACAGAATGGTTCTGTTACATACATAGAAAAGTGTGCACAACTTGAAATTTCATCATTTTCTGTATCCCTCCACAAGAAATTTATGGTCTTCATGATATTCACAAAACTTATTAATCAGATCAAATCAAATCTACCAGTCAGAAACAACATTAAGAATGCACTCTAGCAGATGTAGAGGAACAAGAGGAGAAGAGGGAGCCTTCCTGTGGGCAGAAATTGCCAGCCTTTGAAGTGCGTTTGACAGCCTGCATATAAATTCTATGCAGTTTCACATTTAGATTTAAAAGATCTAACTTAATGTAGCTTGAAGAATTTCACAAATTCCCTGCTGGCTTTAACCAAAGGAAAAATAAATCTTTAACTTCTTTTATTTTCTCCTCCTCCTTTTATTATGGACATTTTGAATGCTTTTCTCACTTTTTCGTCTTCCGATTCCTCTGTTTTGAAATATTTCAACACTCTAAAAGCATTGTCAGTATTCAAGCTGTCCAAAGGAAAGGAGGGCTCTGTTACATTACCAGAAATGTTAAGTAGTTCCTGTAGTTTTCACAATATATAGGCAAAAATGAATATATTTCAAGGAATAACTTTTTGGTTGACAGTGGCTGCTAAAGAATAAACCTGGTGATCTAAAAGGGGAAAGCTGGAGGCAAGACAACCAGATAAATTAGGAAGTGTGCTGAATGCTCTCCCAAATTCTGTGGTTGTCAGAGGGCTTGGCACAACTGTTGGGTTTCTTTTTTTAGTGAAGTCCCTGAATTGCAGCTCAAACTTTTAAGCCAGGTCCTATAATTTCTGTCGTTGGAATGTGCTTTGTTCTCTGCTCGGTTCCTGAGGTGATCCACCCACTGCGAGGACCAGCTCTAAAGCTGCAGCCCAGTCTGTGTGGGATCAAACTCAACCCATCAAAATAAGAGAAACTGAGGATAAATTTCTTATTCTTTGTCCTGTACTTACAATCCTACCCACTTACTGTAAAACTGTTCAAGACATGATCAAAGCCTTTCTATGGCAAATGACAAAAAATAAAAATTAAACTAGTGGAATTAGGAGCTCGTAGAATGAAAGGTAACTTAGGGTTTCTAACAGAAACGATTAGATTATATTGCTGAAGGATTTAAAAGCTAGCTTTTTCCATAGGTCTGACTTAGTTCTTTCTTGGCTATGCTGAGATACTTAAAAATATTCCAGTCCTTCCTACACTGGTAGCCAGAGGTTGAGTAACCCAACATGATAATGTTTTGGAGATGTTTGGGAAATAACACGTATGTTGCTCATGTTGTACCAGATAACTTATCATATTTCAGTCTGGAATACTGCTAAAATTAATATTGAAAGTAGTTCTGCGTATTGAAAGGAATAGAAATTGTCGTATATTATTTCTCTTTGGATTTATATCAACAGTTTTTGTTCAGTTATAGCTGCATCTCTGCAAAAGGACTTATAAAGTGGTCGAAAACTAAGATTGTATAGAATTTTGAGAAGTTTTCTTCTTTTTCTACCTAATCCTCCCCAGGTCATCTGTGATAGCTTTTTTAGTATTAAAAGTAATTCTACCATCATATTCTTGCATAATCTGAATATTTTTGTGGTTTTACCTGGCAACTTTTTTGTACATTTCTCAAGGGTCTCAGAACATGGCATTGTATGCTTTGATGAAAGACAAAATAGATAAATATATTAGATATAGATGAGCTCTTGAGGAAAAAAGAACGTACAATAAGTGTTAATCATATAAATAACTTTTAGAATACCATGTTCCAGTATTGTCTGCTGGATAATAGTGTTTCCTAGCAGTGCAGAAATTTTAAGTAGCAATCTGCCATACATCATCCAAATGCTATAAAGAGTTTAAAAATAGGAAAAAGCACTATAGTGTTTTCAGAGGAGTCAGAGCGGTGTTATCTTTCTTCAGTCTTGCATTTATAAACACTGTCAGAAAAAAGAGGTGCTGTTGTAATTACTTTTGCAAGGAAATGATTCTGAGAAGGGAAACTTATCTTAAAGACCTGTAAAATGACACAGTGGAAACCACTTTATATGAACTTCTTTGAAGATGAAAGTCAGGAGTGAAATCTTGCAGATAGTGCAGGAAGCATTTACTTATGGAAAGAAAATGAAGATATGCGAATAAGTGGTACCTCAGTATAAAAAGATATCTCGGAGAACTCCAAGGAACATTGTTGGGTGAAGCTGGTCCTGTTTTTTGCTTGTTGCTTTGCTGTACATTGTCTTACACAATTTCTAACGTGGTTTCAAGCACAACCTAGCTTTCAAAAATGATTGGATCTGGCCACCATTAAAAGGAATATTCACTGCAGAAAGCACAGGGAGGAATCCGGATAGCCTAATTTAGGCACTGGCTTATCAATTTTAAGTGTTTGGCCCCCACTGAGATTCTTGCATGGTCTAAGTTATCGACACAGTGAACTCCTTAGAGAGGCAATAGGTGTCTTTGAAGATGTACAGGTGGGTAACCAGCTGCTTAACTTCATTGTTGTTTCTTATCGACTCTGTAAAGAATCTGGTTATGTTCAAAAGATGACCCAGCCACTGGAGTTATTTATTTAGTCCTCCACTGAGTGCACAGAGAACCAACAGAAAGCTTTAATTGCTTCTGTGCACTCGGGATTCATCCTGTTCCTGGGATCTGCTACTAGTGATGAGAAATAGTTAAAACAGTCACCCAAGAAATAAGAGGTATTAAGTGCGTGCTAGATCAAGGGGTCTTAAATCATGACCATTTATATCTTAGGAGATTCCCTAACCAGCAGGCAGTCAGAGGGAGGACACTCCTTGCCCTGTGACACTAAGCTTCTGCCAGGCCAGAGAGCCTTTGCTTCCCGAAGGAAAGAGTGAGAAATTGTTTCTTTCAGGTTCAGCGGTGCTCTTGGAAAATATGGTTACAGCATCTCTTGATTCCTTCCATTTTAACTCTGCTACTCTAAGCCCTATTCCAGCAGTTTCATGCATGCAAATAGACCCCTCTGTGGGCCCTCTCACATCTAATGGAGCTTGGAGAAGGTTCAAGGGCTGGATTATCTCATCTCTTGCATAAGCAAGCGCTGGATGACATTTTTTTAACATCATACCCAGAAAAGGGAATTATTCTTCTACATATTGACTTTAGTCAGTGCCAGGTTCTACAGCAAAGTAGGAATCACTCTGAAATTGGTATGTGTGTGCTCAGTGACCCTTGCAGTATGTCCACCTGTAGACAACATTTTACCCAGGACTACATAGCACACTGCACTTGAAAAGCCACAACTTTGCTAAATGAAAGCCAACTCTTTTCGAAGCATGCAAGTGCACTAATTTTCATTGATTACTCTGTCCTGGCCAAATTTCAAACTTCATCTGTTTTTACTGTAGCTCCTCTGGAAAGAGTGTGGTTAGACTCACTCTCCCATAACCCAAAAATGGTTGCAGGGGTTGTGCTTTGACTTTAAGGGGAGAAGAAAAAAATCCCTTTAGGCATGGAAAACTTCAGCCTGAGCAATGAATGTGTCAGAACACTGTGGCTGTGAGAAAATAGGCTTTTAATGGGTTTCATTTTATTTATGTGACTATCCGGACCCTATCAAAAAGCTGCTGCAATAATAGTTTTGTTTACCAGTGATAGCTAGTCTCCTCTAAAGCAATGTGTCTATGGTGTCTGGGTGAAAAGAACAGAAGCAGTGTGAGGATAAACATGCTGTAAGAACAATGAACATTAACTGTGCTATGTCCTGTGTTTCCTGGAGGAAACGTAGGCTTAGTCCTCCTGCCGTGGCTGCTGGTCATTGCAGCTGTCCTTCGTGCTGTTAGCATGATGCTCTGGGGTTAGACTGATGTGTTGATTTTTGCATGTAGTTGACAGGAGCTTGTTCTTGGTGAGCCCCTGAACAGAGTGGATGAGAGAAGGGTTGTGCTTTCCTGCGTCTGGGTGAAGATGATGAGGGAGGCTCTCAGGACTGCGGCTGACTTCAGCATTTGATGACTTTGAGCTGTGAATCCCTTCGGGTCAGCCACAACAGATGAAGCTAAGCAGAAAGACATAATTATGAAGTTAATGTCAGGCAAATGCGTGAGCTGACAAAGAGAAGAAGCAAGCAGGCCATGCTTTTGTGCCAGCTGATGGTGAAATGCCTTTCAGGAGCCCAGTAGTCAAGTATGTTGAGCTACAGGTCCCCAGAGTTCTCTAGAGTTTCAGAAGAGCTACTTGAGAAGGGACTGGCTTTAAATGTGAGGGGTTTTTTATATGTCTTCAATGACAAAGAAAACCCCACATAACCCAGATAAATGTAAGTATTAAGTCAACACTTAAACAGAGAACACAGGAGTCACCACTGCGGGCTTGCCAGCCCAGCTGAATAAAACACTGGAAAGACTTCAAAATGAGGAATGGCAAAATCTACTAATGTCTGATTACCTCACATGCTGAACCAGTTTAGCTACGTGAGAACAAGGAAGGGGCACACGATTTCCACAGTGTTTGTGTCTGTGTACAGAAGATAGGAGAGCCTGCCATGCCCTGGTGTGTGGAGGACCTGTCTTGCTAGAGATATTTTTGTCCCTCCACAGATGTCCCTCCCATAGCTGTCCTCCAGCATTCGTCTCTCCCTTCTCCACGGGAAGCAGTCACAAACCACAGCACAAGTGTAGTGTGCTGCACCAGCTTCTTGACTGACGGCTCCTTAGTATATGCCTTTTTTTGAGTAGGCTTAGATGTTTTTGATTTTTTTCTGATGAAAAACTCATTGAAACTAATGAAATGTCTTCTTTATTACTTTTATTTTCCATCGGATATTAATACTGCTTTTAAAAATAGTCCCAGCTCTCCAAGTTATGGCCACAATTATTATAATGAGATTTTCTTCTCAAACCACCCCAATCAAGCAGCACGTGTACCAAGGAGAGCTTGCCAGTCTCAGCACGGCTTTGAAATAATAATCACTTTAGAAGGCATTAGGGATGTTAACATTCATGAATTTAGATCACAATTCATTAGTTAAACATGTTTGCATGTTTGATGGTTACAGAATGGCGTACTGATTGCTTTCACAAGGCTTCATGACTTGGTACCACAACTACCTACTGTGAGAAGCTTTAGTCACATAAATGGTCTTGTGCAGGTAATAATAGATCCATCTCCAGGAAAATTATGGTCCACATACAGGTTTGGAACATTATGCCCATGCAATGATCATAAACTCACTGTTTTGAGCAGTATCACTCCTGCAAACACTCCTTTTGTGTTTATCAGCTGGATTAAGGAATATTAATGCATTGTAGCAAAAAGTCCCACTAGGAAGGCATTGCTAAATTGCAGTAAATAGAACAAATAATTATCCCTGACTGTCTGCATGGCAGAGATGCTAAGACTGTAAGCTTTTGGTTTTGGTAGACAACCCCCCGAATTAGGGGAAGGGGTGAAGAATTCAATCACTGTAAAATCACCACCACTGCCAAAAAATGAATTTAAATGAGAGACGAATAAAAGTATTTTTATTTTTAAAAAATCCTTAGTAAAGCAGGAGGCAACTCAGATCATTTGAATGAAAAATAAAAACATTTAAGAGATGAAGGTTTAATTTTTTGGCCAAAAATATCAGCCAAATCACCGAGAGTTTTGGTTGACTTAAACACTTTTCAGAGGAAAACTTTTCTTCCAAAGAAATGTCACCCTTCTGTAGTCAACAGAACACTATAAACAAGCCAAGTAAAATCATTAATCTGTTATGCAAAACTATAGAAAGACCCCACCAAAGAATGATATTCCCCTTGGGTATATCTGCTCCATCTGATAAAAAGTCTGAGGAAGGGCTTAGGTATGATAACAAACTCAAGAGTTTAAGGCTAAAATTTCCTCCGGTCTCTCCCCAGAAACGAAGTTATGCAGATTTAATCCAAGTAGTCTAATTTCAAAGGTTCAAAGTGCTTCTATGGATCTGTGAAGTCTCTGCATTTTCCTTCTGTTTTCTGTTTGTTACCCTGGAGCCTAATAGACTATTTAGATATATGACCATTAAACAGATTATTTAGGATTACAGTACGTGGCTGCTTGCCTTCTCCATGTTGCAAGCACGCTGGGCCTGTGTTCAAGGCCTTCAACTGGCTCCCGGCTTTGGATGCCAGGTTAAGGCTTTGGCCCTAATCTTCCCGGCCGTTAATCAGTCAAGTCCCAGCTACACTAAAGGCTGAATTTCAGTCCATGAGTCACCACAACAGCTGCGACAGTGCAGACCAGCAGGCCCAAACGGGCGTGCGACGGCGCCATCGTGGAGACACAAACTCCCAGAAGACTGAGGTGAGGTCTCATAAATACATGAAAATAAAAAAAAAATACAAAAAAATACAAAAAAAAATACAAAATACAAAAAATATAAATACAAAATACAAAATACAAAAAATACAAATACAAATACAAAATACAAAAAAAATACAAAATACAAAAAATACAAATACAAAATACAAATAAATACAAAAATACAAAAAAAAAATCTGTCTTTCTTTCTCTTTTTTTTTTTTTTTTTTTGCCCTCAGGCTGCCATTCATGCAGCTTGTCTCCAAACCTCCCATCAACCATGCCTCATCCCCTTCCAGTTCCTCCCTCGCCCCAGCAGCTCCAGCTTTGCTCAGCCGAGATTTCCTCAAAAAAGAAATAAACCAGAGATTGTAGAAAGGCCCCAGTAGATTTTAGTAATTTAAATAAAGGATGCTCAGGTTGTATCTGATGAGGGACAGCATTAGAAAACGCAAGGTTAGATTGGGGTAGACTGTAAAGAGTTTGGGAAAACTTAGAGAGGAAATTAAAACAATATTTTAAAAAGCAACAGGCTATTTCATAATAAAAATGTCATCTTTGGAAATATTTCTTTTTATCATATAGAGAGTTAAAGAAGACGACAGAGCCCAGTGTCTGGCATTTCAGGATGAAGGTACTTAGATTAAGAAAGAAGAGAAAAAAGAAATACTGCGTTCCCCAATCTACTGTTCCTTCAGATGTGGCTGCCGCTTCAGCACAGAGATATCTCTTAAAGAACAGCCAGATTCATCAATGTCTGTAAAAATTAACAAAATGGAACTGCCAATTATTTTAAAATGTAGATGCAGCAACCAGTGAGCAGCGTGCTGTGTCTGGCATTCCTCAGGAAGAGGGGTGCCAGAAATTTACTGGCAAAACACTTCAGCTAAGTGATCTCAGATGAAAAAATGACAGTTTCTACTAATGAACAGTCAGTGCTACGAACATAAACATTCATCAGTAGTCCCCGAGCGGAGCGGCTGTGCTGGCTGGTATCTGGCTGCGCGCAGACCCTACTTTTCTTTGCATCCCTCTGCACACCTAATCCAGTATTATTCTGTGGTGGGACTGGGACGGGGGTGCACACCACCAGAGCAGAAAGCAAAGGGTATCGGCTCCCACACGCAAGCTCAAGCACTGTAACAGCCTCTCTGCCAGTGCCCCAGTGCCAGGTTCGTGGGGAGCAACCAGGGAGGTGTCCTGCGCTCCCACCCCAACCATGGCCACAGCAGAGCCTTGGGAAAAGGGTACCCAAACCAGCAAAAGGGGTCTGTCACCGCTCTGGCCGCGACACCTGGTAAACACGTGTTGCATTGGCAGTACGTTGTGCTGTTCGGTGGTTGCTGTGTTCAACAGCCACAGAGCTAACCTGCTTTCTCCTGGTTGACCTAATCTCTTCACGAACCCCCTTATGCTTGTGGTTTTCACAGGGTGGTGGGAATGGATTTCACCATTAAATTATGCCCCATGTGGGAAAAGGCCTTCCTTTCGCTTCGTGGCATTCAAAATAAATTGCTTGGGATAATTTGTGTGTTTTTGAATATTTCTGTGTAACCGCAAATGAATTATTAAGACTGATACAAGTGTCAATTTGATTTAAAAGCTAAAGCACTAGATCAGCAGTTTATCCACTGCAGACACTAACAAACACTAAGGGTCAAAGGCTTTGAAGAAAGAAGGCAGCTGTGGCTATGGTGCTAAAGGTTTAGTGTCTTTATTTGTGGGAAGCCCGTGTTAACTGACACAAATAACATCCCGACGTTGCTGAAAAGGGCCTTGCAATGCCTTTCCCTCACCTCCAGAGGGGAGTTGTTATTTTTTGCCATGACAAACACGGTAAGTACCTCATTTGCAGACTGAATGCAAACCTGGGAGAGATGTAGTGTTTGCAGAAGGATTCTCTGCAGCATTTGAGGAAAACAGCTAGGAACAGTACATGTCAGCTTGAGGCAAGAAACCTTGCAAAAATGTCCAGTCTGAGAAAGTGCAGGCGATGGTAGCCGGTCATGCTGCCGTCTTGAGGCACTTCAGATGGTAACTGAGGCTGTTGGCACAGCCAGCCGAGACCACACGTTCTTGTGACCTCTCACCAGCCCTACACAAAATTTCTTTGGGAAATCTGATGAGCGATTCCTTGGGTGTGGTAGAAAAGCATATTCAAAATACTAAGTTAAGGCTATTTTAAAAGAGTAAAATCAAGGAAAGACGTTTCATTCTTTCCTCGAAAGAACAAATGAAACCAGCGTACCTCATCATTCAAGAATATATGCTGAGGCTAATGAAGGAGTTGACATCAGCAGCCAAGAAAAATCTCTGCCTGCTCCTGCCAGAAGGAAGTTTACTCTCAGTTTACGTTCATTGCAACAAATATGTTCTCATTTTAAGCTGTTATTATCAGTCTCCCGAGCTAGTATTACTAGATGAGACTATAGGATACTAACTTAGCCAGATGTGACTTGAGGACTTTTTTTAATCATTAAATATGATCCTCTTCACTTTTGAACGTTGGCGCTTTAGCCTACTCATATAAGGCTTCACCTGTCACATTTTGATTATGAAGTGTGATGTTAGCCAGTTTGCCATGCCAGTTTTGTGTAGGTAACTGTTAGTCTCTGCTGTACTCAATCCTCTGCCTAGGTAGAGAACATTAGCAAATAACGTAAGGGCTCCTGAGGAGGACTGCAGAGCTGTACTCTAATCCGTGCCGACATTTCAGGACAGGGATAATGTTTCTCAACTATATTTTTATACAGAAAACTGACAACTCAAATTCCTCTAACTTCTGAAACCGAGGCAGGAAGAACCAGAGAAACACGATAGTGCACGCTGATAAAGGTTAAACCCAACACCACCACTCTGATTTACCGTCACAGGACGCGTCACACGAGCAATGGCTTTCTGCAGTGTTTTGCAAACAAGAGGAGTATGATTCAAAGAGGTCCATAACATAACACACAGACACAGAAAACCACAGCAAATAAAGCACAACCAAGCACAAATGCCAGAAGAAGCAGACTCACTGTTTTTTTGGTAGCTGCTCTGGTATTTCAAGGAGAACGACAGGTCTGAGCAACAACAAAAGGCACCTCGAGGCTTGGTATTGCCATTGGTAGTAAGTCCAGCTAGTTAGTAAGAGGTAGTAAATAGCCTTGGTAGGATCCAATGTAATCAGTAAACAATTTTTGTGTTTCCCCTCTCTATCTAACTCACCAGCTACAAATTCTCATTGACCTCAGCCTTCAAACTGGCCATGGGATCAATCAGACAATAAATTGATTTAGCCTTGCTCTCTGCCCATAGCCTACTGCAGATCTTGCACTACAGGACACATATCTGTGTCTCAGTGTCAGTGATGAAGGCATCAATGTGTGCCACCCTCCCATGGGTCTTGTTCTTGTTCCTTCAGTAAAAATACACATTTTTGGAGTTACATAAATGATAACTGTTAGGCAAAGTAGTTATTAGCACATTTTTTCTCTTGTAGCCATATTTGGCTTACCAAGGATGGAATGTTTTGTCTCTTTTTTATCCAGACCAAGAATATTTTCCAGGTTCAGAGAGCTCAGATTTTCCCCAAACTTTTGTTTTCTCTAAGCAAACCCATCCCCTAACTTGAATTTCCCATGTATAACATCCATCATCATCTTCAATGAAGGACAGGGAAAACATCCTTGTTTACAGCAGGTTGGGCAAGAGTCTCCAGGTCCTAGCTGCAAATCAAACAGTCCTTGCATCTTCCTCTCCCTGCAGCATTTGGGGGAACTCTGAACAAAATTATGGCATATGGATGTAAGTAAAAAAATCCACATTAAAAAAGCAACAAAACACCCCATCTCCAAACACAGTAGTGCACCTGAAGAACAAGTTTTCTCTGAGGGATCTGGGCTCATTCACCTGCCCACTGAGATGGGCACTGTAAAATGAACAGACTATGAGTTAATAAATAATATTTTACCACTCTTATGGGCTCTTTACTGATGTTTAAATAAAAATGTTTTATAATCCTTGCTAGGTTTCTGGTTTTATTTACTCATGACCAGCTGTTCTTTGTCTCTTTTCTCTTTTTCCAGGATTTGCTTCCCCTCCTGCTTGTTTATGTGTGGAGCAGCCCCTTCCCCACCAGCCGCTTCTCCTCTCCCTGTTTTTTCCCAGTTTGCTTTCCTCCCTTTACTTTTTTGTGATCTGCTATTATCCCTGGTACTTTTTACATCTATGGGGATACTTATTCTGTAGATTTTTCTCAGTTATTCGAAGAGTGTTGTTTTCACTCTGTGGCTTCAGGGTCGTCTCACTCTCGGCTCAGTCTCACAGCCCAAACTTGGCTCTGCTGGAGGATGGGGCAGGGGCACCTCGAAATCTCTTAGTGAGTGAGCCACGAAAGCAGGTCGATGCACAGGGCACCCCCCGACACGTCTTCCTCACCTTTGAAGACACTGTGAACTGTTGCTCTCACTGTCATGTCCTTCAGGCACCTTCACGTATAGACTGGGGCATGTACACAAGAAGAAGTCATCTGAGGAGATCATCGGATGCTGAAATCAGTCTCTCTGCCATTTGAAGAGAGAAACCTTCAGTCAGTGTGGCTGAAAGACTATAGGCAGTTTTCCTCGCATCCATCACTCGCAAAGTTATGGTTTCAAAATGAATGTTGAACGCAAAAGATTGATTGGAGCTGTTTGAGGTGATCCAGTGCATCTTTTCTCTAGATATCAATTAATAGCAAGAAAGTTATTGTTTGCCATCTCACAGCCAACTAAGTAACAAAAATTAATTGGCCATATACAGGACAGCTACTCCCAACTCATGAAAATCTCAGGAAAATCACTAGGATGAGGAAAAATAAGGCTTGAGTGTTATTGAAAATAAACCTAGTTTTTAGACAATGAAAACATTTTATTCTCTAAGTTAAACCAGAATGCATGCAGCCTGTTTCTAATTCATGTTGCCCATGAAATTGAAGCAACGTATTCATCTTGATTTTCATGCTCATTGTCCCTATTAAAAAAATCTCTACATCAATTGCTCATTATTTGCTCAAGTTGTTTACTGTTAAGTTTGTATATGATTGCAAATTAAACAAGCACATTGAAACTCCATCTGCTAACACATGGTCACTATTCATTTCTGGCAAGGCCTGTTTTTCTCATCGAGCATTGAGAAACAACCTCAAGTATAATACTCGATATTGAAAAAGTGCCATGCTTCAATCTTCTGTTGGACGTAAAGTACAAGAGAGAAACTATTTCCCCCCCAATAGAAAAAAACAAGCTGTTTTTAAGCTAAAACAAAAATTAAGATCCATTGTACGCAAGTGATTTAATAATAGCATTAGCTTAATAAAAGGTAGGAAAGTAAGAATCTCATTGACAACTGTATGTACAAATAGCTGGCAGATTTTGATTGCTTATAATTAAATTATAGGTATGTCAAAATTATCATTATATGAGCCCTAGATTATAAAATTTTTTTAAATAATCATTAAAAAGGATTTATTTTCAGAAGATTACTGTTTGGTGCTGTCTGAAGACCTGACTCTTTCAGGGTGTCTCATTTTGAACACATAAGGTGACACACTCATTATTTTTTAACTCTGCCCACATTTCTTGAGAAGGATAATGAAAATAATTCTTCAGATCATCAGAGGATTTAGCAATGGGGAAAGAGCTTTTAGTCTCCACCGCTTCCTTCTCCACGCACCAGCTGGAAACTCCGCCTCTGTTTTTCTTCTCCTCACCTCCGGCTGCTACGATCCACGTATCCCTCCTTTCCTGTGCCGAACCGCAGCCAAGCCCGGGACACCGCTGCCTGCAATAGCTGTCACAGATTAAAAAAATGCAGCAAAAATAGCGGGTGAGGAGCTGCCACCCTTGAGCAAAACTGCCCGCCCGTCACACCGGTCTTCCTGATGTCTTCACAAGAAGCTGCAGTCTGGAAAACACCTAACTGCAGCACGGTGCGGCCACCCACCGTGCCACCTGCGCCTTGCAGTTCCCGGCTGCTCGTCCCTCCCACGCGGCATCGCGGGGCCTCGCGCCCTGGGCAGGGAGAAAGGAGACCTGCGAGCACTGCATCTCGCGGTGTCGAGTCTTCCCGAGGACTCAGCGCCACTGGGATTTCTGTCCCAGAACACGACCTGTCACTGACCAAGGAGAAACCCTTCATGGGCCGAGTGAGGACACCAGGCGCGTGCAGCTTGCCTGCGTTTTGGAGAGACCCACGGCCACCGGGACGAGGTGACAGCCAACCTCACGCTGTCGCTTCTTCAGGCCTCTCTGAGTTTATTTTCACCTTATGTCCTACACAATTTAACCTTGGGGTCGCCATCCATAAATTTGTCTGTTGCAAGACAACGTAATTGAGCCAAGATACTGAAGAATGGGGCCTTTCCCTTGACTTTTCAGAGTTACAGAAACCACCCAGTTGAGCTAAATGGAAACTGAGGTTGCTAAGCAGCCCCAGAAGTCAGGCCATAAATTGTATGTAATTGTTCGTAAGTGTGCATAAGTAAATAATTGTGCATAAGTGCAACAGAATTGCCCAATATCACCTTTGATACAGGCATAAAGTTCCTTAAACCCTGCTGTTAACGAAGAAAACCATACATCCTTCACTCTGTAAAGAGAAGCCGTGCTTGGCTTGGCTGGGGAGCACTTAGGTGTCCCAGGCTCGTCCTCGTGAACTGATAAATGGAGGAAGCTGCTGCACAGGGTTTTCATCCCTCAAACGAAAGCCCTTCTCCTTGCTCGGGCACCCACGGGACCTGCCCCTGCCGCAGCAACCCTCCCGCACAGGCGGGCGCAGGGAATTAAGCCCCCAGTGAAGGTAAATTTGCTTTGAGAAGCTCCCCTATGAACTGGAGTAGTTGGTGCAAGGTACGGCATCACGCACTGCCAGCTCGGACAGGACGTGGGGGGAAGGTGAGAAGGCTGAGAGCATCCTGCTGAACACAAATTTGCTTAAAAGAACCAGACTCACTCCCTCATGCAAGTACCACTGCAGAAAAGTGAAATGTTTCTTAACATTTCAAGCCACTAGAAAAATCCAGTGTTTTATTTTATATGAATTTCTCGTTCAGTAAAGCCAAAGATCACTTTTGCTAATCCATAAAAAAATATACAGAGCCAAATTTCTTGCCGTAAACACAGCCAAAACTACAGGAAGTTCTGCCTTATGCAGATATGAGTGGTTACCATAAGATAAAGTCAGTGACCTGAGGGTAGTTTAGAAAATGAAGCATCATGAACTCCTGAATTCATATTACTACCTGTTATTTTGACAGTGTGTTAATAAATGTGACTTATACGAAGGAATACATTAAGCAAATACTTGTAAAAATTCAAGAGTTTTTGAAAATGCTACAAGAGTTAGGTTATTAGAAATTAAAAATCAAAAGAAAAGTTCTTTCTGAAGCTGATTGAGTAAACACCTGACCATATATCAGTGTTGACTTTCAGAATGGTATCAAAACCTAACTAGAATTAGAAAAGGAGAGAAGTGTTTGTGTGTGTGTGCATAAATAAGACCGAAGGAAACAGAGATCACAGACTATGACTAGTAAGTTCCTCTACTAAAAGTCTTGACCAAAGGCTGTGATGGCATAAATTGGTGCCATAAATACAAAAGTTTTGTAAGTAGACATGATTAAAAAATTCTTGTCAAATTCACTTTCCTCGATAGAAAAATGCAGTTTGGCTGAACTCTTTTAAAAATCATTTTCATCTTGATTGAAATGCCAGCCCTCCAAGAAAATTAATTTTGAAAATGTTTGCTTTGGACCGTTTCAAAAATTTGCATCAGAATTTCCATTGTTAACTTTATGCTGTAGATTTTTTTCATCTGTATGTTAGCATGACTTTGCTATTTCTTCATGAAATGCCAGTAACGCTAATACTAGCAAGTCATGCCGCCAACATGCAAACTCCCCTGCTATAAAATAAACCAGAGAAACTTGGTTTCTAGAGAGAAAGTGAGAAACCTTTTAAATCAATCCTAAACTGCTCTCCATGAACTTAAAAATACAATTCTACACAATACAGTTCAACCAAATGCCCCAGTCATCAGCTTATCTCCTACCATGACACATGAGAAAGAAGACGGGTGTTATGTGCTAGTGTGTCAGGAATGGATATGAAGCCTTGCTTCAGAGAAAGTTCAGGAGATATTCGTTGTCATGCTGATGCATTCAAGCCTTACAAAAAAAGCTGGTTACATTTTTTTCCCTGGCACAGAGCAAGCTGTGTTGTAATGTTTTGCCTCCATTGCCCAGCTCTGGGTCATGGTTGGCTCCAGGTGTAGGAAGGAAGCACAATGTCCCTGTGGTCTTTGGTGTGGGCTGTCACCAGCTCCAAGAGTGGTGGGCTGGGCTATGTGGCAGCTCCGACAGCACTGAAACCAGCTGGGACTGCAGAAAAAGCAGACAGGAGGGAAAGGATGGACAAGAAGGACCCGTTCCTCACCGGGAGGGTGCCCACAGCAGTGCATGGGGACAACGGGCCATTGCTCCAGAGGGGCGGGAAGTGTCCACATGCATGTTACAACCAGGTCCTGACAGTGGTGAGGAGATCCACCCACCCACCGTGGCGATGGCATGTTCCCAGGGCCACAAGCCCTGCAGCAGAGAGAGGTTTCCATCCACTCAGCACGCATGCTTTGCTTGACAAAAGACAAAGCTTTTCTTGAAGTGAAAGTAAATTATCCGCACGTCAGCTCCATGAGAGGACTTTCCCAAAAGGAAGGCAAATCTCATGAAAAAAATGAAAATGACATCTTTCCCCTTCCAAAGAAAATAGCTCTCCTCCTGAACCTCTAATTAAAATACGAAGGTTTAATGTGTAAACCAGCAGAAGGCCTCGTTGTTATGACTCAGCTCGTGGGGAAGACGTCCAGCATTTCAACTGAAGAGCAACAAACCATTGATCGCTGGCTTCCCGCTAGAAGAAACTACTGTTTATTGTCCCCTGGGCGACACTTGGCGTTTTGATACTAGGAAACCTTAGCGCCAGCTGGGCAGCTCTCCCATGGCAGCGCTGGTGGCCAGAGCGGGCTTCCTTGCCAGGGGGACAACCCCAGCGCTGCTGAGAGGGAAGCAGGGCCAGCGGAGAAGATCAGGACCTTGCTCTCCTAACGCTGCGGCTGGCGGCTGCTGCCGGGACGTCCAGAGGATCCCCCTGCCACGGAGGTTGCACCTGGACCTGCCCCACAGATGCTCATCCAGCTTCTTTGTGAGCACCTCCATCCTCCGCAGGCTGTGACAGCACTGAGCAGACTGCGTAGTGAGAACTTCTTTTTTCTTATCTAATTTAAGTGCCTCTAGCTTCAAGTCATTCACTTTTAATCTCACCCCCCACCCATGGCCATCATGAGCCATTTATTCTCCTTGCAGCCCTGCACTTGTTCCAGCTCGACCATGGCCTCTACTCTTCCAGGTCACCTTTCAAATCAGACAAGAGAACATTTTTCTTACATTCACTGTCTTCAGTTGTTCTTTTATGGAAGTTGGGGCTTGGTTCATACTGGTATCCAACTGAAGGTAAAATTCCTTCGTTAAAAAAGACCACAAAAGCAGCATTTCTGAAATCACAGAGCTCTTGTACTCTAGCTCTATTCTCAGAGCTCACGAGTACACCTTTCTGTGTAGCACTGCTATATTTTTAGTATGATTTTGCTTTTTCCAGTCCATGCTGCAGAGATTGTCAGAAATTCAAAGGTCAAGCCTACTTTTTCTCAGTGAGATTCAATTTTATGTCACTTAGGCTAGGCACTGTAAGCAAGCCAAGTAAGCTATGGCTGTTGGGCACCCAAGAGCATACATATATAAATGAAGTCAGTAACCTTGTCTTCTTTTTGCGCTGGAGTTGGCTCTATTTTTTTGCATAGTTTTATACCAGTACATGTAGTTAATGACTTGTTCTAGATAAAAATAAAGCTTTGGAGCAAGTAAATTTACTGGTAAATTCATATAAAATTCCATGAATAGTTCTTGGGAGAAAAAAGAAGGAAGAAAAACAAAAAGAACGCCTCTTTTATCAGCCTTTGCTAAGAGTATTAAAAAAAAAATGAATAGTGCTTCACCTTGAAATTAGCTTGTGCTAAAAATTTTGCTTCACATAAAACATACTAGTCGGCTTGAAATAACACAGAGAAGGAAAATATTCTGCTGATGAAACAAACAAATGCAATTTGAAATTTGGATCAGCCCGAAACCACTTCCCGTCCTTCTTTCTCGATTTGGCCAGCGAATTGAGAGGAATTATTTGCGCAGCTTTCGCTGCCGGTCCGCGCAGGGGCGTGGGAGTCTTTGTGCCCTTGGTCTGGGATCACAGAAGCCCGACCCTGAATTACAGAAGGGCATTTAAGCACAGGGCGCCAACGCCGAACACAAATAAAAACATACCTTTGTGGAAATCTAATGAGGAGATAATTCACAGGCATGTTTGTTAATAGCAAAACATTGCATAAAATGTACGGAGAAGGCCAAACCTTCATTAAAATACCACCCAGGTAAATCAGCTTCCTAGGCAATATATAAAGAATACTGCCATTTAACTGCCCCAAGGCAGCCAGCAAAAATGCTAGAGCAGACTGCCAAATAGCTAGATGTTGCTGATGGAAAAAATTAGCCTCAGTACATTGGCATCTGGAGTCTGGCATCCAAAAAGAAAAGAGACTAGTGCTGTGGAATTGGTAATTGCACTCCAGCAGCCTACCACAAGTCTGCTGTGGCTTTGTCGTTAAAAAAAAATTAAGTGTTTTTAATTAAAATATGAGGCTTTGAAAGTACAAAAAATAAGATGTTAGGGAAAGACTTACAATTAACTGGATGAAAGGAATCACAGTTTCTGTGTGTGTGTGTATCTGAGTATAATAAATGCAGACACAGACATATATGAGCATGTGTGCATGTGCTTTTCTGCATTTTCTGAGTATTTGTTTCTGTGTTAACTCTGTGTCCATTTCACAAAGAATTATACACTCCATTTCCTTGAGATTCCAATGTATATTACTTGGAAAAATAAAAGCAATTTCTGAGTACAGACCATGTTTTAGCAATTATATTCCTTTTTTCTATTTGTCCCCTCCTTTTCTGTTTTTCTTTTTTTGTTTTTTTTTTGTTTTTTTTTGTTTTTTTTTTTGTGGGGGGGGAGAAGAGGGAGGAAGACGCAAGCAATAACCCCATTACGATCCCCAAACTGGGGCCGTAGCTTAAACAACAAGGGCTGGGCAGCCAATAAAGATAAATTACCAGTTCGAGTTTTGCAAATGTGCTTATTCATAAGAGAAATGTACAGGACTCACGATACATTAGCACCAGCATTTGAGTTATCTGCAAGTTTGGCGTTTGCTTTCCTACCGATGGCCGGTGAAATGACACCAGGCGCGCTCTGCTGACGCTTGCGCGTGGCACTTTCTTTCCAAGGCTTCAGTTTCAGGCATTTCAAAGTCCTTCCCCTCAGATTAGCAATGTCACTTACTTCTCAGTTCATATGCAAAAGTTCCAGGAAAATCCACTTAGACATTTTTTTCAAATAGAAAATTAGCTACATTTCTTGTGCAAGATTGACTGAAGGCTAGCGTAGGTTTAAAACATCACGCTTGGCAAGCGTCTAGTTCTCAGTGAGGAATATGTTCATTGCTCAGCTAACTGCTTCTGAAAACTCAAGAGGTTATCGAAGGCAGAACAGAGCGTAACATGTGGACGTAATATACCCTTTTACCTGTTTTTCCAAATGTACAAGTTTCTGCTGAAAACCGAACTCTCCTTTCCCCTACGCGCTACCGAGGCACTGAGAGCAAACATATTATTTGTCAGAAAAGTCGACGGGACTAATCGTACGCCTAAGGTTACGGGAGTGCTTAAGTGCTTTGCTGGATGATGGCCTAATGGACCATATGTGCTGCCACAGCTCCTCGTGAGAGGGATCGGCGAAGGCGGCCATGCAAACGCACCGCGACTCCGGCTCGTCTGGGTTTCTTTTTGGCCCTCAGTGCTATTTGTGTGTGCGTGTGTGAGTGTGGGGGGTATTAAATAAACCTCACTTTCTATAAACAGACCAACAAGCAGGAGATCGTTTCCGCGCCGCGACGGAGTAGCCGCGGAAGGAAGCAGGTAGTTCGACTTCTCACTACCCTTTCCGCGCTGCGAGCCAGCATGTGGGAAGAGGGAAAAAATTAAGTAGTGGTCACTACTAGTCGAAATCTAATCTATCAGTGTCGAGAGAGGTGTTCGAAGGTGCTATGTTGGTGGACAAATGCTTTTTA
Source organism: Rhea pennata (assembly GCF_028389875.1). Classification (NCBI taxonomy): domain Eukaryota; kingdom Metazoa; phylum Chordata; class Aves; order Rheiformes; family Rheidae; genus Rhea; species Rhea pennata. Next base: position 46,405,703 of record NC_084666.1, read on the forward strand.
TGTGGGATGGTAGAGATAATGCAGGAAGCGTTAATTTTTAGAGGCAGGTTTGGTACGCTTTTTAAAGGGCAGATGAGGAAACATTAGTGATACCTCTTTGAAAACTGTGTTAGCCATTTCCAGAAAACTGTTTATCTCAAAAATAATATGAGGCACAAACAAAGTATGTTCAATTAAGAGCAGAACGATAAACTAGCATTGGAAAAAGGCAAAGGTTTATTTCAGAAAAAGCACCGATTTAAGCACAACCCTATTCAGAAAAGCACTTAAGCAGGAGCTTAAGGTCGAGCGGGTACCTGGCAGTGTTGCTGAATCACAGCCACGATTACAGAGCGTTTCATTTACCCTCAGCATTGCCCCCGGGTCTGGGAACGAATTCCTCTTCCCTTGTCTCTTGTTTTTGGGAGAGCCCTGAAAGTTTTATTTCGCCTTTCAAACTTGCTCTGAGGGCTTTGCCTAGGACTTAGTCCTTCTGGCGCACTGCAACTAATTTGGCAAATAATTTTAAAACGACTTCTGTTGTATGTAGAATTAGGGGATTTGAAATACTGTGCAGTCAGCTCTGATTTCATGAAAGCTCTGTTTGATCAGGAACCCAGGTGAGAGGCAGCGAGGGGAAGCTGTGACCCCTGCGAGGGGAGCAGGAAACGAAGCGCATTTGCTTGCCTCTTTGCAGAGTGTTATGACCACTCGGCCATCGTGCAAAGAGCTACCGCCTCCCCTGGCCACGTTTGAAGAAAGCTGCTGCTGTATTTTGTGAAAAGTCTTATCCTGAGGAAACGTGCTCCAGCGACGCTCCCGGAGACAGAGGGTCTCGTCTCTCCAACACCGTCTGCAGGGTGGACAGGAAGCAAATTTGGGGTTTGCCAACCCCCTGGCAAATTTTCCTTATGCTGCCATAACTGAGATGTAAGCCCAGAGGCTTCAGGCGGATCTGGGGACCTGCAGAAGTGTGGAATCGAGCAGCGTCCCCCTTGCCTGCGGCAACTGCTGTGGGGAACCTCGCTGATGAGAAATGCTCAGTAACGGCAATCTTCTTGCAAGATCCCCAGCTCACTGATGCAAGTGTCAACAGTAAAATTCACCTTCAGGAAGAAATTGATAGAGAGTATAAACATAGCAGTAGAGAGGGGGGGAAAAAAAAGCCAACCCCCAAATCATCAGTTTCCAACCTCCAAGTGAAGCAAAGTCACGCTTTGTCCTGAGGACAGAACAAGAAACTGGACTGAGTTTATGTAAAGCTACGTGTGGAAACCTCCCACAGTAACAAAATGAGTAGTAAAAATCAGCCATCGATGCAAGTCCTAGCAGTCATCTCTACAGCCACTGAATGGCGAGCTGCACGTCACGGACCTCTTCAGCATTCCGGCCAAAGCTCCACAGACAGAGACTGCTGCATGCAAATAAAAAAACAACGTATTTGTTTAATTCTACAGCTAGAACAAGCCACTTTTTCTAAATCAGGCTTTTCTGTCGCTTGGTTTAGAGAATGCTTTTGTCCAGCACTATCTGTGAAGTATTTAATTATTAGGATGGTAAAATGAAGATAGCAAATTCCTTCCTCCCTTGCCCCAAGGTCAGGAGATAGGCCTGGGTCCCAGGGCAATTAGCTATTGGAAAGGGTTTGTCAGTCTTTGCCAAAACCCACAGTCTTAAAATAACCCCCAAAGCACTGCGTTGGCTTGGTGTGTTCATTTGCCCCTCAGGAGCTTTTCCTCTTCGTTCCCCAGGGCTGGGTTGCACCACAGACACATGAGCCCCGGCCTCCTCCGTGGCACCGCTGTCGCTCTGATTTGCACGGACGCCTCCTGCTCCGCGTTTCCAGCCTCGTCCAGCCCTCCCGGGGAACCAGAGCTGGTCACAGGGGCGGCACGTCCTCGCCCGCCTACGCTCTCAGCCTGCACCGAAACGCCGTGCGCCTGCTCTCCCGCGGTGACCCGAAGCGAACGCCGCGGTGGGAGCAGCGCCTGCTCCGTCTGTGCAAGGGGCTCGCAGCAAGCGGGGCTCTTGGTGCACAGAGATTGATGGGGTGCGGGGTTTTGGTACTGTTTTGTCACTGGATCTTCTCGTTTGCTAAATGCTGGGTGCTTCGGTGGTGGAAACGTCTCCACCCCGGCGCTGACAACAGATCAGTACTCACTGCGCAGTTGTTTATGAGACATCGGAAAGACCCTGACGTAACTCATTACTGCTTTTATTGATTTACAGTCGGGCAATGCGTCAACTGATACTTTATGAAGTGATGCACAGAGGCTCTTACTGCAAGGAGCAGCAGAAGGGGGTTGCGAGCCGTCAGCGCTTTCTCAGCAGTTCTCTTCCCCGAGATGTTTTAAGGTGACTAACACGAAAACTGGTGGTTATTTGGGTCTTTCCCCTGACCCGCTTTGGTGAGCTGCGGTGAAACCATGTGAAATGCCCATTTTTGGTAGCATTTAATTGTGCCTCTCAGCACAAGACATTTTAAAGTTTCAGTGATAGATTATGAGCCTTTTCTTTTAAACATGCCATTACAATTTCCCATTATATTGTTGCAGTGGACTGAACATAGCAGCAAACCAAATCCTAAATCCATAAAAGCAGTAAATTAAATGTGGCTCCAGTGGTTTTGGAGCTTGACCAACAAGTTATCTTTATTAATGCATTCAGGGAAAAGGTCTCATTTTATTACATTATTTTCTTAATGATAAAGGCAGTAATGGAATCTCAGCACAACACACCAAAGGAATCTCAGTTTGCTGGCAATTGGGTCAAATTTTTGTGTGTGTGTGCTTGGTACAGGGTTCAGACTTGGCAGTGTCCGACTCACTGACTTCTGTCTTGAAAAGCACAGCCTTTTGCTGCTTCTCTGTACTTGAGAGCTGACATTTTCTTGGCTTTAAATGAAATTTTGACACATAAATCCCACACGTCAAATGATATTGTAAAACAAGCATCCAAGTGTCAGCACATAGCCCAATAGTCTAGGGAGCAGAGAATAGAATAAGGAACACCTTTATGGAGTCTTTCATCTACATCCAGCCATCTGCAAGTAATTTGAAACCAGTTTCAAAGGAAGCTAGGTTGTTTGGCCTGTTAGCACACAAAAAGCCAAAGCAGAAGTTTGGAGTCTTCATGGCTTTTATTGACTTGCTAATAAGTAGATAAAGCTTTTGTTTTCCAAAACTGTTTTCTCTCCGATAGTCCATTCCAAAGAAAGCCTAATTGAAATTACAGAAATCTCTCCCAGAGTGCCACAAATTCCATTTCTAAATAGCCTGCTGATACTGAAAGACTTCATGAAGATCCTTTAATTTGCAAAGCAGGGCTTGTGGATTCGGCACTGATGAGCTGTTTTGTTTGACTTTGGGAGACACTAATGGTACCAGGTTCCTACAAAACATCAGTAACAAAAGAGTGTGGATTTACATGATGATGGGCTGGCCTCAAGATTCATCATTAAAATACTAGAGGAGGCTTCCTGCAGCTGCGTGCTGCTCTGGGTACTTTGCAGTACCTACTTTTCTGTGTACTGCCATCGGAAAAACAGGACTGCAGGCAAGTCACAGTTTAACAGGCATCTCAAGGGCCTTCAGCTGTGGCAGACTTGGATTTAGTAGAAATAAACTGCAGATTCAGTGTGATCGTTTGGATATGAAGTCTGTTACAAATTTCAGACAACACAGAACTTGGACTTTTGAGCTTTAAAAAACCAAGGATTCACCTGTGTTCCCAATAGCAAAGGGCCTCTGAACCTCAATATTTAGCAACTACCAGTGAGCCTAGAGAAGTGTGAAAATGAGTATGATGAAATGTAAAACTCCAAACGAGGTTCTGGAATTTACCCCAAAACATAATTAGTATGAAAATGTGAAAAAGCCAGCAGATTAGAAGTAATACTATCTTTTAATGCAACCAGTTACATCTATCAATCAACCAGTCAAACATATTTATATACTTCTTAATATATATACATAAATCTATATATATATTTATAAATCTATATATATATTTATATTCATATTTTATATAATTATGTATCTACCTGTATATATGTGTGTGAATATATAAAAATGCATGTAATTCTACAACAACAAATGAACTTGAAGAAGCCTATTAGGACTGATTGAGAAAAGGGCACAGAGGATAATTAGCCTGGAAGTACTTTTAAAGCGGAGTTAAAAAATCATATTAAATTCACCTGTGGTTTTAGCAGACATTAAGTGACTTGGATTTCACCCTATTTGCAGAGTCAGTAGGGATAGCATACTTAGGCTTTGCACAGATTTGAATGTGCTGCTGTGCCTCTGGGGCTGAGCATGCCTTGACCTGAAGGAGGTCCAGGTGGCTTCTGATTGCCTCCATCCCAGGGGGCCTCCTCCAGCCTTGGCGAAGGGCTTCCTCCTGCAGCAAGCGTCCATCTGAGCCTGAGTAGCTCTAGCTCCTGCCTTGCGATGAGGGAGTGAAAGGGGACAGTGCAGCCAGGTGGGTCCGGCCAGGGTGTAGGCACACACAATAATTGTGTAAATCCTGGCACTGGTGCAGCAAGAGCTGGATTTAGCTGTCTTTATGGAACATTGATAACTGCATGTGTAGCTGTGTAATGGAGCTCAGGGCCTTTAAAGTTTTGCCTGTGGCACTGGCTTGCCACTGGGCTGTAAAAAATCCAGTAATCTGATGGGCTTTTCTAAAAAACATATGTATGTTTGTGAGAAAGTGTCTGGAGCAAATGAAGCACACCCAAGACAGTAACTGCCTGTACTCCACAGGATTATCTCTTCAGTCATTACAGTTTTTATTTAAACCTAAGAAGCCACTGGTGGAGAAGGGCAAGACAAATCTCTATGGGGAGGAGCTGGGTAGTGGTTTAGGTTTTTTAGCCCAGTGAGGCTTTTTAGCAGCGCTTGCTGTACGTGGTGCTTGGGAGGGTGCCAGCGCTTGGCTCACGGTGTGGAGCCTTTATCCTCTGCAGGTGCTCAAAAGGGTAATTTGGACTTCATCAAGTGCCAGAAATGCCTTCCTGCTATGCTGATTGTGTCTGATGGCCAAAAAAAAAAAAAAAAAGACTAATAGCAAATATACAAAGTGGAGCAAAACTTATGATGCTGACTTTGAAAAGCAAATGCTAATGAGACAAGGGTCCAGCTAAAGGAAACTTTGTTGCAAGCTACTCAGGTGCCTAAGGGTTTTGGAGATCTCCATCCTACTTGGTCTGAGCATTTACTCTGGTTGCACTGTGTTTTGGCTTTCTTGGAATGATTTGTGGTTCAATGTGTGTGCGAGCAAGTGGGGGAGGAGAAGCCCTCATGCACTGCCATCTCGAAGGTTTCTGAGTTCAGCCATATGTTATTTACATCTCTGTGTACAAGCAAAAGATTTTACGGAAACTTTCTACCATTTTTTCCCTTTCATGTTTGTCAGTGACACGATATAATGAATTACCTGGTGTGTGTGAGCAGATCACCTCCTTGCCACCTATTCACCCACCTCACTAGGCCTGCCACATTCAGAGTGGTTTGCAAGTAAATGACACTTCTTAAACTTGTGGTCACCGCAGTGTTTCTGTTCTCCTTGGAGTTTTTTCATTTACCACCAAATGTGTTTTAAAATGCTGATCGATATTTAATCCTTGGCCAGAGACATGTTTGAGATATTTGAGACGTACATGCGGTTCTGCATGCTGGGTAAAATCCAGAGCTGACGTATACATTTTTCTTCCAGACTTATACCCCAACAGATGAGAGTGTAAGTTGGTGTCAGTTACACATCAGGAACCAGAAGAAGGGTTAGGAAGATGTGATTTAAGAGAGGCCTAAGTATCTGTCTCTTTGTACTGCTAGGCAGCAAGATTTTTTTCCTAGCTTGCATTTCTGTGCATTCTTTTTCTTTTTTTTTTCCTTTTCTTTTACCACTTCGCACCAGTAAAACATGTGAAATAGTGAGTTTGTGTATCATGTGAGGCAGTGCACACAGTTGGCTATTGCTGATCTGCTGCATCTATTTGAAACATATATACTATTCTCGGGAGTTGCATGAAATAATAAAGGAGCTTTCTTAAATTTCCTTGAAGGCATTATGCTGAAGATACATATATATATTTTACTGTTAAGACTATGACTAAATAAACCAGTTAAATATGAAAAGATAATAGCTGAATTCAAAATGTTTGCATACTAACATGATTTCCATTAGGTGCACTGGTGCTGGTGGCAGAGATTTGGAAATGTTTGAAACTTGGTATTGCATTCTCCCTGTTATCTTTCCTTGCTTTTCCCTTCCTCCCCCTCCCCCCCCATCTAGCTATTGGCCATGGGAATTCTGAGTCCTGCACAAACAAAGACTCCTTCTTGTCCACTCAAACATGGCCAATTTTACATCTGCTTTTTGGATTCTACAATGGCCCCTGAGTTTTTTGTAACCAAATTTAGCTTGTAGGGTTGAGAATATGTGCAAGAACAAACAGTAATGATGTAATTTTACCCTAAAATGTCAGGAGATACTGAACGTGTTTAGATGAAAGTCTGATTCTCATTAAAATCATTCACAAGACAGTGGTAGGGGAGAGGCAAACCCAAGCCCCAAAGTGGGGTGAGGGGAGGGAAGAATATTTAAGAAGTAGAGTAGAACTTGAGTGTAATTTCTGTCCACATATAATTCTGAAAATCTGTGTTCAGCTGCTCCATAACTTCATCAGCTTCCCTGTGCTCTTCTGCTGTTCTCCAGATACCCCTCTGGGAGGCCAGATTTCCCCCTTCCTGGAAGGATAACACTAGGATACATCTGTTTGCTCCCAGGAAACTTAGACTAACAGAGCTGGAAAAGGATTTCCAGGTCTGTTCCTGTGCACTAGAGCCAGGTCAGATATACCAATGACATTCTTGACAAAATCTGCTGTATTTGTCCCTAACCACAGAGATGTCACAACCTCTGCAGGTGAGGCAACTCCATGCTGCACCATCCATCTTCTTGCAGAGTTCTCCAGAGCATCTGATTTGAGTCCTCTTAGCTGCAAGCAAAGACTGCCACATTTTGTCCTGTTCCCATGGATGCAGAGAACAATTTATTGCTTCCACTTGCAGCATTACAGCCTTTACAGAGCTGAGGGTGTCTTTTCTGGGTCTTTTCTTCTCAAAAGCCTCCTGAGCAACCTCAGTTTGTTCGGCCTTTCCTCAGAGGTCATGTTTGTAAGATGATTCTTGTTAATCTCTCCTCTGGACTCTCTCTCGTTTTTGTGTATTTTAGCCAGCGACTATTGAATATAAAATGTGGCCGTGTAAAAAGCTGCTTTTGGTGCCTGTAGATACTCCAAGTTCTTGGGACGTTCATGCAAGCCAGGATTTCTCCACAGCTGTCTGGGCCACTTTGTCCTCTGAGGAATGCATGTGGCAAGAAATTCATACGCAAATTGTGCTTACAACAGTGAATATGGGAAAAGGGAACATATGCGAATGTCCTCTGACAGTTAAACAACACAGACAGTGAAAGGATGTCTTACAGAGAGAATACTTACAGTAACGTGCTGAGAAAAAATAAACATATTTAATTCTCCTGGCAGCCAATCAACTTTGCAAAAATTATTCTCCTCCACCCATAGCAGGCCTCAGGCAAGGTCAATGGTACCCAGAAAGCAAAAGATTTTGTCTTGGAAAATGATCTCACTACACTAATCTGCTGTTTTTGCTGAAATGTCTTCCTCATGGAGGAAAAGACCCACGGTGTCTGTGGGTTTCCTTCGCGCTGGCGCTGCGGGAACACAGAGTTATGCTGTGCTGTGGGGCAAGAACGTGGCGCGCCGCTCTCCAGGAGAGCGTTTCTGCACCGTTTCTGCTGGGCGCCCATGGCTGTGCAGAGCCGCTCGAGGTGCAAAGTCCCAGCGCAAACTGCTAAGGGGGAGGATGCCGGCAGATGGTGCTCCAGCCCGCGCGCGTGGTTCCCAGCTTTGGGAAGGCTGTTGACAGCTCTATTTTCCCATTTTTAAGGGCACTTTGCTTCCTTCCAACCTCTACTTTGGTGCATGGAGCTCTTTGCACTCTATGACTTAGAGGACTAAATAAATTGGTGAGGACAGACTGAATTTTGGGTATCAGCTATAAAATGTGTGCAGTTAATTGTTAACAACCAGTCTGTAGAATAGAAGCAAACCTATAAGGGCTATGACAAATACGATGGGGAAAACAACAGTCTGAGGGAGACACAAAAGTTCTTGTGGCAATACAGAGCACAGAGAAGGAACTAAATTCTTTAAAAATCTGTTTACTTGGGTTTATTTTCCTAGCTCAAAAGAGACTTGAGGAAATCCTGTGTGTTTCTTTTTCTTCCACTATTATGCTGTTACAACTGATAGAAGCTGAGATTAGAAATGTTCCCCACGAACAATAGAGTTGTATGATAAAGATACATATCCTGTAAGTTAACAGGGTCATGCTGTTTCCCATGTTTCATGTCCAACATAACTTGATGCTAGCCTTGTGGTGAGAGTGCAGTAATTCTTTAGCCAAATCTGCCTATGCATTGATCCAGTGGTCTCCAGTGGTATTTAAAGTCAAAGAACTTTAAACTTAGAGGCTATAGGTATAGGAAGCAAAAAAAAAATTGCATCACGCTTAACCCCATTCTCACTAAAGAAGGGACTAATCCTTCTTTACCAGGATAAACTGTATCAGTAATTGTTTGGTTTTGGGTTTTTTTTTTTTTGTTTTGTTTTGTTTTGTTTTCCAAGAAGCATTAAAAACAGAAGGCAAATTTACAATGAATTACTGTGTAGGCATATTAATCAGCAATGCTTTCTATCAAGCATAAAGTAACAGACACTGCTCAGAAACCATTTTTATTTCCATTCTTTCTCTCTAATATGGAATTGTGTTCTGCTCTGTACCTTCTGCTGTATCTAGACTGGGTTAATACTGTTTAATTGGCTCACTTGAAGAGTAAATTGTAATATGGAAAAAGCTGGGTTTTTTCTTGGAGCATTTCGGTCCTTGGCTTTTGAAATACAGTGTCAATTCCAAGTTTTGCAACCTTCTCATGTCATATATAGAGGAAGGATTTAAATAAGAGTAGATAATGGCCTAACAGCATCCCAAAGGTGAAGCGAAGCTGAGTGTGAGCATGATGTTCCATAACTTTGTTCCTCATTGTTCCTAGTGGTGGGATCAAGCTCCAAAATCTCATTTCTCATAGCACTGTAGTGATCAGGGCTTTTGGAGATGGGGTTTTACCTTACCCTGTGATAAAGGTAATACGTAGCAGTAAGCACCTCACTGTCAACATATCTCCAACTGAGGTGGTCAGGTATTGGACCGTCCTTCACCAGGATATGTACTTTATGTCAAATTTTTGAAAAATTGAACCTAAACATGACTCTGAATCCAAGGTTTAGAGCAGAGACATATCCAGCTTCTGGGAAAGCCCAAATCTACATGGCAAAACTATCTAACGCGTGAGCATCGATCGCTCTGGTGTATGGCCAGGAATGCCCAGAGGAGATGAGCTTCCTGCAAACATTAGGATGTATCTTTAAAAACATATACATGTTCACAGAGACAGCTGTGCCCACCAGTGCTACCACCACAAAATCGGCATGTTTGCAACCAGGGGAAGGTGTCCTCGACTCCCTAAGAGGTTTTAAGATCAGAGGAACTGAGTTGCAGCTTGTTTGGAGCAGGAGTCGAATCCGCTTTGGGAGGTTATCTGTGTGACCAGCAAGCCCCTCTGCGAGCTGGCTCTTCCTCGCGCGCTTTGCGTCAGCCCCGTCGCGTTTAATCCACCCTCTGGGCAGCCAGGGCTGGGGCTGAAGCACAAAGGGGCTCCTGCGTCCTGCGCGCCCATCGCCGCCCGTCCGCCTCGCTGCTCTCGCCGCTTTGTAAAGCGGCCAGGGCAGGCGACACCGAGGAGCTGCTTCCGCTCTTCGGTCTCTGCAGCGTGTTTTAAACGGTGCTCATACCTGCTGCTGTGGCTCCGCCACGCTTGACGCGTCCCCCCGACCCTTGCCGCCCTCGCGCTTCATTTGCAAATGCTCTGATTTTGGTACGCACCAAATAGACTCTAGAGCAGAAAATAAAATCTTGAGCCAGTAACTCTCTGGCTGAAGGGGCAGCGGTTTGTCTTAGTATCAGAAACATCAGTGTGTGTAAATTGAATCATACCACTTCTATCACTAAACCTTGATCCTCTGCATAGGGGCCGTGCAAGAAAACAGCTTAGCCAGACAAGCAAAGGCGTCGTGGCCTGTATGCATGTGTTCTGGGTTGTGTGAAACATTTAATTTGCCAAAAATGTCTTATTTTCTTTTGCGACTGTTTCTATTTTATTCTATTTTTATTACTTAAATAATGTTTCCAAAAATATCATTTCAAAACAAGAATAACAAAAGGTTTCATTTTGAAATAGCCAAAAGAATGTTTTCAATGTACATAATTCCTATATCCTCTTAGTCTGAAGCAAACAACTTGGGGGGGGGGGGGAAATAATTTTACCTATAAGTTTCTACCTTTGGTTTTCACCTAAATTTTTTTTTTGATATCCTCTGAAAAACTTCTTCCAGCTAGACCCATGCAACTATACGTTCGGCATCAATTCATCTTCCAAAACTGCTCCTGCAGTTCTTATTGTTATTTATTATTCATGTTAGCACCTGTGGGATAAAGGAGTCTTGTCTCACTAAGTAATAAAAATACAGTCTTCATCTCTGAAACCTCATCATTTATAACATCTCTAAGGGATTTCGAGGCATGAAATAATTCAGGTCTGCTGTTCTGTTTGCATTAGCTAGTTAGTTAATTCTTTGAGCGATATGTGTAAAATGTTGGATTCTGTGAAAGAGACGGCAGGCCTGACTCCCGAGGAACTGCCTTGTAATATTTACCAGATTCAGATCTCCTTGTTTTCGTAATATCTCCGTGCTAGACTAGTCTCATGAAAGACAAATGAATGAACTATAAGAAATTCACACTACGCAGCATTACTATAAGCAATAAATCTCCTGTAGTAAAGGAATTTGTGTAGAAATAATAAAAGTATCGGATGCTAAGAAGAAGTAAAACCAGCTGTGTAATACAAAAGAAAATCTTTATCCTCATCTCACTGGTGAAAACTAATTCAAACAAAATCCGTTACATAAATCACACACTCGAAATTATTTACATAAAAACAGATGGAGAGAGTTCCTACTGCAATAGTGATGTTTTAGCAACGTACGTCTTCCACAGGGTCACCATCTCCCTGAAAGCAACGGGTTCTACTCTCCTTCCGTGGGCAGCATGAATCTGGGCTAGCCCCAGCTCCTCGGTAGGCATGCGCCCGCCGCTCATCGGGGACCAAAATTACCTGCTTGGAAAAGACCCAAACGTATGTTGAGGGTCGGGCAAGTTGGGCTAAGCCTTATTTGCAATGGACTTACTGTTGCACCAGTGTAGAGGTGAGGAGGTGCTAAGAGCTAAGACGCAGGTGGCTCCACGTGCTCTTCTTCCGCTGATAAGTGAGGGTGACTCCTCATTCGGAGTGACTGGAAAGTAGGATCTGAAACCCTACTCCTCCTCCCAGTTATTCCCTCTTTTAAAAACAGAAAATGAAATCACTGCAGTTTCCACCTTGGTTCACGGTGGTCCCCCCGCTTTGCGGTTGAGTAGAAACCGTCTGTGCAGCAGCTAATTCCTTAGCTCCCGGGTTACTTTCCATGGCTTTCCCAACTGGTGTGAAGACTTGCTTCATGTTAGAAGCATACTGCTCCTGTCAAAGCAACAGTGGTCGTTTCTTCCACATAATGGAAATATACTCTGTCCCTTTAAAAATATATCATAAAAGTGAATGTTCATAAAATATGAGTCAAGTTTCCATATACCTTAATCAAATTCTAGAGGGTCTCCAGGGGACAGTGCTTTCGCTGCAGCTGTGCAGCATGGAGTTTGTTCCAGTACTGATTGAAAATATTTTTGTGCTTCCTTCATTTTTGCCGGTGAAACCCCCAAGGCACCCTCCGCTGGCCAAAGGCGCCGTTATTTGGGGTGACAGTGATGGGTCACAGAGAAGGTGCAGAGCACTAACTAGCAGATTTGAAACTAGTGGAGTCTCAGAACTGACTGTCAGTCTTGTAACCTTCAGAATAAAATGTGTCTGTCTTCCTCATCGTCTATTTTTTATTCCATCGGGGAATAGGCAGGACCAGGTTTGCATGAGCTACAGAGACTGTCTGTAAAAGCCATAATGTGATTGGGTGTCATAGTTTTTAGCATGTTGGTTTTTATGGAACAGTAGGGTTTCTGGACTTACTCAATTTGTTTCTTTTTTCCCTTTTCCCATTGTTTTCCCAGCATTACTGTCGCCCTGGCTGTCCAGATAGTTCAGTGCAGTCATGGTAGCACCTGAGGTTCATCCAGAGCTTTTGCTTTCTTCCCAGTTTGAGTATCTCTGCCTGGTGTTACATTTTTCATCAAAAGGCACGTTACCTTCCTGCTCTTTGCTGTATTCTGGCTTCCCCTTAGCTGCCACGTAAACTTCCTGGTGTTGCCAGGGAGCCTGTGTTTTAACTGGCCAGGAAACTTCCCTTTCCGGGGCCACAGGAGCTCCAGGTTTATGGGCAGCAGTAGCTGGGCACTTTTGACAAAGTTCAGACACTCCATCTAGCATCATGTTTTTATTATTGGTTTGAGAAAGGTGTCCTGATCTGGTGCTACCTTTTGGGTGCACCAAGAGTCTTCAAGTCCTTCAGCTTCAGATAGACTTTAAATAAATAAATAAACAAACAGATAAATCAAAGCTTAACCAAAAGGCCTGAGTTTCAAAAGAAGCAAAAGCCCATCTCAAACACGGAAAGAATCTGACCGTGAGACCCTGAACTTACTGCCGTCGTGCTGCATGCTTGACAGCGCTCCGTACCTGCATGAGGTGGAGGTAGCTGGTGCCTTTCCAGGCTGAGGAAGGCTGCATCGTGTCAGTGCAATGTTCTCGGGCGCAGACGCCACATCTCAGCACGTGAGGATTTCCCGCGACATCTGGGGGACGCAGGACCCGTGCTGAACGTCGCCTATATGCGTAATAGCTCTCAGATGCAAATGATCTGGCGTTTTGAAGTCTTGGCATCCGAACGGCAACCATCCATCAGCTTCCAGATGACACTGGCAGTGGCTTTTCAAAGGATTACAGAAAGTAGACATCTGCCAGTGAGAGAGAGTTCTTCATTCACAGCATATTTTCCAGTGTTTCTTGCAATCCAGTTTTTAAAGATCAAGCAATTAGGCTTCTCTTTACCCCTTCCCTCGGGTGGATATTCCACATATAACAGATCTCACCATTAGGACATTTTTCCTAATATTCTGCCTAAAATTTCCTTTATTGTCTTGCTGTCTCAGGAAAACGTTTTGGTTGTATGTCACTGTCAAATGAAACAGAAAGTCAGCACTTTTAGCATCTAGAACACCCACCCCCTAGTACTTGATTTGATGTTTGTTTTGCTACTCAGAAGATTTGTCAGGCTGCTTTACCGTTTCTCTCCAGGCAAGACTTTATTTTTATGAGCTACCAACCCCATCCATTTATTATTACTGGCATCAAGTAAGTTCCATCCATTCTTGAAGACATAAGAAATGATCTGGTTTTAGACATCACCTGAACAAAGGCACTTAATAAATGAATGGAAACTGTGATTAGAGTCCCTGCATTTCTCTTAAGCCTGCCAGATATTTGCAAAATGAGAAATTCTGTGAAAAATGAACTGCATAACGATGTCAAATTCTTACTATTACATTTCAAGGTTGATGATGATACTGTTTTTTCTTGGTCAAATTTTCAGCTACAGCTGCGTTAAGGTTTGACCCAGATAGGTTCTGCCTGCAAGCCCATGTCTGCTCTCTGGATTGCTAGGATATCCTTCCTGGGCTTGTATATTCAGATCTATGAATTTTACAGCCAGAAGCAGCTTTCAGGCATGGTGGAGACTGTCTCAAAATGTATCCTATAGTCTTGGTATTAATTTGTGTGCACCCGTTAAATACAGCTCATGTCTAAAGTGAATTTTGAATCAAAAGAAATAGTACAGGGGATTATTTTATGTACTGTGCACATTTTTAGAGTAAAGAATGGAAGTTGTCTTTTTAATAGCTTAATTTTATGCTCACTGAGGATGACGAGACTTGCTCATTCAAAGCATACTTTTGGTTGGGATTAGGACAGAAATAGGAATATTGATCTGGGAATATTGATCTCTGATTTCTGCTAGAAAAGGGCACAGAAGCTGCTTGTGAGATTTGTGTTTGTTTATAGCCTGCAAATGAGGCTTACAAAGATGCCGAAAGCCTGTGAACCATGTGTATTCTTCCCATAAAAGTAATTATATCCAGACACAGAATAAAAACAGCTACTACAAAATGTTACTGCACAGATCCTTTCCCTACCAACTATTGAACATCCTGAGCATAAAGTCCAATTCCAAAATTTTGAAATGTCTGTTTTTAAAATCTGTTGTTAAAACTTGTCTCACTGTTGTTTCACAAAGCACTCTCTGGAAGATCACACACACACAAAAAAAAAAAAAAAAAAAGAAAAAAAAAAGAAAGAAAGAAAACAGAGAAAAAGTGGATACCTGTGACTTGTGTTTGGATTTCACTTTAAGTCCTTCCCTTGGAGTTCTGCTGGCAGCAAAGGTTGCCAGGACTGGATGTGTTTTTCAAGACTCAAAGCCAAACGTTTAAAGGCGTGCAGAGGCAGGGAGGGTTACCACCTTTGTAGGCATTTCTGAAAAGTTTATCACTGTTTACATGGCATGGCTTGTGTTTGGCAGCATGGAAAAGCCTCTCAATACCCATTAATTTTGGAGGCACCTACAGTAAGAAATTTCACAGCAATTTGCAAATGGGCCAAAGAAGCTCTGGCTGAAACCTGCATAACTTACTGCCCATTCAGCAGTAAGTTTGTCTAATTGATGCCTTTTGAGTATCTGCTGTCAACAGATATCTTAGTCTTAGAATTAAAAAAGGTTTTGCTGATATTTCAGTTCAGATGGGTTTCATTTCATATTGCAAAGTTGCCAAGGCCATCGAGGGAGGAGAAGTGGCTGTAGGACTTAATATTTTTACCACTTGGAGCAAGACTTGAGGCAAGTGAAGAGCGAAGGACATAAGCTGGGCAGAGGGTGCAGCTGGCTGCTGGAGATCATGAAGTGTGTGTGCATCATCTGCGAGCGATTAAGCTCTCTTTGCTTTTGCCATCTAATATGATTCAGGAGCGTACATACTTCAAAATAAATTAGACTGGGATATGGTATCTTACATCTATTTTAACTCATCTGTCTCTGAAGGAGCAAATTTCCTGCTCCTGGACTTCAGACCTGCCCAAAAGCCGTGACAAGAAGACGTGAAGCCAATATCAGCTACGTTTGGGGAGAGATGACAAACAGCAAACCCCCACGTGCAAATCAGCGCGGGGCTTGCCAAGGGCCTGCAAGGATCAGGCAATGACTTGCACGGTTCCCCCCCCCCCCCCCCCGAAGGATTTTCAAAACCTAAGAAATAGGTCCTGGGTGAGCTGCAGCATTGCAGGGGGCCGTGAGGGCTGTGGGCTCCCCTGCGCCGTGCCCCGGCCCCGGGCCGCTCACGCGCCGTCCTGACCTATTCGCAATTAGCGCTGATGAGGGATTTCTCAGACGTCTATTGGGCTGAAATTACGTTGCTCAGACTAAACATATTAAACGAATTACAGCGAATTAGCCTGCGTTCCCTAGCGGCCCGAGGCCTGTTAAAGACAGCGGTGGTAGTTACTAGAGCTGTGCCGTTAGCTACTGCGGTGTTGGTTCAGTGTTTCTCGTACGTTAAGAATACGATCGGAGATGGGTTCCCCTGCGACGAATGGGCACCTACCACGGGATCAGAGGGACAGATGCAGGTTAGTTCACGCTGCTTTCATAAGTAAGTGCTCTTCCCCTCGGAGCGCCCGGGCAGTCCAAGACCTCCTGCGGCTGGTGGTCAAGGATGAGCGCCTGGAAAACGGCCTTTTTGGGGCAGCATTTGCCGCGGGGTGTTACTGGGCGTGCTTCGAGAGCTGCGAACGTCTGCCGGGAGCCACAGCTGCACGCGATCCCAAATTTGACGTTTCCAAGGGGTAAATGGGACATGCTGTGCACAGCACGCGAAGAGTCCCACTGTCATCCGCTTTTCCAGAAGAGCATTTCTTTAAAAGTCAGCCGCACCCCGGGTTGCTGGAAAATAGAGAAACGTTTAGCTTCTGGAATTGTTTTTCTCTTTCAGAGTCTTTCACCTTAAGCTATTAGTTTTGCCACAATGAGGTCAGCTGTGAGCTACTGTTAGCATTGAACTACCCAGGTGAGATGGGAGCATCTTGGGGCTGCTCCCATAGCAGCTGTCCATTGGTACCGGCAGGACCAGTTACAACAGATCAAAGGCTACCAGAGACTTGATCTCAGAGGAGGTCTGTCTGCAGGAGAACTCCATGAATTTTGTGTTACCTCTCTAAATTTTTGTGGTGCCAAGTGGCCTGTGTTAGGTTGGAAAACCTGCCGGTCTGGCTCTTCTTGTGGTTATGAGGTGTGTTGCAAAGGAAGGAAGGAAAGGATCTGCAACAATGTGCAAGTGTGCACGAGATCAGAGTTGAGGGGATGAGGGGTGAAAAATCAGTACCATGGCAATCTATATTTTTTAAATTAAAAATAAGGTATACACTGTCCTTTCTCTGTGTTTGCTGTTGGCTAGTGTTAAACATAAGAAGGGAAAAACAAATGGGAATTACAAAATTTAATCAAGACTCAGTGTTGCTTAGTGTAGTTTAGACTGCATATTAAGATTATTACTGCAAAATAAGTCCTTAGAAAACTTTTTTTTTTTTTAATGATGATACAGGTATTTGTATGTTGCCTTCAGCTAAAGAAAAAAGCCATCCTAATGTAACCATCTGAAAAAGTAATTTAAAAGAATGTTTTACTCCATTTATTAACCCCAAAATAGAGGTCATATGTTTCCATTTACAAATATTCTATTGAAAAAGGATTATGTGAAATGTTTTACTTGCAGTCAAACAGTGTAGCTGAGCGTTTACCTTGTCTTGGCTTGGTGAACCTCAGATGTTTATCATCTCATTTTTTAATATATAAATACAGTTGTGGTCAGCAATATCAATTTACAACATCACTGAACTAAGACTTGTGGATTAAAATATTTCTCCCAAACTGTTGGATAACGCGGTAATTATAAGTGGAAATGAGACTCTAGTCATAAAAGGCCTCTAAAAGTTTCAAAAAGCAACATTTGGGCCCTGGGATAAGGGGGACCCAGCAAGTAAAGCTCTTAGCAGCCGGGGCTCTGCTTCGTGTCGTGGCTAATTGGAAAAACAAGCGCTGGGGAGACGGCAGCCGCCTCCTGCGCCGCCGCCTGCGGCTTGGGTCACCGGCGGCACTCGAGGCAGAGCGGCCTCGGTCCGTCTCGCGTGCCGCCCCGATGCCTTGCGTTCCCTTGCCGCTGCTCCCGCGTCCCCGTGCTGCCTCCGGGACGCGGGTTCCCGGGACCCCGGGGTCCCTCCTGGAAGCTGCTCTCTTCGGTTCTGCCACCTAATCGCTCCGGCGGACTGGAGCGCCTTGCTCGTCCCGCAAAAATGCTCTACGGAGTTGAGCAGGATCTTACGGGAAATGAATGGGATCATTAATGGCTCCAGTATTGCATTTCAACCAAGAACTGTGCGGTCCTATATCTAGGTTAGCAGTTAATTTAATTTGGGTAGATGTTTGTCCTCGGAACAGCTCGTTTCTCTTCAAACGAAGTTCCTCTCTTTTTTTTTTTTTAAACCCTGAAGGAGCGCCATTCAGATCCTGGAGTATGCGAGCTGACACAGGAGCATTGTTCAACAGATAACATTTAGCTAATCTGAAATTCCAAAATAAGGCAAATACTGAAATAGGTCTGAGAGAAGGTCAGATTTCAGTTTCTTCTTGTGTTTATATAAAGAACAGATTGTATTGCTTTCAGTCAGCTAAGATTTTGCTTTGAGTGTAGTGGTGGCATAATTCATAAAATGACAATGTTTTCTTGAGTCTTCATTTGAATTTATCCTTTGGACATATTGGTATTTTTTTCCATTTTGCCCCTCACATCATTTTGTTCCCCATTAAACAAAGTCACAGCATGACATAAGCATAATAAACTTTACTTCTTAAAATCTACTTTCATGAAAAAAACCCTGACCATCCAGACTGAAAAAAAAAAAAAAGATATTCTAGCCAACAACCTATGAGCTATAGCACATGCAAGTTAGTTCTTATTTTACTATATACTTAAGAGATTTTTTTTTTTTTTGAACAATCCAGAAGTCTTCCATGTCTGTCTCTCCTCACTGTTAAAATGCCCTTTTTTTTTTTTTTTTTTTTTTTTTTTTTTTTTTTAGCAAATAACACCACCCTTGCTGAAGTGACAGCCCATCATTTCGTGTCCAATCTGCAATGGATACAGAGCGGAGTTTGTCCCGTTCCTTTTGGCAACCAGCATTTACAGGAGGTCACATCTCCCCTTATTCATTGCTGCTGTGACTGATACTCTGACCTTGCTGGCCACATGGCTTAGTCTCCTTGCTCTCATCTGGGCTTGCTCTAAGTGAGCTGCTAGCTGATCCACATCATCCTACCCATGCTGGGCTGAAGGAAGAAATTACACAAGCTAAAAAAAAGCACTCACAAGCCATTGCTAGATGTTGCAGTTGCACAGCAGGATAACGTATGCTCAGGATGGCTCCAGAAGGTTTGTCCTACTCGCTGGAAATTTCATCCCTTCCAGATTTTGCATTTTCTTTGTTAGTATTTTGGACTGCAGCCCCCACACACTCAGACCAGGAAAGCAAAGTAAATCTGTGCTTTCTAAGGGTGAACCTCTATCCTTGTCCTAGAAGGACTGGAATTGCCCATTTCAGATGTGAGGTTCATACACCACGAACTACAGACTACGCTCAGGAGGCTTCTGGGTGCCAGTACCTAGAATTGGGCCTAGCTACACCTTGGAGAGGTCTAGTTAGGTGGCAAACACCTCGTGCAGCCAAAGGAGAGAGTTAGGCATGGCCTGAGCTCTCTGAGCCCCAGCACTCCCACCACTCGGAGCCAGAGCTGTGAGCCAGAGCCTGGTGTTTGCTCCTGAGTAGCCATCAGCTGAGCAGTGCTTGTTCTCTTTAAACACTGTGATGGGAGGAGGAGACTGTGGTAGCACGTAAGTGACAGGAGCATCAGTGCGGATGAGATGCCTTCTTGTCTAACCACGGCTGCAGCAGCCCTTGGGTGGGAGCTCAGGGCCCAAGGCGAGAGCAGCAAACACGCAGGGGCAAATGAGGCTCTGCTTTCAATATGGTTTCATGTGGCAAAATCTTTCTGGGTAATCTTCTTGGATCAGGCACTCAAACTTTACCCCTATCACACTGAAACTATTAAAAATCGCTTCCTTGGATTTTGTCCCGCTTTTACTACCAGCCTGCTCACTTACTCATGTCACCAAGAGATATTTTAAAATAATGTTTTACCCTCTCCTCCCTATTTTATGGAAAAAAAATGTAGTGCTAATTGTGTTTTACTCTTAGATTAAATCCATTTTCTAATTGGTCAGTCCTGTGGGAACTGAGCAAGAATAAGTAACAGAAGTTTTGAACTAAAAATATCTGTAGCACTCCCATGGAGAGGTGGTGCTTCTTTGATGCAGTAAGGGATGAAACTAGAAAATATTGTGGCTCCATACTGGAATAGTCTATCCCTGGAAAATTCGGTTACTGGGAGATGCCATAGGACAAGGAATTGCGCTTTAAATACGGTTTGTGCAAGGCCGCACAGCCTTGAGGACCATTCATTGCAGCCCAGCTGCAGCAAGGCCTCCAGAAGCGTTTTGCTGGCCCGGGGGTTATCTGAGAGCCAGGATGTGCTGCAGTCTGCAGGAAACGGAGCGCTGGCGGCACCCTCGGCGCTGGCGAGGGCCGCGGAGAGCCCCTGGAAGAGCAGGACGTGAGCTCTGAGCGATTCTGCAGGGCAGCCCCAAGGCAGCTTGTTGCAGCCTGCGAGCTGGCCAGGGGGTCACGAAGGCGTGAATCACTGTGACAAGGTCAGCGTGTGGAGGGGGGAAATAATAATAATTTAAAAAAGCACTAAAAAATTTTGCAACCGTCAAATAGTTCAGGGATGAAAAAGCCACTGCTGACGGCTGCTGAAACCCAGTCTTTTAAACACAGTGATGATCTTGAATCCCTAGAATTTTAAACTAATTAAAATGAAACTGAATGGAATTAATATAAACATAGCCTCAAACCAGGGAGAAGGGAAACAAAACCCCATACAGGCTGATCTGATGAAGATTATGGAATGTAAGTGCCATTCAATTTTTCTGGAATACCACATTATTTTTTATTCTGATGTTAATAGGAAAATATTTTACAGACTCTCTCTATAGGTTATGTTGGATTTGATTCCCATGTCTCCTTTTGCAATAATGCTAATGGCAAAAGAAATGCACATCAATGTTGTTTTAGCTGCAGAAGAAATACCAGGGAACTAGGACCTACACTGTGCACTATCACCTCGTCAACTGGTAAATTACTAAATCAGAATTTTATGAAATTGCTCAATCAATATTTGTGCAGATGGCTTCCAGGAAAAAGCACTTCTGTGTTGTTTAACTCCAGTGTATAGCAGATGGCTAGAGACAAGCCATTTCTTTTCAAACAGGCTCATATTAACATTTTAGGATACCTTTCTTTAGATGCTTATTAGTTCTTGTAAGTCAGCCATTAAATCCTGCCTTATGTATTACATTTTGAATAAAATTCAGTCATATGCAAAGCCTTCAAGCAATTTTATGTTATTTACAAAAAGGTAAGTGCAAACTCTCCCTTCAGATTTGTATTTTGTTTAAGCCTCTAGTATTCGGCTGTTAGAAGTCAATTATTGGTCTGCACTTTTACTGCAGTTCTGTAGCGAACCATACATGAGACCAGTTCAGCTATTATTGCTAATTGACAGATGGGTCTTTTTCTTACTCTCCTCTTCTTTTTAATCTAAATGCTAGTCGTGCTTTAGGCAGCTCAGCAGATCTCAAAATGAACCAGTAAGAAGGAAACAGCACTTAATCCTGCAGATTATTACTTGTGGGGAGAACAAATTTTTATCGCTGTCAGAGGTAGCAGGATGACAGGTGCCTGGTGGGTGACCCTGCCTGGGGGCTTTTCCCCCTTGGGGTCACCAGCAGCATCACAACGCGTGCAGCCCCCCTGTCCTTAGGGGCTTGGAGGGCATGTGAGCAAACCTCTCTGTCCGTGGGTTTCGCTCTCTCAACTTCAGCACGCTGTGGCAAAGCTGTCCACATGTGACAATTCAGAAAAAGGGGGGAGGCTACCACAAGCCCCGAAACCACACGTGGTCTTCATGTACAACTCGGTCATTTGTAGGCCTATTGCACTGACAGAAGTGGGGTAGGCCCTGGGATCTATAAAACATGCTTACTGTTTGACCTGAACTGCTTCCAGCAGGCTTGGGGTCTTTTCTTCCAACTACACAGACTTATTTCTCTAAAAATGTTTTTTCTTCTGTGCTTTCCAGCTTCCCAGTCCATGATTAGCCATGATTACTTACACAGAAGTGTTAGTTTTTAAGTGACAAAATGTAGTTGACTGTTTCACACTTGTTTCTGAAATGTTGTGACCACAACAGGAAAAACAGGACAATACATGCTGGAAATTAATGACTGTCAGCAGATGTAAATATATTTTTCCAGCATATCCCCAAGCACTATATCATCTGACTGCAGTGACTTTTAGATGAGTCCTTGCTCTGAATGCATCTTTGTTGGAGTTTTATACATTAACTGCAAACTTAGCTGAGTTTTGCTATGCAAGAATAACATTACCAGATGTATATTCTACTTTCTGATATGATCCTGAAAACGATTATGTAGGGACTTAAACATTCATTTAAAAGCTTTAGCTTTGTGATAATGAGTTACGTGTCAGAAAATGTTTATGATAGGACTTAGTACAACTCAATGCCCATTGAAGAACTACCATTAAACCCAGAACAGTTGGCATTTTTTCACTCCCATTACACCCACTGCAGTTAAAAAAACCCATTACTGAGCGATGAGCAACAACTCTTTGAGATCCCTTCAGTCACTTCTGCGTTTTGTTTCCCTTGTGAGGGGTGTGCCGACGTGCTTTGGAGGTGTTGTTACGGCCTTGCGGTGGGAGTGCAGGAGCTGCACTCCTCAGAGTGGTCTTGCCGTTCACACGCGCCGCTCCCCACAATTAAGATGCTCGGTCTAGGGGCTCTGAGCGTGATGTTGCAACCAGAGATGCCTGTGCAAAGAACAGGGCAGTCCAGAGGCTGTGTTTTGTTTTGGGTTGATGAGAAGGCTGAGAGACAGAAGCTCTCTTGAGCAATGGGTAGTTTCACAAGCATTTCTCATCAGCCACGGTGGGAAATGAGAACAGCGGAATTCTCCAGATAAGATCAATTTTGGCAATATTTCACATCATAACAATTCTCACAGAATCCTCTGATTATTTCAAAATCATCCTAGCTAATTTTAAAAAGCCAAATTTTCACTGAGGTGCATAAAGCAAATTTCTCTACCAAAATCCATGCAGGGTACCCCATCCCTTAGTGAAGAGGCTGACTATACCAGCAGTCAGCTTTCATACCTGCATAGCGTTCGGGGCTCGCTCCTCATTCTTCGTTCCTCTTCATCTCCCTTCTCGCTACTGTCTCTGTGTCTGGAGAAGAATCATGGGACTTTGTAAAGATTTAAGTGCTAAGATTTTCTACCAATTACTTTAAAACATCCTAGAATTTAAGTGAGAAACAATTTCTGCATAGGTGTTTGGAGTCATCTTCCATAATTCTTTGCTTGGGTACTTTTCTTTGTGAGTATGCGTAGTATGTTTTGTCTAAACTCTAAGGTTACTTTGGCCATAATGATCTGAGGATACAATTGAGATAAGATTTGCAGGGATGCGTTTCTCTAAAAAGTTTACTGTTTCTGTCTACAGACATGGCTGCCTCTGTGGAAAGTTTATTACCCGCTGAACTCCACTGAATGAGCGTTCATCTCATCTCACTCTGACCCAGAGAGAAGACAAGACTCATTAAGCCAATGGGCTTGAGTTCAATGGTTTCGATGAAGAGGAACTTTCTACTCTGGATGTGGCAGTAACAGCACCATATGTACTGCAAGCACATCACCATTTTCCTCGGCCTAGGGAAGCTGGATTCTGAGGTATTTTTCATTTATTTAATCAAGAACTGTCTTTTAGAATAGCGTGCCTGTACCACTAGTCTCTCTCTTTTTTTTCTTCATGGTCTGTCTTTGAATGAGTTGGTATGAAGAAAAACTGTTTAACGTAATGGGTGTTAGTCTGTCTTTGAATGAGTTGGTATGCAGAAAAACTGTTTAACATAATGGGTGTTTGCAAACTACATGAACTGCGGATTTATTTTCAAATACCCACAGAGAAAAGGCTTTTATAATACCACTCCATAGAGCTTACATAGCTCCATATAAATATTTATATATGGCCTATATTTTAAAAAGCCTTATCCTTGTGCTTCAGAATCTTTCCAAACAAACTGAAGTTAATACCTTTACAGAAATGGCCTGTTTCAGCAGAAGTTCAACCACGTTCCTGTTTAATCACTTAGGGTACAACGGAGCTTTGTAGGCACATCCCCACGGGGCGCAGCCCTGCCCCGCAGGGACTGCAGCTACAAAGCTCCCCAGATTTCTGTATCCTGCACGCAGAATAATTGCAATGGGACCTTTTTCTGTGTGAGTAACTTATTTTCCCTCTGAGGCTCCACCGGTTTCTTTGACAGCGTTCGTGAGGATTGCACAGAGCCAATGCTTAGCTGCTTTGCTCCTAGGCAAGCAGGAAGGCAGTTTCTGCATTTCGGCTTGTTCCATCAGTAGGTTGTGGAAAGGGAAGAGCAAGCTCCCTACTCGGTTTCTGCACTGGCAGTTTACCCAGGAACTCTTTTAAGACAGGTTTAATGAGTGTCAGGGTCAATTTATGGCCATTCCTTCATATCCTTTACTTTTTTTTTTTTTTTTTTTTTTTTTTTTTTAGCAACACTAAAGGCAGCTGGGGGATTATTGTCCCATACAACATTTATTGAAGTCTAATGGAAGTGATGGAAGTGTTCGTGTAGTACCAGCAAGCTGAGTATTTTATATAACTGTTACTTTTTCATCATATGGCATATTATTAAACATGTTTTAAAACCTGTTGTGGATCCCACTGTACCAATGGTATTAACAAAAATACTTGCCTATCCAAGCAAAGCAACCTTATGCATCAGTCTACTGGGGAGACATTTACTGTGCACAAGGTACCTCCTGGGCTGAAATCTAAATTTAGGAGTTGACTTCCTCTAAGTCCAGGGAATTTCTCAGTTGCCTTTTTCAGAGAAGTTTTTATGGTGTTTTGTGCTACTAGAGAAGCATTAAGGGGCACTCAGGGCTGAGTGAGGAGAAAAGTAGAAGGAGGAGAGCGATCGTTTCCAAACCTTTACGCCATCATCCCAAGGAGAGTTAGAGGAATAAAGACTGTTTATGTGAGCAGGGCTGTGCAGGACTCTGCATTATACGCCAAGGCGGCTGTGAACTTTATCCTCTAGGGCCTGCTGCACAAGCGGTATGACTAAGCCGTGCTGCTAGCTCCTTTATCTCAAACCACAGATCCTTGCATTTTGGGGGCAGACAGTCTGAGTTCTTCTCCATTTAAACCACTATCAGTTAAAAATGTAGCTCTGTGTATCAGCACGAATGGAATTGCCACTGCTGAGAGGCCATGGCGACTCAATATCCTTCTTGTCTTAGGTGCTCGCTTCACTGCCTGGTTCACACGTGGACTCAGCAGACACAAGCTCACAACACTCATTATGGATGAGCTGAAGACAGTCTTGTTTTCTATGCGTTGCAACCCTTCACGTCATTGGGATTGGGATCCTCAAACCACTCGCAGCAGCAGAACAGGAGTATGTTTTATTGCCTTGATGAGCAAAGGCAGCCCTCTGGGTGAGGGAACTTGCAGGTGGCTCCACAGTGAACAAGAACTTTAGTCTTAGCATCAAGCCCTGTACAGCTGGGACCCCATAAACTCCTTCCCCTGAGCTGGGATTAATAGTGATTCACGTCTGTGTGTACACTGTTAACGTATGTGAGTAGTTTTTACTGAAGCTTAAAGGAAATACGTGCCAAATTACACACAAGCTATGAGCTGTGATTCACTGATGGTCACTTTATAAAAGTTTATAATGAGATAAATGAGAAAAAATGCGTTTCCTTTGATTAATATGGTGTAGTGCAGAAAGCTCATTAAATTGAGAAATGATCAGGTACCTGGAATGTGTGAAAACGCATGCTGATAAAGGAAAGGCTCTTCTTGGTGCCGTTAAGACATTTCTGTTTCCTCATCTCCTAGCCTGAGGCCCTGTTTCTAGGCAGATGCATTTATCCAAGGTTAAACAGATGACAGAATACGCCTTTGCACTGCGCTTTGCTAAAGAGGCTGTCACTCATACTGCTAGAAACGTCGCATTGTGCACTACTCAGAAGGGTACTTAAAGCATCTTCATTGATTTCTTAGCCTATTGGATTCAAAATGACACGCTAACCCTGCTAAATCACTACAGGTTCCCTGTCCTTTCTGAGGAAATCTGTGGGGGAAAAAACACAGCTTAGTATGTGTTTGCAAACCAGTATCGTAATAACGAGCTACAGTCTGTCGGAGTCCAGCCGCCTTACCTTGCAAAAGTGTTCCTCGGAAGAGCTTGCTTACTTCTCTTTAAGCACCATGTAGTGTTGTATATTGCCTAGAGTCTCTTGAAAACTAGAATTTCTGTCCCATAGGAAATTCCAATGCTATATGTGTTTTTTTCGCCTCCAACTGGAATGAACTTTCCAAGTGTTGATTTTCCACAGAATGGGAAATTCTGAAGAGAAACGGGATTAAAAAAAGTCAGAGTGGCCCATGACACTGTCACTATGTGCTCCACAGAAGTACGTAGCTCTGATACTGCTTTGGATATAGCTTTAGATACCGCCCTAAACAAAAGCCTAGTGGCAGGAGACAGGAGTCCCGCATACCCTCGATCACATCCAGCTGCAGCATGCGTCCGTTGCACAGCCAGGACATGAGGATCTGCAGTAACTGGATAGACTGGGCAGCTGATGGTATTTTTGACAAAGCTACGTTTTGGAGCAAGTGTTGAAGAGCATAATGTCTGAGGTTCATCTGGTATGCTCCTTCATTTTTCCCTTTCTTAGCCACAAAGTAAGTGATGACTGTAATGTTTGTCTTTATAAAGTGAGTAGGAGTTATACTGGCTATACTGTTACCTGGCAGTCTTAATGGCACAACACTTAACTATTAATAAGGAACAATTATCTTGCAATTCAGTCCATAGAATGAAATGGGAAATTTCAGTAGCAGTAACCAAAGAAAATGTTGGCAGTGGGTGCTGTCTTTGGGCTATTTTTGCTTAACCAGACTACTGTGAGTAGATTTTTTAAATGGTTCAAGCATATAAATATTCAAAATGATGGCAATATATTTTATTAAAAACAGCACGTTGCTTGGTAAGGAAGAAGGAAATAATGGCTCAAGGGTCTGGGAATGGAAGA
The DNA here is from genome assembly GCF_028389875.1 of Rhea pennata. Classification (NCBI taxonomy): domain Eukaryota; kingdom Metazoa; phylum Chordata; class Aves; order Rheiformes; family Rheidae; genus Rhea; species Rhea pennata. The sequence continues at coordinate 46,432,309 of NC_084666.1, forward strand.
TGGAACCGTTTATGTCTAAGTCACTTTTCCGCATCCAGCCAAGGTCAGCAGTAAACAAGAATCATATCGTTACCAGCTGGTGGCCCAGAGAATGAGAAATAAATTGATAGTGTGAGTCCGGTTTCCATTAACAGAGACAAATATCATAAAAACAGAATCAGAAGTGGAACTAATTGACACTGTTGTTGGCTCTACCTGGGGAGTTAAGGACAGAGCTGTGGTGGAAACTTGACCACCTTCTCGGTGTTGCGGGTGGTCCTGCAAGAGCCAAGACTGTCAGGAAACGTGCCCTGCCCTTCCTGGCGCTATGATCATGGTGTGCTTAACTCTGCACCTTCCTCCTTGGGAGCAACGTGCCCCGTGTCCCTCATGAGTGCAGCAGAGACCTCTTCCCAGAGGGAGGAGGAGGCCACCCCTCACCTTCTTGCCTTCTCTAGGAATCATGTGCGCTAAAGGCAAGCACCCAAGACTGACAGATTTTCACTGGCATTTACATAAGTAATCGTCTCTCTGTCCACCTTCCTTTAATTATATATCTGCTTGAACTAGTAATGTTTTAAATTATGATATGTGAGTTTGGACTGAGGCGGCGGTTGATGGTTATTATTATTTTTATTTGTTTCTTCTTGATTTTATGGGTATAATTAATTTATCTATCTATAATATTTTAAAAACATAATCAAATGTTGTTTTAATTTGAAGCCAAAAAATACAGGCTCATAATATATGAAGGCTTAAAAAAATGATGACTTTTTAAAAAATACCACAAAGAGAACGTCAATTTAGCATAATTACATTAAAGAATAGTCCCTGGAGAGGGACAGGGGGAAAAAAAGAGTAAAAATCTGCCAAAACTAAAAAGATTGCATGGGTCAGTGGTCTCTTGATTACAGCATACACATTTTGATATGCGTGTGTATATATAAGCACATACACGCTTGTACATAATCATATGTAAGCCAGCATGCTTTAACATTTAGCTCCAAATTTATACTTTACAAAATGGTCCTTTCACAGCTCTGAAGAGACCATGAGATCCAGAACTACAAAAGGAAGCGTGCCGGTTTGTTGCTTTTTTTCTCCTATGACAGGCCAAATATTGCCTTTCTTGACATTAATATCTGGAAATTTGTTACACAAGTAAGGTAGGGGGAAAAATTAATAAATGGGACCCATTAACAGTTTTGCCAGAAAAAACTTACTAGATTTGGCAAGGACACTGATTTAATCAACATTTTTTCTTATTGAAAGCAAATGTTCAAGTACAGTAAATTTGAACTGGCTGACTGTGGAGTTTCAAAACGCAGAAAATAAACCTGTACAAATCTGTATATACTAAATCTTAAATGGAAGATAGCTCTGTCTGCACATTTTATGGAGGAACCTGGGAGAATCAGAAATAAGAAAAAAGGAAGAGGACAGCTTTGATGTCTATGAAAAAATACTCTCTGAAGACCGAAACAGTAACTCTCCTTTTCGTTTCTCGGATGTTAGGACGTTTTATGGAAGTCAGGCTATGCTGCATGGCTGAAGCTATTTTGAACTGCTTTTCTCTCACCCTGACATATTTGGTTTTATAAAAGGTTTCCCTTCAAGAGTTGGAAATGTTTCTGAACGATGTTTACTACGGCAAACAGTCCATATGGAAGTATAAAGAGCTGTTGAAAGACGCTTTGTTAAGAGAGGACCTTGGCAAATGCGGCACGGATGCTCGCCGTGCCCTTGCCGCGCGCGCCAGGCTCAGCCCTCCATCGCCAGCACGTTGGCGCAGGTCAGGGTGCTCGGCTCATCTCCCTGGAAGAGGAGCCAAATCCAGACGTGACCACAACAGAGTGGATTTGGGGCGGAAAAGGAAGAAGCGATCGGGGCAACGCAAGCCGTTTTCCCTGACCAGCATCACCCACCGCTGCACGCCGGTGGAGGGATGGGAGGTGCCCGCGTCCCCCTAGTAGGGCCTTCATGCACCTACATGAGGCCTTGCAGCTCTGGAGAAGCGTGGTGTGCAGCCCAGCACATTAGCTGGACACAAATCCTGCCGTCTTCCGTGCTAGTACGGTGGAGCTGCACGCGACTTTCTGCACAAGGGTAGGGAGAAAGGGCCGGTCTGCACCATCCTCACTTCACACATCAGCACAGGGAAGAGCAGCGTTATGCATCGTGCAAAACAAGATGAGCGTTTTGTCTCAGCAGCATTCACTTTTCTTGCTATTTGATGACTGGCACAACAATGAGTTGAAGTAGATTAAAGTACTAAACAGAAGTTATATGAAATGCCACATTTACAGGTAACCCAGTGCAGGGCATCCATACAAAGCTAAATATTTTCTTTATCCATCTGTAAGCGAGATCTGCACCTTGAATTAACTATGCCACCTTGCTACAGACAAAGATTTTGTTTTAAGTACAGGAGGCTTAAAAATAGCCTTCACCTCCTGAACTCCTTTCTACAAATGTTCCTCCACTTAACTACAAGCTGAAGTTAATTTTCACACAACATCTGCTGTAATCAAAACCATCTGTGTGCCTAAAAGTTAAGGACAGAGAATTTATGGCCCATGTTCTTCTCATCTGACACTGGGAAACTTTTGTGTGCATTGTCTATATGTCTGCATTCAGCTATATGACAACCACACTGTTTCTTTTTCAAAAACACTTTTTTTTTTTAGAGTCAGCAAAGAATGTTTATGACCAAGATGCTTTGGCAGAAATGATGCCAAGCTGCCTCTAGCAAAGATGCAGGCTACTGTGTGCAATTGGTTGTTAGACCCTGAAGAGACCTGTCACAGTTTTTTGATCATCTGATGTGTTTTAAAGAGGTTCCACAGCTTGGACCAGACTTCCCTCACTATAGGTAATTAGGAAAGAAAAATAAACAAACGCAGGAATCCTCTGGCTGCAGAGGAGCACCATGCTTAACATAACCCCCTCAGCTGCACAATGCCAGAGGGAGCTGCTAACAGCACTGGCAGTTTGGGGAAGTGATTTATGAAGCATTTCTTTTGTGAAAAGTTGGCATCTAGACAAACTATACCTCCACTGCTGCTTGTATACACCTCTGGCAAATATAAAACCTGAGAATATTTTATAAACAGACCATTATGCCCAGCAACTCCTCTTAAAAAGCACAACTAGAAACCAAAACAGCTTGATACACATTCATTTAGTATTTGTATTGATGATTGTGATATAGCAGCAGAAGAACAAGACACATCATACCACCTGGAACATGAAAAGAGAAGTAAACATTTCTTTACTTAGGTATCAACCTGAAATTCTCTGCTGATCATGTAATGCTGAGCCACTCCATTCTAGTATACTGAATATATTCTTAAATTTTGTCACTAAAGAACAGGTAGTTGCTGGTCCAGATGTGAAGGTGAAGACTCTCTATTAGAGGTCCTTGTAATTTCCCATGTCCTATTTTAGTCATTTGATAAGCACCTTTCCAACAGCAGCAGCATGTACGTGCTGTGCAGATTAGTACATTGGCAAGCAGAGATTCATATACTGCTTAAATAGTTCCTAATGTCTTCATTGCACACCTGCATCAAATTGCACTCAGATATCATGTGTGAACAATATCATTAGGTTATTTGGTATTACCAGAACTTGGACAGTTTCCTATGGGGAAATCCATGCCCTCAGGAGGCAACCATGGCCATTATCATTAGCACAGGAAACCCATCTTCTGAGGCTTTTTCTGCAGTCTGAAAGGTGACTTGGCTTGCTCTCTTCCTCTTTCATGACTACAGACAGAACTTGAAGAAAGTCCTTCTGAATCTTGTGTTGGCCTTTGTAAATACTCTCCTTGGTTTTGGGGTACTCTGATCTCACCACAGCTGTTCACTGGTTTAACTCCAGTTAACCAGATGGAAAAGTATCTTTTGGATGGAATAGGTGTTTCTGGGTAGAGAAGCAGCCCTCAGATTACTCTGGGGAGGTGAGGGAGGAAAATTCCTAATACACGAAATCACATCGGCCAATGCCTCATGTGACCAAGCCCAGGTAGAGAATCATAGAATCACAGAACTGATAAGGTTGGAGGGGACCTCTGGAGATCATCTAGTCCAACCTCCCTGCTCAGCAGGGTCACCTAGAGCATGTTAGACAGGGTTGCATCCAGGCGGGTCTTGAACATCTCCAGAGAAGGAGATTCCACAACCTCTCTGAGCAACCTGTTCCAGTGCTTCGTCACTCTCACAGTGAAGACATTCCTCCTCACCATGTTAAACCTGGTGTCACGGGAACACCAACAATAACAGGTTTCGGAAAAATTGTCTTAAGCTTATGTGATAGCTTTCAGGAAGCATTTCCATTTCATGCCACATAACAATGGTCCAGTGATGTTATGCTTTGAAGAAGTGTGGTTGGTGATCTCATCATTACCCTGTATTTGTGACACGTTAAAGTGTCCATAAACTATTTTAAAATAATCATTTGATGGGAAGATTGAAACTAAAAATACACTAAACCTATATTTCTGCATTTCCTGGAAAGGAGGCAGTTCTGCTTCATGGTCAGAGATGATGCAGCTATCAGGAGTTTTGTGTTCTAACAAACCCATTTTCATGCAAGAGCAACTAAGAGGCAAATGACAAAGTGTGCCATGTTCATCATTCAGCTAATTCAAGGCTGCTTGTAATTGGGATGAAAAACAGAAACATGGGCTTAAGGCAACTTAAGAATAGGCTAATGTGCTCAACTGGCAGATAATTCAAACAAAGTCTTCCAGATCTTGTTGTAATTGTACAATATAGTTAATCTAGTGCAAAAGATTTTGGATCTGCAGCCTCCAAGAGGTGTTCCTCTAATCAGCCGAGCTGCTTTCGTTAAGGTAAGTAAGTGGCTTGTGCCATTGCAGGCAGCACTGACTCCTCATGCGTTTCCAGGCACACGAGTTAAATTCTCCATGGTGGCTGGGTCCCGCTTGCACCAGGGGGATGGAGAAAGAGCATATTTGTGGGGAGCCCCCATTGCAGGATGGCTGGGGTGGCATAAAACCAGCTGAAGAGCAGCTCTAGCAGCAGCACCAGCATGAGATCCTCAAGGGTCTCGTAGCATGTGTCCCCAGCCCCAGCAGTGGCCTGCTCGTCCTTTCACAAGCGCACCCTCATTTGGCCAGGAGGCAAGTGGGCATAGCTGGAAGAGAATAAGGCAGTACTTGCACTTCATCTCCAGAAGCCGCTGCTAGCTACTCCACCAAGAACATATTGAAGGGCGTCCGTAAAAGGGCAATGGTTACTGGTTTTTTGGGGTTTTTTTGTTTTTTTTTAATAAAAGCAAGGATCTGGAGATGGAGGATCTCTCCAACCTTTATGTCACATGGTTTAACACAGCCTTTAAAATATGGAAGGAATGTTTCCTCATAGCACAAAGGAGGACTGTAAAGAAATATCTGTCTTTGGGGAATTATTTCAGGAGGGCACAGATACCTGCTTTCCTACCCCATAAAGGCATTCTGATTCTCACCAAAATCAGACATGGAGGCATGTCCAGCTGGAGAGCTACAGGAAAAAAAAAGAAAAAAGAGTGAGGGATCAAGGTGGGCATTTTGGACAACATCCACAGTGGGATTCTGTGGTTTCAGGGTGTTGCTTTTGTCAGGTTTGCACCTGTCCCACTTGGGAAGTTGTGTCGACTTGCCTGATTATCACAAGGGAGTTTAACCTGTGCTCAAGAGGTCACCTCCCTGCCAAAATACTGGGAGGTTTTAATATGCCATCACATCAGCTAAATAAACTCTCATTGCTCTTTCTGGACCAGTGACAAAATTTATTTGATCTGTTTGGCACCACAGATTAAATATACAATTGCAAACTGCAGGAGAGGATTTTTTTTTCAGTTATATTTTAGGTGAAATGGAGAGAGAGAGAAAGAGCGAGAGAGAAAGAGCAAAGTCAAATAACCAAGGTGTTGCATTAGGAAAAAAACCTTTTCCTTGGCATAAAGAGTCAAAGTAATTGGAAATAAGAGAGCCAGGAAATTATGATTCTAATACCTACTCTGTCATTTTATTCCCTGTGTGGTCTTGGGCAAGTCCTTTAACCTGCCTGTCTAATTTCTTCGACCTGTAAAATGAGGACAAGCAACCACAGAGGAGTATGATGAGTACTAGCAGATGTTTTTACAGTATGTTGAAAAAAAGCATGTGCTATTATTACACCCCAGGAGTATACCTGAATGAAATGAATCTGAAATGAAAAATTTGTATAGAAGATACAAACAGCTTTTATCTTCCTGTACTATAAAATTTTCTTTTATTTGTTTTTAATTGAGCTACCAAAGTATTCTTACTAAGATTAAAATTCTAAATAAACTCTGAAACTTCTTGAAGGACAGTTTGTTGCATCATGTTTCTGGAGATAATACTAGAAAATTTGAAATTTGCTTAAAATCTGCTCATTGGGGTTGGAATTCAATCCACTCCCTCCAAGGAAGTCATGAGTGAAGGCTGTGTTCTGTCTCTTTGCATTTCTCTGCTCATTCTATTGGCTTTGACAAGAAAAGCCGTTCACCAGAGCGCAAGACTGTGCACGTGGACAAACGGACTGTATGAAAACTCCAAGTGAAGAGTCAGCAAGAAGTGGTAAGAGCTTTTCCAGCTTTGTTACTTGAGTAATCAAGTGTTTTCATTGCAATGAGATGAACCATACAGCAGAAAGCTTAAATAAAGCTGTTCAGTAACTTGACATCTAAAAGTCGTATCCTTAAGTCATAGTCAGTTCTTTATTACTAGTCTGATTTTCAAAGATGTTGACCATTTGCCAGTCTTCACAGAAAGCAGCGGGAGCTGAGAAACACTGAGTAAGATTGAAAAAGCAGGCCCCTTGTGCAGGTACCTCCGTCTAATGTGTAAATCTAAGTTAAGGCAATTTGGTTTGAAATTTCTGCCTTAAATTTCCAAAAGCTTCTATGGTGACTCCAGCTGTAGTACCAGTCAGTGGGTTTAGGGATTTCTTACTGGTTTGAGATACACTTTAATGTTCATTTCCAGCAACGGAAGAAGGATTAAGATTCCTAGTAGTGCTTAAGTCAGGGTTTGACAGTGCCAGCCTGGGCTAATGGAGCAGATTCCGTTCAAACTTCGCATATTTACCATCCCCTGGAACATGTGTTGCTTTAGATGAGCTGCAAAAGAGGATATAAGAAAACTGGGACTTCACTGCTGTTCTCAAACAAAGAACGTATTCAGTAGGAAAACGGCCTGCTCCAGAGCAGTGACACTGGGATATGTTTCCTACTGACAGCAAGGGCTTCAAATCGTATCATATGTTACTTATTTACATATCAAGCTAACTCGTGAAGACAGAAGAAAGCTAATGTTATATCCTTACCAGCCCAGGATCTCTCTGCAGCTTATTAGCCACCTCTTCACTCAGAGGACGTGTGCTGTGCAGGATGGTTGCAGTTAAGAAGTCACCAGACAATGTCGAATCTGCACTTTACACCCCACTTTTAAGCAATGGATTATTTTATGAACATCCAGCTAAATGAGCAAGAAAGACTTAGATCAGTGCTCTGGGCACATGCATCAACCAGTCAAGACAGTGTTACTGAGCTGGCGTGTGGCAGGGGGTGGTAAAACACCTAGCACTGCTTTTCCCAGTGGTCCTGTGCTGGTGCTGCTTGGTGTGCATGCTGATGGACTAGAGCTCCTGTCCAGATACCTGACCTGCACTGAATTAAGCATAACCTCTAGGCAGTGCTCTAGGGAGATAGGCCCAGTGGCCACAGACACCACTAAAAAAGCTTTCAAGGAGGGTGGTCTCTTAAGAAAGCCCACCACCTTCTTTTCCTTAGAGGTCTCTGGGAAGAATCTGGTTTCTTTGCTGACAGAAGGTGAGTTGTCATAAGCAATAGTCTAAGCTTTTGTGTGGCACAGTGTTGGTTTCATTTAAGTCACTTAGCAGCCATGCTTTAGCTATGTGCTTTCGTCACTAATTCTTAACTGATGTTCCCAAATCTCCAGAATTCATATGCTGTTGTGCCAACAAACTGAATGGCTTTCCAACTCCAAAAATTATGTTTTCACAGTGCCTGAAAGAAAAGTAATTTCTACATTTTACCAAGTAAGCTAGACTCAAGATCACTGTATTTTGGTAACTATTTTAGGATATAAGTAAATAGCTTTCGTTTAATGCAGTTTTGTTGGACCATTGTATACATAATTGATACATCAGGAAGTAACTTTGAGAGAGCTGAAGCCGATCCCTGCTTTGAAAGCGTTAAGATAACGTGATTAATTCTGCTAGAGCTGTTGAGTTTCCTCAGGCAGGTAATTTTTAGGCAGGAATCCTTAGGCAGGACCTGGTGCTAAGCCATCATGGAGGATGACTTCATCTGGAGCTCCACATCACAAAACTCACCATGAAAACTCAGCCCACTGAATTAGCAAGGAGTGATACAGGTGAAGAATAAAATACTTTGGCAAAGCTTTACAGGGAAGTTTACACAAGCTGTGCCTAAATTATCCTTGATTTAAGCCCACTGCTATTAGCCTCTTGTTTTATTAAGCAAATTATTAAAAATAAATACTTCTTGTAAAACTTGGATATCAGAACTTTGTTTTTTCAGCAATAATCTATTTTCCTTGTTGGCATTTTAAATTGCAACCTTTTGCCTTGTAATTTTTCCGCTTAGCAAGTGGATTAGTGCCACTTAAAACAGTGAGAAGCAAGTTTTATCCCTTACGTTATAAAAGGAGCAGAAAAAATACCAAAGCAAAAGAAATATGCCATCTTTTGTTTGCACATGTGTGTATATCAATGGTTTTCTGGTGTAGGCATGTGAGAAGAGGGCCAGGAGGAAAGCGCCAGCATGATTGATTGCATTTTCCTGTTCACGGTCATCCGTCTGTGTGACATACGCACGACATTACATATGGTTATCGTAGAATCCACCCTGCTGCCTCCGTGTGAATACTTCACACATATCCACGTCAAAATCAAAGCTTAACTCCTTGTGCTTGTTTATTTTGCTGGGACAGTATCTAGGGAATGGTGACCCAATGAAAATAAAACGAATAATACAAGGGTATTCCGCTTTCAGTCAAAAGTCAGCAAAAAACAGACAAACACCTTCTGTGGCACAGAGAAGACGAGAGAATACAGCGGTCGCCTGACCTTTTTTTCCCATGGATTCTGCCTTTTCTACCATCAATCCTTTAACTTCTAACTTATTTTTGAAAACCGTTCTCACACTAAATTTCCAAAAGTTGTTCCAACTGAGATAGAATGAATGAAAACTGAATTAGATCCAACATCTTGCCTTTTATACTGGTAAGGTATTTGGAGAAAGGGCTGTTTAAATCTTTTGTTTTGCACAGAATAAAGCACATGGCCAGTGCTATACAACCTGCCAATTAATAGCAACAGTTATTCAAACCTCCTTTGTCCCCTTCCTCCAGCATTTTTCTCAGATTTATATACCCTTTGTCAGGGCTGCAGGAAGTATTGAAATCACTTTGAGAGATGCTTTTTTAATAATACTCCTTGCTCAAATAGGAGAAAGAAAGAAAAAAAAAAAAAAAAAGGAAAACAAAACAAGACCTCTTCTCTTTCAGAGCTTTTAGGTTTCTTAAAACATAGTGGCCTTGTTTTGATACAAAAGCATCCAGATATGTGGATAGTTGTGGCATTATAGTTTTTTATGATTGATCCTATGTTAGCATCAGGTCATGGATATGTCATTTAAAAAGAGGCCATCAGTCTCCTAATGTATTTCACTTTGCCTCTGAATAACACTGTAATCTAACAGTGTTAATTATGCCTGATATCATATCAGAATCTGGTTGTTGTCTCCAAAATATACCTGTTTTTATTTCTAGTTTTGTGGTCAGTCTATCAGAGAGTGTGGGGATAGAAGACTGTACTTAGAGTCCCTTTTGCCCAAAATACACATTAAAAAGTATTTTTCGTATCTCTTAAAAAAATGTTTTTATTAACTTTTTAAAATATCACCCAAAGTCTATTATGAAGATGTATGATAGGTCTAAAACATAGCTCTTGCAACTATATTGCATAGTTCATATGCAATATAAAGAATAATAACTATTTTAAGAATAAAACTGACGCTTGAAGAAAATCCTGTTATACTGTACTACCTTGCTGGGGAAGCAAAATAGAGCATAACCGTAGCCTATTCGCTTACTTTTTTCATTTCCAGTCTCTTTCTGTGTTAGAAACACAATCAAGATTTTGCAGAGAGAACAAAGTGCCAGAGAAAGGAGTAGGAGAAATCTGGGGGTTGTCCTTCCAGGCACGTGTTTCCTTGCCCAGTTATCTTCAGTTGTTCAATTCAGCTCTTCTTGGGAGTTCAGTATCTGTCACCCTATACAGATTGGTTGCACGCTTCTAGGTACAACCCTAGTTTCACAGGGTGCTCAGTATGGTAGCAGGGATCTGTCCTACTCTTGCTCAGCACATTTGGGCCAGAATCTCACCGGGTGTATTTTGGTGTGACTCCAAGCGATTGGCATACCTTAACTGCAGCTTTATCCCTCCAAGGTGCACCAACAGCATTAGAAAATGGACAGCAGACTCTTTTCTCCAGAAAGCACAGCTCTAAGTCCCAGCCTGACTTCTCTGGATACATATCGCGTTAGTCTTGAAATGTTTCTTAATCAGTCAAAACTTTCTTCACTTGCCTTTGGACTGAATGATAGCAGTTATGTGTGAGGCTCAGCAGGACTCACTAGCCTGGGCAGAGTGCAGTAATGAAGTTTATACAGCTTCCATGCTGCACCTAGAGCCCTCTGCAAATGGCCACAAGGACACACTTTCCTGAGGGTAAGTAAGTGCTGAGACAACAAAATGTTGGGAGGAGGAGGAAGAACCAGGAGCATTTGGAAAGGGGATGAGCGAGAGGAATTTTGTTTCACTGCAGTCACTGTGCTGCTATATGGAAACATTCCCGTCTGCAAGCAGTGATTTGAAGTTTTGCTGGCTCATCGAGATAGAAAAGCCACAGAGATCCAAGCAGTGCCTCAGAGGTCTCTAGTCAAAGTGCACCAGTGCAAAAATGAGCCCCTCAGCTGCAGTAGAGGGAAGCATAAAGAGAGCTGAACTAAAGATTTATGATAAGTTGTTCATTTCGGGGGGGGGAATGATGTAAAAACAGAGCTTCAATCAGGCCATGGCCAATCCTGTAGTCATTCTTTTCATTTTTAAATGAGCTACATTTTGTCCACATCCCCTTATGTTTCCTTTCCTATATGTAATTAATATAGTGGACACACTTACTGGCAGGAATGATTGCTGAAATTGCAAGCTGCATGTGAATTTTGGAGCATATATGAGGAAAGCATAAGGTTTTTTTCCCAAGACCACAGGAATATGCCATATGGCTGAACAAAACCAAGCAAGTTTGACCAGCAAGGCTCTTAACCAGCTGTTCACCGGCACTCTGCAGATCAAGAACTACTTGCAGACGGTGAAAGGGGACAGATTTTCACTGAGTAATACAAAGTGCATGTGTTCCTTGAAAATGCCAAACAAAAGCACTTATTTTCCTTCCAAGTACACTTCTGCAGTTAGTGCTCCTTCTGCAAAGATGTGTAGCTGCAAAGAGTCTTCCTCCCCGTTGTGGCCTGCAGAAAGGTTAGAAACAGTTATTATCCTTGCATTAAAGCTTGTGCTTCTGCTGCCTCCCCAGCAAATGTGTTGCAGCCTCTCAGCCATGCGGAGCAGGATCTCCTGCCCTCCCTTCCCCTGCACTAGCCCTCGGAGGAGGATGGAGGCAGAGAAGTGTCTTCCTGCAGGTTTGTGGTAGGAAGACACACTCCCCTCATATGCCAAAAGGATCAGGGAGGAATTTTGCCCATAAAGCAGCATTCAGGCCTGCAGGGAACAGCGGGGAGCTTCGTGAGTAACGAATGCACTTGGAAAAAATCCCATCTGCCTGCAGAAATTTGCAGAGGAAGAAAGAAGCTAAGGAAAAGAAAGAAAATTGCTGAACAAAGTCTTCCGCTCAGATGGTTTTCCCAGCCCCAGTCATAACCTTCTCTAACCCAGAATTTATTGCACTAACTGAAATGTCACTGACTAATCTGCGGGTATTGTGCGTGTGGGAAGAGAAAGTCTCCTGCCACAATGGGGGGATGAGTGAGAGCACCGTGGCCCCACCGCACGCGGCTTTGCAGCACGGACAAGGCGCTGAGGCCTCTGTCTCCCAGGGCAGCCTGATTGGAAAAGGTCCTCAGATCCCGCCCCCCCAGAACTAGTCTTACACTAACCAAGGAAAACACGCATAATCAAATTAAGGCACTTTGCTTTTAAATCAGTACCATTTATAGTGATATCTGTTTGACAGTTTCTAGGCACAGATTTATCCTGCATATTTTTCCTGGATGAAGCACATTGTTTTCTCAGCCAGAAAGCTGCACTAGAGAGGCTCTTGGGCACGGAGCAGTGCTTCAGGCCATCTTCCTTGGTAATGAGAAGGGGCAGTATCTGGTCTTAAATTGTGTTTCTATCTAATTAAATTCAGCAAAAGAGCCTTCTTTAACCAGAGCCAGTCACATGAAAGTATTTGGCCCAGAGAACTCTGATATCCGATATAGAAGTTCACACTAGCTGCAATGCCTTTCAAATATGACACAACCTTCAATCCAGCCATAAGCTGAAGCACTCCATTTTGTCAGTGTATCATCTCCTGCATCCAGGAAATTTCCAACGTACAGCCAGTTCGCTCTGGGCCTAGGTGATTTTATGAGTGCAGTTACGTGCCGACGTGATGTGAGGCTTAACTTGAGAGCAAGATGCATCTGGTGCCAATACTGTGACACTTCTGAGACATTATTTGGGGGTAGGGCTTCCTGGCAAGGCTTTCCACACCTCCTACCTGGACACTGTGAAGGGCTGTTATCTTCCCAGATTTTTCTCAGTAACTCTGAGAGCTTCACTGCTGGTGAAACTTGTGCTATTTTTTTTTAAAAAAAAATGTTACCTAACAGATGCAGATAGAAAATATACTCCCTTGTAGCTCCCCCCCCCCACCACCACCCTTTTTCCTTAGGAATAAGTGAAAATAAGAGGGAAAAATGAAGCAGCACCAGGAGGAGTTGTGGCTTCTGGAAGAGGTTCTCAACAAGGACACCGGCTACAGAGGCACAAGTGGCCATGACATAGGATTTCAAGGAAATCCTCATCTACCTTTGATTTTAGAAATGTTGTAGAGTTCCAGCAAGCAACTTGACAAGTTTGGGAAAGCCTAGTTGTTATCCACTGACCTAAAAATACTATTCCAAGACACACCTTCACACCTCCCAGAAAGATGTAACTGTGACCAGAAACACCATCTCACTGGGAGGTGTGGAAGAAGAGTGCATCCCTTCTGCATCCCTGCAGTCAGTGGCTGGGAGCTGATTGCATCCTAACCGGTGTCAGATCATAGTCCTGGCTGCAGGAGTGGGAGGTTCCTCAGAGATGACTAAGTGGAGGAAGACGATGCAGTGAAGCTGATGCACCACAAACATAAAATGTGTCCAAGACAGGGGCACAGACAGAAAGTAGGCAGAGAACAGAGTCTGTGCACTGTTCATTTCTGATGCCCTAAACAAGGTAAAGAATGAGAGAAGGGTACTCCAGCTTCACAGTACCTTGGGTGAATTTGGTTGGTATGGGCTGTGTGCGCTGGTACTGCGCTGGTACTGCAAGGAGATGGTCCTGGACACCGTGAAAGTCCATCTCTAGTGGCATGACTGCAAAGGTTGATCACAGTGAAGCTTTTGTGTGCAAAATGACCTCTGCTAGGGCTGTGTCTGCAAGGAGTGGTGCTGTGTTGGGGCTGATGTAAAGGCCACATGTGACTCTGGAGGGATTTCTGCTTCAGGAAGACCAAGTGTATTACAAATCAACCCGAAACGCAGCGTGAGATCCTCCTCTCCAGGGGAAGGAAGGCAGCCCTTCATCCCAGGTATGCATGGAGTGAGGTGTCCCCTCTCTCTCAGAGAAGAGAAACCTCCATGTCATTGCAAAGCAAACACTTGGGCATTATCCAGTGCCTGTAGGCAACAACCGGCTGAGGCACGGAGCCTCAGCCCACACTGGCAACAGAAACGGCTCTGAAAGAAGGCAGAATTACTGCTAATGTCATTTATAAATTACCATCTTTGATGTTTAACAAACCCAGACAGGCTGTAAATGAAATTAATATGTCCATGGATTCATACAGTGCAATCATTCTCCATTAGAGATTATAGCAATAATCCACAGGGAGTGCAGTACAAATGCAATTTGGCTTTAATTTTTAATTTAGGGGCAGATTGCCATGCCCTTGTTCACACTGAAATAGTGACTAACTTTAAAAAGAAAATGACTCTACAGCACAATGGGTCTTTGGAGGGGAGGCCTCACAATCAGCTTCATCTTGATATTTGCTGAAAATAGCATTATTTCATGTAGTTCCTGAAATACTGGCAAAAAGGAAATAGTGCTTGATTTCTTTTCTTGCACGGAATGAACTGACCCATTGTTGATTTGTGTTGGTTAGGGTTAATGTTATGGTATGCATTGGGACTGATCCTCTGCTAGATGTCCTAGCTGTGTGACCTGAAGAAAAGTTAGGGTACACAGGGTTATTTTACAACAAGCAGTTCTCATAAAGTAAAACTGGATGATCCCAATAAATGTATTTCATTTAATTTACAACCTCCTACACTTGCTTGTCAGAGCATGGTGTGATGACCTTTTATAATACCACCAAGTTCCTTTTGCTGTGGGAGTACAGTGCACAAAATCTAATTGTTCATGCTGGATTCAGAAACTAATAAAAATAACTCAAGTATACATTTTATGTGTAATGTTTTTTTAATCTTATGGACTGACCTATGCACATTACTCATTCAACTGTGGTCACTAAACAGCTACAGTCAGGCTGAAAAAACTAAGGACTAGTGATGGAAGAGGAGTTTTACAACAGTCTTCTTATACCACTTTATCTTTTTGTCATTGACTGCCTGGAAGCTGTTAAGTCCTAGTGTCTTCTTTTATTTTTAGGGAGAAAAAAAGTCCTAAAAGCAAAGTTCCAGTGATCTCAGATCTAGTTTATATTAAGTAAATTCAAAGTATTTTTAGAATTCTACATCACACACATGCAATCATCAGTCCATCTACTTAACCAGCATTTAACCAGAAAACAAATGCAGTGAAGTGAATTGTATCAAAGATGATGAGAGAACTACAGAGAGTGGTGTTCTGAACAGTAAATACACATTTTGCTTCAGGATTACAAAATATACTTTGGTTTACAAGAGCAAAAGAGAATATTTGAATAATGACCAAGGCACATGGTCTCTATGGGAGATTCACTTTGCCTAAAATCTGGCTTAGTACTTTGGCTGTGAGCCAGCAAAAGGCCAAAACCCCAAGAATCTGGTGATTCTAGTGTGTGTATAGTACTTCTGGAAATCCCTATGGCCACCCAACTAAAGTATGAGGCACCTATTGATTTTAACAGCTGTGACTGTAAGTCTCCATGGGACAGCATGTTCTCTGCTTAAGCAATGTGTTCAGAAACACTGATTTGGAAATACTAATACTAATAATGCATTTTCCAGGCTGGCTGAGTTGGAGTCATATTTAACAAACTCAGAGCAGAGGCAAAGGAAATCAGGTATTAGAACCTGTGCGAACCAATTCATTTGCTTTCACTGGAAGTGATTTTGAAAAACATAACTTTTATGGTGCACTCTGAGGAGTGAGTTTCATACAAATGAAACATTCATTTTATTGTGAAAACAGACTGCACTAGGAAAGGCAAGATAGATATAAAGTTCTTTGTGCCCCTTCTGCTTTATGCAGGCACATAGAGTGAGCCTTTGGTTTGAGATTATTTGTTCTTCCCTATACTTTCCCTCTCGTGTCTTTGTTAATCCAGGTTTAATGAAGAGTTATTGTCCATCCGAGTGGGTTGGAACCTATTGCACTGGGACCTGTATCTGAGAACCTTATAGAAATGTCATATTTCATGCTCACCCAGTATCTTGATCCTAACAGTCCCATTTGTGGAACTTGAAATTCATTAAAAAGTCAATACACCCCAATTTGTGTTCTTAATTGGTGAGAAAGAGATGTGTGAGGCACATTTTGAGTTTTGCCTTTTTTGGTTTTTATTTAGGTTACGGGGATCATGATGAAACACATCAGTTCTGTACCACAGCCACTACAACTTCAACAAAATATTCATTCGATCTGTTTTAATTAGAATCAAATTTTTAACAGGGATTTTGTACCTATGTAAAGACAAACTCTGTAGCTCTGCACCTCATTTTTCTCTGTGTTTTCAAAGAATTGAACATGTAATTCATTCTTTTTCTGCGTCTTGCAGATTATTTAATACATGATATTTTAGAATATTTCTTCTGTATTTACATTTTGGCACATTATATTGTTGCATTGTTCACAGTCTTTCTATTGTCATTGTATTGTTCTTTTTTGGGGAAAATCAAAGAAAAGCTGAGACACGCTATATCAAGCTAATTTGGCTACCTAATATTTTATTGCTCCCTCATTTCCTTCCGGTTTTCAGTTCTATCTTTTCATTCAGTGCTTCTAAATATACCATTTTTCTTGCTCATTGAGTAAATAATTTCACAAATAGAATTGCTAGAGGGCATATATCACACTCCTCCTCCTCACGCCACACAAGCTAAAACATTCTGTAAAACATGTCTTCATGCTATGGTTGACTAATGTTTGAAGATTTACTTTTTATGATGACATATTACAAAAAGAAAAATGAGGTGATTTCCACTGAGCTTTCTGAAAAAACACAGAATATTCATAACCAGTTTGGGATTCCAGGGTTTTGAACATCTCCTCCACTATACACTTGTCAGAGCTTACTGCCTCTAGAGAGATCCACGAGGAATGAATGCCTTTGCCCTCTCACATCCATTTTCTCTGAGTTTTTACCTATAGTCATAAGGCTGTGTATGTATACATAAAAAACAATCAGATCTGAGGAAAAGAAATTCCTTGACTATTATTTATCCACACGCACAGTCATGCAACAGTCTTTTGTTCTCAGGGTTTCCAAGTGGGTCAGTAAAACTTCTACTGAATTGTTTGTTTGAGTGAATTGTATGAATCTGACTTATTTCTCAAGCACCAGCCAGAAAAATAATCATTCAAGAACCTTAAAAAGCCTCTCTACTATTACTTGGCTTTTGCATATTGTTTCTGTATAAATTTCAGCACCGTATAGCAGGTTTCCTAAGGAAAAGTTTATTTCTACCTGTGTTCCTTATATTGAACAGTCAAAACCCACTCAAATTTATTCTGAAGAATAAATTTGAATATAAGGCCTGGCACTTCTGGGGAACAAAGAAATCCCTGCAGTGAGGGCTCTCCTGTGAGAAATTTAGGGTGAAGTCAAATGAGATTCAGTGAGCCAATCTAAGAGCTCATGAGAGCCCAGCGACTATGTCCTCGCTCATCTTCTCCTCCTGCATCCCCCCCGACCACTGCGCGCTCCCACCTGCGCGCTGGCCCGGGCGCGCTGGCGTCTCCGTGAGCGCAGCAAACACACGAAACGGCTCATCTGGACCCGCCACCGGCGCGGGGGCAATGCGAGGCTGAGCGAGACCCGAAATGTTAACTCAGAGGTTTCCCTGCGTTATCAAAGCTTTCTGCCCCCAGCCCCCTGGAGGCTCGTACAGGACAGCTGTGGGGCAGCGGTGCAGGGGAGAAACAAGAGGTGGTCAAATAATATCACAGATCTGCCGGTTTTGTGATACCCGGAGAGGCAGGAATGCGCTCGTGGGCATTGCCTTTGCTGCTTATTGGTAATGCTAACAGTGGGTTCAAGCAGGCTTCAGGTGTTCAAGAAATAAGACTAAATTGGACACAATTCTGAAGACTTTTATGTGGGCAAAGCTCCCAAGCTGTCCATGCTATCTACATGAATAGCCCCCTAAGGACCTCATTAGCCAATATTGTCTTTTTTTTTTCCATTTATTCCAATATTATCTTTTCTCAGTTATTCTCCTCTGGAGAACAGATGATACTATTTTGTTTAGATTACATAAATTCATTTATTTCTTTTTGCCTTTTTTTGTTGCTCATATTTCATTATATGCCTTTATTTAACAATGGGCTTGGTTCTATTCAGGCTTAATGAAGGTCTTCTTTTATCTTTATCTTACACTATTGGCCCATCAGGATTTCATCTACCCTCTTAGGAGTCATTTCTCACACATGATCATTGGCCTTAAGATCTTTCCTTCAGTTTGCAAAAAAGGCAAAACACAACCACTTTAGCCTGTAAAGGAGGATACTCTGAGGAATCAGTAGGGAAGATAAGAGAGCTGAACTAAACCAACAAGATGCTTGAGAGAAAATCTGCCTGTATGGTCTTGATACTGTTAGTATTTCCTACAGCACAGGCAAATGCCAAGAAAACCAGGTGGCAAAACATGACCGTTGCTCTCACCAGAGACATGACGGTCCCGCTGGCTCTGCAGCGCACCTCCACAGTGAATTCCTGTGGACCTTAATCTCGCTGAAGGTTTATACCACATTCCTTCAAACCACTTTGTGCAGGGCTATGTACATCCACAGCCAGGAGATCCCTTCAGCACGCACTCAAGGCGAAGCGTGTGCTCTAGGCTGTTAAACTTAATGACGCTTAGGCAGATTTCAATTGTGTGTTAAGGGGTTTTCTGTAGTGACGGCTTCCAATGGTTTGCCTGGAAGAAACTCCATAAAATACAGTTGGATTGAAGCATGTAGTGTTTTCACTGCGGTAAATTAGTTTGCCATGAGAACGTGAATGGGGAAATCTAAATCTCTATAGTAAATAACTCTAAAAGAATGATTTATACACTGTATTAAAAAATACTGTTGCAATAGACTAGACAGCTCTTTGGGGAAGCTGTATGTCCTCTTTGTTTTTTCCACCATGCTGGGTACATTATGGATGCCAGTGTTAACAAATAATCATTAATATTAATAAAATACTTGTGCTGACAGCATGGACGCCAGTTCTTAGTACCAAGCACGTGTCAGACAGATAAATACAAACCTGCTCAAATTTACCACAGATCTTTGTGAATTAGTAATTTTGTGAAGATGGGACCAACTCTCCTTTGTATCCTTTTCCACCTCTTACCCTGCCTCCATTCAGTTTGAATTTTCTTTTGTCGAACTCCAGAAGAGCTGCCTGCCTGCGTCAGATCAACCAGCCTAAGTACCAGAGCACCAACCTCTCCTGCTTTGCTCTAAGAATAATATAAAACAAACCCAAGTGTCAAGAGAGCACAAGCTGTTGATGATTAATGATCCTAAAGCTTGCATCTGACATTTCTTCACAGTGTAGTTCCTAAAGCTTAATTTGTCATAGCCAAGAATGTCTTATTTCATGCTCAGTTAACAGCTTTATATAGTTTTCTCCCATTAATAAAATATTATTAAAAGCAGACACCTGCTACTAAAGGGCTTTATGACTTTTACATTTCAATTTCTCCTCTTCCCAACACAGGGCAGGGGCTGCCCGGGCTGGTGGCGCCCACTACTACGGGCATCGCCCGAGAGGCGCCGCGGCCCCAGCGCTGGTGTCGGGCCCAGCCAGCTCAGGCTGAGCAAAATCCCTCGTGCCCGCAGCTGGGGGCAGACCCCGAGGGCTGGTGCAGGAGGAGGAGGCAGAAATCCATCCTCTGCATCATTCCTCCTGTCCTGGCGGGTGGACGCACTGTGCTAACGTGAAACACAGCTCTCCCAGCTGACTCTGCTCTCGGTATGTTTGGCCAGTGTGTTGTAATGTTTTATAGGTAACGTGGACCAACCATGAGGCTTATCAAAAGGCCGCCCCCCCCCCCCGAAATGCATGACCTCTGGGAGAGAGAAAGTCGGAGAGGACGTAAGTCCTCAGGCTAATGCTGCCAAATTCAGGTGAAAAAAGGCAAATTTTATGGAGTTGCAAATCGCAACAGAAGTGTTGCATGGAATCTCTTAACTGTGTGATTACCAAACAACAAGGCTTACCTCAAAACTAGTATGGCTCAGCACTGAAAATGCACTAGCGCTAGGTTTGGCACAGTATTTACAGCAACATTTTACCTTAAGTGAAGGCAAGCCTCCTCGCTGTGAGCAGTAAGCAACGCCCTTTCTAGCTGCTTGGTCTCATGCTGCAAGCTGTTACTCCTGCAGCTCGCGGCTGTGTAAGTGCAGAGCCCAGTGAAACGCCTGGTAAGTCAGGAAAGCAGCAGTCCAGCGGGTGCCAAGGACGCCTTGGGTACGTTCCCTCCTTCCCTGTTGTGTCGCCTCAGGCAAGCTGTATCGTGGCCTCGCACCTCTGATAAAAAGGTGATAACAGCAGTGAAATAGTCGCAAGGTAGAGGTAAAATACGGGGCTTAAGAAAGAGCGTGTCCAGTGCCCACAGTCCCAGCTGGGCTCTCTTTGTTTGCTGTCTGATTTTAGCACATTCAAAGCACATTCCATGTTTTCAAGCTACTTTTTCCACAGTCACAAGGGCTAGAAACTTGCTTTAAAAAATAAATAAATACGAAAGCTAAGATTCCAACCTAATCAAAGCACTCTGGAGGCTGAGACAATAAAAATAACAAGGAAAGTTATGAGAGCTGCTAATGCAGCCAGCGTCACAGTTGTACCCCTGCCACCTCTAGCTGCCTAAAGAGACAAGCGCTGAGTTTGTCAGGCATTA
The DNA here is from genome assembly GCF_028389875.1 of Rhea pennata. Classification (NCBI taxonomy): domain Eukaryota; kingdom Metazoa; phylum Chordata; class Aves; order Rheiformes; family Rheidae; genus Rhea; species Rhea pennata. Next base: position 46,452,971 of record NC_084666.1, read on the forward strand.
AGCCATCTTCAGAGCCCAGAAACATTCACATGTTTTGAGGCAAGCAAGATTATTTTGACAAGAGCTGCCAGAAGCTAAAAGGTTCATGCATGCAAGCAGCACTGACTCTTCTACTTACAATAAATTGGCCCAACTGTTCCCAGCCCAGCTCTAAGGGCTCTCCAGGCACAAAGAGGTTTTTTGGAAGACTCTCTATTATTTTCAGACCATCTCCAGGCAGCTGTTCTGCGTTTTCCTAGTAGGACCTTCCCAGCAGGACCTTATGTCCCTGGCCAGAACTCAGGCACCTAGTTGTAGCTGGAGGACCTACCACTGCTGATGTACTACCCATCCATTCCTTCACCCTCCCAGCTCCTCTGGCAGCTCCCAGCCATTGCTTCTGTCCTCAAAACAGCACGCAGCGTCCCTGTTGTACTGCTGCCTCACGCAGCCCTGTCCTGGGAAGATGCTGATCTCTCTACTCCTTTGGCTGGTGGGCAGGCAGATGGTTGGGAGTCAGTAAGCATGATTAAAGGAGCTTGTACCCATGCGGTCGTATCTCGAGGCTGCAGGTTGGACCCTTTCATTCAATCTGACTCCGTTTCACAAGAATGTCACTCAGGTGTCAAACCAAGCAGCTTCAGACTTTATGAAACAGCTGAACTCATCTTTCTGCAGGTATTTTTCAACAAATTGAGACAGGGAGAGTGAAAGGTAAGGTAAGAAAAGAGTGGAAAGAGAGGTTGCAGGAAAGCAACTAAGCAACTATTGTCTGAATGCAGCAGGCTACAGTCACCCTGGGTACAAGTTATTAGAAATCAGCAGGGTTCCTCCACAAATGGCTTTCGCCCATCACGCTTTACCTTTTACCACTTAGAGGCTACACTGGTTTTAAAAGCCATTTTACAAACAAATATATTAGTATGTGGAAAGTTGTCCTTAATAGAGTGTGTTAGGGGTTTTGGCACAGGAAAGGTGTCTGATAAAGTGCATTCCAAACCAAAGCCCTAAGTTAAGTATTAGAGAATGCCCTCCAAAAGGGAAAGGAGGGTGAAAAAAAAAAAAAAAAAAGGAAAAAAGAAACATAAAGAAAAGAACTGAAGCAGTTGGCAAAAGCACAGATGAATCATGAAACTCTACATGGAACTGCCAAAGTTTCAAAAACACTCTTAGGTACAATTTACTAAACAACCCAAATAAGAGGCACTCATAAATTACGGAAGTACCCAGATGTTGGTGGACTCCAGAATTAGTTCTAAGCCTATTAAAACTTTAAACACTGCATGTACTTGACTGTCAAAAAAATTTTAAATAGTGTTGCAGTTTGCAGCTCACCAGGGATTCAAGCTTTCCCAAAGGAACGCCTTGGGGCTCAGGACTCAATGCCTGCATTCCATTACACTCCAGCAGAGCAGGAACCTCAAAACCATCCAATGTACCTAGCACTCACATCAAGAGAAGGTCCAGCAGAACAGCTAAGACCATGGCATTTCACAGATTTAAAACCCAGATCCATTCAGTTTTAACATGGTTAACACGGAATCTGCTGAGATTTCCACTGCATCAGGAGGTACTTCGGTGGCACCACTCCTAGTCTGCCTGTGGAAAAAGGTTTAAATATCCAGGACAAAAGATGTAGTGTCCCTTGAAACAATGCTGAGGCACCCAATTTTGTGCTCAAGCTACTTCTGCTCTCATGAAAGCCTCAGTTTCACCTGAAATGTTTCTCTTTAGGAAAGTCTCTGAAGAGGATGAAATAATAAATGAATCTTTCTGCTGATCTACACCAACTGAGCACTAGCCTCTGGATGTAGAAGGCTGTACTAAGGCCTATTCTATCCTGAAGATAAAAAGAAGATTAATACAGACACAGTATTGCTTTCCTAATGAAGTCCACCCATACTCTCGGGAATGGGTGAAACAGAAATCTTTTCCCCTTGCTGATCTTAGTTTTTTTTCAATTCTTTTTTGCCATCTGAACTTATTAAAACCCTTTATACACAAGTAAATTCTTCTATGGTACATGATATATTTAAAGTCAAAACAATAAAAGAAAGAGTGTTTTTGCCCAGAGATTCTTTAATATTGAATGCAAATTTCCTGATAAAATCCTGAAAAATCAGAATATAGTATAGTATACGATAAATTATACTAAATCAAATAAATCAGACTATATTGTTTCTCATGACTCCTACACAGTCTTTAAATATATTACCCACTCCTCATCAGTCTATTCCACTCAATAACCAACTCTGTCTTCAGTCCCTAGGCCCATTTTAATTTGAACAATATATTAGCCTATACTGCAGTATAAAGGAGAAAGAAACTTCAGGAAGAAGTTAGACCAGTTTACAAATGAATCTCCTGTGGCAGCTTACCCAGACGTGTAGGATAGATGATTATTCTGAGCAGTCTGTGTCCCAAACATGACCAGGGCAATAAATCCTTCCCAAGGCCAGTGCACCAGGAACATAATGGTCCTCCCCTCCCGCCTCCCCCACGTCTCACCCCCTTCATCCTTCACAAGTACAAAGGGCTGCAATGTATCCTGTTCCTTTTAGAGGGCATATTTCATTTCAACCTTTGGAAGAGCATAACCAGAAGTGTTTTAGCCCTGATCTTCGGGGAAAGACTCTGCCACTGGCAGGTCTCTTCTCCAGGAGCCGATGCTTGATGGACATGGCCTTCACTGAAGCGGCCCTCGCATGCAAGACGGTGTGTGGGACATGCTGAGCCTGGGCAACAGACAGCCAAGCAGTTGGAGAAGAGACAGGTTGTGGGGCTCACTGCACTTAAGCCTGCTCTCGAGGCCTCTGTTACTGAACGCTGACCCTGGGAGCCTTGGAGACCTTGGCACATGGGGTGGAGGTGATCCAAGGTGGGTTCTTCCCATGAGGCGTCCTCTGGCTGCATCCGGAGCCTGGAAAAGGGCAACCAAGCAAAACCACGCTCTCTCTCAGGTGTCTTAAAAGTGGGGAGACTAAATAGCCCAGCCCCTTCCCAGGGTACAGGCTAGTGTGTAAAGTGTCTGAGATGCAGAGTCACAAGCTGAAGGCGCATGGTACTGAGCCAAGGTTTCATTCGTCTTTCCCCAGAGAAAAGAGCAAATGGTCCTGTGTCTAGCATTATAAAACATCTGGTAGGGCTATCAGGATGGAGACTGCTGAGGATACAGTTTAACAGAGCTGCTGGGATTTTTTTTTATTACATTTATTTTCACGAATCGTAATAATAAAAAAGTTGGAGTCCACTCAATTGAGTTAATGCTTTCGGAATTTTATTAATCAACGTCTCAACATTCATAAAAAAATGACACCTTTTAAAACCAGTGGAGAGGAACATTTCCAAATACTTCCAATCAAAAGAAATAATCTTAAAACTCACATTACATGTATTTTTAAACCAACCCCTCAGGGAGATGGGTGTGAACTCTGAATTATCCCAATTAACTTTAGAGCCAGAGATCAAGGCCAAAAAATGCGAAGTCAGCTCTAAGCTTTCTGAGCAGTTTGCTGAGGGTGCTACAATGTCAGTAAAACAGCAACTGAGCACAGCTGAGTCTTTTCATGCCCTGTGTCTGGTTCTGTCTTAAAACACCACTAAGAAGAGCTCCAGTACAATAACAAACTGTACCAAGCATGGCAAAGAAAAAAACAGCACAGCCTGTGACAGCCCTGTACTGACCAAATAAAATCTGCCTGCTGAGGAGAAAATAGAAACCAAATTATTTTCATGACCATAAAAAAAAATGTTTATCGACCAAGCAAATGCATTCCTTTTGTCTGTGCACATGGCGATTGTTCACTTAAGGGCAGTAAAGTCAGTGCTGAATTCAGACTCTGCATTTCATGCCCATCTTTGTATAGGTCTGTGAATAAGTAAGGAGGCAAGAAGTTACATATGCGAGCATCCTGCGGTTCCCCAGGGGGTCCCATCTTCTTCAATTCCAAGTGACTAATGCTATACCATGTGTTGTTATTTACCTGGAGAGAGAAAAATTAGTGGAATTGTTAATCTGAATTTGGAGAAGTAAAACTGAAGCCTAGGGGCACAAAGGAACATACACAGAGCCAATGGGAGAACTGGGGAAGAAACCAGAGTCTTTAAATTTGCTGGTCACATTTAAGAAGCTATCTCCTCACAACATAAACTACTGTCTTCATCTCCTTTTCCTAAGCTTAATTTCTCCTTTCTTTTTTCTTCAGTCTCTCTCTTTTTCCCTGCTGCCTGAATGCTTTGCTCCTTCCATCAAAGCTTCAGTCTCTTCATTGCATACTCTTGACCCATTTCTCCTGCTGGAATATCTCCTTGGGCCCCACATGCTGCTCCAGCCTTTGAGTGTTCATCCTGTCCTTCTAAGAGAAGGGGCAGTGTCTCTTCCTTGCATGCTGCCTGCAGGGGCACTGTAAACCAGAAGATAACCACATAGTGTAAATGAAACAATTTGATGGACTGACCGTAAGTCCTGAGAATAGCATGTGGCAGCTGGAGCATGTGGAGCAGAGAGCAGCTCAGTTTTTATCCCAGTAGGTAAAAGGGGAGCATGGACCTGGTGGTGATCAAACCAACTTCATACTGAGTGATGGAGTTCAGTGCTCTTCCTCAGCCAGAGATGTCTAAGGGACATTTAGTGGACAAAATATAGTAACTCTCACTGGAATGTGACCTTTCCAAAGATACAAAATACGATGCAGAGCCATGTTTTGATATAGCACTCAACAAGGTCATGCCTCCAAGTGATGTAGTAGCAGGGCTGGCTTAGTGTGACTACACTCTTTTCTGAACCACTTTCACCACGTCCTACAGAAACCAGATGGCCATTCACTGCATTGAGTCATTTTGTCTTGTGAAATCAAATTGTGAAAGAGAGGAGCTGATAGAGTGCAGTGGTTCTCATTATCCCCATGAAATTTTTGTGACTTTTTAAATGAAAAAATAGCATTCAAAATTATTAATGTTCTTCATTCAAATAAATACTATTGAGCACTACTCAGGCAACAAAGATTTACTTAACTAGAAGGCAGTGAGGATCCAGAAAGCAACAAATATAGTGCCTGAAGCTTTTCAAGGGTTGTAAGTTAAGCTGAAAATAATGCCCCAAGAAGGCTAATTGTTGTTCTGTTCATTGAGGTCCATTCTGAGCAGAAATGTCCACATGAGCAAATGTTACTGTGCAATGCCTGAGTTTTAACATTGCACAAAGACCAACAGTCACTCAGTTTTTCAGAACAAAAGGCAATGTTTTACCATAAGTCCTCATTCTTCGAAGCAAGCTTTACTGCAACAGGCAAAACTTGGTGGAGTACTGTCTGTGATAGCAACTAGTCTGTGATCCTTGAAAGGCCAGATTTCTGCAGACCACATTAAGCCAGTTCTTAAATCCACTTAATGGAGGGAACTTTCTGTTGGAGTGAATGAGGACATATAAACATTGCAGCTGGTGCTGTTCAAATAAATATCTGGAATAAGTAATTCAATCATTTCAAGAAGTCATTGGATCTTAACCAAATCCTATTGACTCATCTCTCAAATTATTCAGTAGACTGAAATATTTGCAAGTACATTTGTTTTAAGAAAATTATGCAAACTATATGTCTTTGTCAGAGAAATTTTTCACAGTGAGTAATATGACCCTGCCATCATTCATAAATATAGCTCCCGACCCAGTTATTTCTCCTGTTTTCCAACTACTGCTTCAGCGAGCTCAGGCTTTTAAGAAGCTCTAGGTTTCAGCAACAACAGCACAGCCATTTCCATCTCAGTACTGGCTGACCTAGCTCCACAGGTCCACAGTTGCTTTGCCAGCGAGTCTCCGAGTGCTTTACAAAAAGGGTTTGTATTGTTATCTTTATTTTACAGATGAGACAGCAGAGGCATGGTAAAGGAGATGTCCTATCCAGCATTGAATAGCTTGCAGAGACCCAGTGATGGAGCCAGCAGCAGAATCCTGATGTAACATGCTCAGTCGAGGATGACAGGAGCATTCATGTATACGTTGAACACACATGAGAAAATAATGACTCTGCACAGGCTCTCACTGTCATCCCTGCCCAGTTTAGCAGTAGAGTTATTGCCTTCCAGTTAGCTGCCTTGTCTGAAATAAGTTGGTGGCAGGTACTTACACTACTTCAGAAAGGATGCATAATAACAGTATCATCCCTGGAAACAGCTGCAGCAAAGGGATAAGCCATCCATGCTGGCATGGGCTTGAAGTTTGTAATGCCATTTTGAAGTTAACATATGTCCGTTCACATCTAAGTTGAGATGTGACCAAGACAGGCTGCAAGGGGAGTTTTCATCTTCTAGGCTTTGTTCGTATTACAGGAGTGAATAAGCAGAGCGTTTTGCTCTCCCATTTCCCAGTGAGTGGATTACACAAGGTCAGGATTGCGTGTGGTGGTCAAAAGTGGCTAAGTGGGATGAGGAAGGAAACTTGAGTGGGAAATGGCCTCATGGGTAGGCTGAGGGTTTCTGAATCAGGTGGGATGGACCTGTTTTTACAAGCAGAAGTTCATGTCATGGCACCCCGACCAGCCAAAATGCAGAGGCTCCTCCTGACTCTTTGGTGCTGTGTGATTTCTGAGGAACACCTGGCACAAAAACACAGACCTACAACAGGGCAGCTGGAAGGTGCCAGCAGAGTCAAAAAAAAAAAATTCAGAAATGTGGGGGTGCAACAGGAGAAGGTTTATGCAGCATGCCACTCTGTAATTGCAAGCAATAGCATTTACAAAGAGAAAGTCTGTCAGATGACAGCATTTTTTTCTCACCATAGCTGGTCCTGAGGGCACTAGCGATTTTTGTTTAGCTGAAGCAGAGAAAGCCAGCTAAGAAGTTATACTGCAGAAATGTGAACATTATAAAGTGCATAAAAAAAAAGCTATAAGTGACATGTTTTCTTTAAAAGAGAACAGAAAATGAAGTTAAAAATTGAGAGGAATTTATGAATAATCCAAAGCCAAAGAGCACACTGTGCATTTCCAGGTTCCTGAGTCTCTGATATGCTGTGGGATTTTGACTGGAGTCCTAGCACAGCATGCTTGGGGATCCCACCATCCACCAGGACTGAAGCTCCTGACACTCCGGTCACCCTAGAGGTCCCTCAGCCCTATTTGAAGACTTTCAGCATAGAGAGGGACACAGAGCTTGAATCCAGGAGAAACTATAGGGAGCCACCCTTGCTATGGCATATAACAGAAACTGAGTGGCCAGCTGGCATTTAGAAGAAGAGGTCAGCTCCATCATAAGCTTTCATGGGAGTGTGTAAGCACTAGACAAGTGCCAGAATTAATAATGCTAACATTGGATGGAAAACCACAGGAAGTATGGTGTTAATGGCTAAAACTCAGGTCATTACCAAGTCAATGAGAAGCAAGGGAACATAAAGAGAATGAAAGCATCAGCAAGTGTACAGGCATTGCAGAGGGGGAAAAAAAACAGCCAAACCTTGAAAAGCTTAATTTATGTACATTACTGAAAGAATGTAACACAGGAAAACGGAATTTCCCCTCTGAGGGGAGAAGTCTTTGGGGAAGTGGTTGATGCCAAATGTCTTTACTATGCTTGATACTAGGATTTGGCAGATACCATTACATAAACAGAGTACACATTTGCACTCATTTAACAAAGGAGGAGACACCTCTTCTTCATGGGGATTGGAAGTCCAGTGGCTTTGATGAATGCATTACATTTTTGATAGTGATCTTTTGGTCAGAAGGAAAACAGCAGAAGAGCATGCCTAGAGGCTCTGCACAAGACCCAAAAGAACCAGAGTACTGACTCAAAGCTGAAAAAAATACATATTTTATGTAATAGAAATAACATGCCTAGGAGAAAAATGAACACAGCAAGATGTGCAGACAGATACCAGGACTGAGCCATCACCACTGTAGGCACTCCAGCAGTGGGGAGATAGGTACAAAAAGAACAAAGATACCTCAAAATACTGAATGAGAAAAGGAATTTTGTGCTTAATCCAGCTGCTTGAAATTAGAGAGTCTTAAATTAGGCAGCCTGAAAGCATGTCTGTATAGATATCACCTATGAACATAAGATGCTGGTCTCACTAAAAGGTCTGAGGGTGTTAACTAAAGGATTGAATTGAAGAATTGAAATTCAGTTCTGAGATACTGAGACAGTGTGTGCAAAACTCAGTAGTTCATGGACGCTTCCATGAGGGCAGCTGGCAAGGTCCTCTTAAATGCAGTGGTCTGCGTCTCACAGATGTTAATAAAAACGTCAATGTATTGCAACAGAGGATGAGGTTTTGAGTATCTTTTTGAGGCTGCAAAAATGATGAGGTTTTATGTATCTGTCTGTAGCAGAAACAGGAAGTGGTTCTACAAGTGGGAAATAATCATCTCAGCTAGACGTGGACTACAGAAGAACAAGCAACTTGTCCAGACCCCAGGCAGGAGGAAGATAGGAGGTGTGCCTATGGCATTTTTGACCAAATAGGTACGTACAGCAGACAGAAGCAGAGCTCTTCCCAGTACAAACCAGCGAGAACCAAATGGTTTTGCTACTCTCAGTGACCGTGATGCTGCTTTCTGAAGAAAGAAGCAACCAGATAAATTGGATAATAACGGTAATCTTGATTAATAAACATTTTATAAGTATTTTGCATCCTTTATTATCTGGGTGCTGTTTGTTAAATGTCATTAATGTAATGAAGCTTCACTGCAAAAAAGACGAGGTAGGGAACTTTACATTTACAAGTCTCTTGCATAACATAGTTGGAGTAACTGCTGTTGTACACAATGATGGGTATTTAAAAGTCAGGTACTGAAAGAAATTAGCCTCTCTCAAACTTCCTCACCTCAAGGACTCTCTGATGAGCATAGAAAGGCCAACTGAATCACAGGAAACCTTATTTACTGCATATTTAATGCACATACCACTGAGGTCAATTTGCTTTTCACCATTCTCCCAAAGGGCAAAGACTGCAGTATGTTAAAAGAGAGATGCCCTTTAAGAAGAGATGATGTCCAGAGACATAGCAGCTGTTTCTCCATGCAAATGTCCCACAAAATATGCAGCTCCCTGACCATAAAAAGACTGTATCTCCAGAGCTGGCCTCACCAAACCGGGGAAAGTCTCCAGCTTTTTTATGAGACACAGGCACTAGAAGTCTATTTTGTTACTTGTTGCTACAAAAAATACTCCCACTAACTTACGTCTTCCATGACAAGACAGAACAGTTGATGTAAAGCTTTACATCACTGAGAGATGTGCATCTGAATTTGCAGTTTCCTGCAGACATTTGCTATAACCAAAAGGCACCACTGTCTCTATCACAGAAAACTGGCATCTATGAAAGTCTGTTTGCCACAGAAGCCCATATTCTTGCAATATAACATGCGCATAGCTGAAACAGCTCCTGAAGTTACAATAGTCTATTTTTATTTACACAAACAGCAAAATGCAAGAGAAAAAGAAGTCCTGGAAAGTTGTACTATTTTGCATGGGTGAGATGAAACTACAGATGAACTTTCTTGGTCAAGATAGTTAAAATGTTTGTTTCCTGGTTGCAGTTGTTTTGAGAGGAAATTTGTAGTGTGGAAGCAATCACACCTGACACTGTAGCACACAGCATTGCCATCCTCTTGAGTGATGAGGGGACACAGACACTGTCTTCCCTTTCCTGTTGTCTTCTCTCCATACCTCTTCTTCCTCAGTCAGCTCCCCTTTAAGAAAGGAAGCAGATAATTTAGAGAAAGAAACATGCATTTGTTTTGCTTTTGTTTGGATTTAGCAGCACATTTCTCTTTTATCTTTTGAAATAAGGATTTGTTCCACAGATCCATACAGACTCATAGCTAGAAAATACCACCCCAGGCTCAGGGCTGACAGTTGTTTGTGTATTGCATGTGCCGGTGTCTGTTGGGCTGTAGCCTACACTGACTCTCCGTGCATATGTAAAGGGAGCACGACTGCTATCCCTAACCGACAGCAGTTTTATTCCTGTAAAAGGTGCTATTAAAGCAGTGTTTAAGATAACTCCCTGGTAGCTAGTTCGTGTGTGTATAAAAATACAATAAACCAAATAAAATTCTTGGTGTTCAGTACAAAGTTACTGGATCTCAGACTTGCTGGCATGTACTTTTGGATTGAAGAGGGAAATATCTCTGTAAAGTTTCCATTGATCTATAAAGCAGAAACATCTGCTGGACGTGTTGTCACAGGCTTTCTCCAACTGCAGTCAGCAGGAGGCGAGCCTGTGGTTAATAAGCTTTCTCTCTCCCCTCCACAGTAGATGTCATTGCAATGAGTACGAAGCACAATAAGAAAGTTTACAGGAAAGTTACAGGCTAACTCAGCCAGAAAATACAAAACACAAACATGGAAAAAAAGCATCATTGAGAAAACTGTCAACAGCTTTCAGATTAGTAATATATTCTTCTCAAAACAACAATAGCACCACTGGACCAGCTACCCAGATCAAGCGCTGGGACTTGCCTCTGTCAAAAATGCCACTAGGACCATTTTAAAGCTCTGTTCTACAATTGTCTATAAAAGTGGTTGCACGATTGGGATTTATTTGCTAAAAGGTTGTTCAGAGCTCTGTGTCAGGATTTTGAAAAGTGTTTAATTCAATTTGTAGTGTAGTTTATGCCATATCTCCGCCCTGAGAATTTTACTTTCCTCAGTTACACTAATTGCTACTCACTTCCGACTCGAACAGCAGACTTCCCACAGGTATCAGAGCAGCAGAAGCTCCTTGAGACCGAAATGAGCCTGTGACTCGCCATAGGCAGAGATATTAAAGAAGCTGGGCAAGGTTTGTGTTCCCTTAGACTGCTTTTCATGCTGTTGCTTTTACCTGCAGAAGGCTTCTAAGGGACATCTCCAGGACAAGCAGCCCCAGGCTGCCCCGAGCCAGGATGGCACAAGCGCCCGCCTGTCCATCTGAGCGGGATGCCGGCAGGGCTTCCGGGCCCTCACCGCACCGACCGAGGCAGCTTTCCCACACATGGAGTTAGTAAGTAACTGGTATTTCATTTGCCTTTTGGGAAAATAGATGAGAGGTTAAATTATCTGCATGATGGATAATATCCCTCAATAAATCCCAGGACTGGCTTACAAAAAAGGTATTTTCCGCAAGTGAAGGACCTCTTTTAGGAGCCCAGTCCTCATGCTCTTGCCATCCTCCTGCCCACTGAGGCAAGGGAGGGCTGAGGCCAGTACTCAAAGGAGGGCTTGTTTTGGACTAGGCACCTAGGGGTGAGCACCTCATGCAAATGCCTCCCGTCGTGCCCAATAGCGTAATCACTCTCACAAACTACATGGATTTACTGAGGAGCTGACCCCTTTGCAATGCCTTGATGCCTCTAGTTCATCAAAAGAATCTGAGCAAGTATCCACCAAATATCCCTGACACAGATATAGTAAATACTTTTCTGTGGCTTAGCATGATTTCCCTTCTAGTTGGGAACTGAAATTTAACTGGTATAGAGAACAGTGGTTTTAATAGAAGAAAAAAATGAGATTCTTCTTATTATACTATATTGGTTATAGCATGTCACTCTGTCATCACCCTATCATTGCTCTGCTGTATACCCTACTTATTCTAACTTTAATGGTGTTACACTTACCAAGGTTATAATTACACATTATAGTGTGGCTTTCCTATGCTTAAAAAGGGCTAAACGTACAATTACACAGCTCATAAATAGAAGGACATCATACTACTACATAAGTGCACATATCCACATAAAACCTTTAATTTAGTTGCAAATAGATTATAGAGATTTTACAAGGATTTTATTCTGAATGTGGCAATTGTTAGCACCACCTCTTGGTGAAAATATCAAATTACATGGGACTTTTACTGAAAATGCTGCTCTCTTTACAGGAGGAAAGAAGGACTAGCTAATGATTTCACACAAAGCCAATAATTAACTAAAAAATATAATGAAAAAAAAGATTTACTAGTTATTATTATTATTACTGTTTCAAGAATTTCAAGATAAATATATGAACCAACATGTATCTCTTCACATTATTTTAAGATTTAGAAGCATTTACTAACTAATAATAGTCAAAGACATAATCAAGTGAAAACTCATGTGTGCCAAATTCAGTGACCCCTCAAAACTTTAACATTACTGCTAAAGAGAAAAACATATGGCAAATACAAATTCCTAGACAACTATCAATATTAAGATTAACTGTCACTGTGACAAAACGAGACCTATGAGCTTTGCTTTAAAAGCATCCCTCATTCGGGTCATAAATACTGATCAATGAGGATCAGAGAGCAAACTAATTTCATGCTCTATCTCCAAAAGGTTTCTGAGAGCAACACATGAAGTGAAAATTAAGAATGCAACTAAACTCTACTACAAAATTCTCCCATTCATTTAAAGATTTATCGTTAATTGTCAGTAGTTCAGTTAAAATAAAAGCACATTGTGTGCTGTCTAATGATTCTTTTTAGTCATTCCTGTGTCTAACAGCTTGCAGTGAGACCCTTCTACTTCTGAGGTTTTATCATCTCACCAAGCTTTTTTCCTAGAACTTCCTCACCAAGAAAACAGCTCACACCTCACTATTATAGGTCTGACTGCAAATTTGCTGAGGTGGAGCAGCCAGCTTTATTAGAGGGTAGCAAGCTCTAGTGGGGTGATGCTGATGGGAAGGGAGGACAACCAGATCCAAAGGGGGCAGAGCCTGTGGGACTTGGGCGCAGAGGGTATGAGAGGTGCCCATGCAGGGAGGACAACACTGTGAGGACTTCTTGTGGGGATTTCCAGTGCAGAGAAACCCTTCCCCATTCCTCTTTGTTGTGAAAAAACAGGCCAGGCAGAGGTATCCAAGTAATAATCTCAAATGACAACTCAAGTTTTCCTGCGTGTCTAACATCCAGGTGTTTTAGAGGACTCAGGCTGATGGTCAAGGTTCCTCCTTTTTGAAGTGACCGCATGTTGACCAAAGCTGAGCTGTCTGTCCACATGCATGGATTCAGCTCACAGCACAAGCAGAGGGGTGGGACTTAGCTTAGCTCTCATTTAGTGAGGCACACTTGAAAGCACAAGTGTGCTGGAAAATACAGAAATTATTCAGAAAAGCAAAAGAAAAATCAGAAAGATAGAGAAAGGAAGAGACAAAGGAAAAGGGAGAAAGAAAAAGAAAGAAAGAAAGAAAGAAAATGAGGAAGAAAGCAAAGAAAAAGAGAAAGAAAAGCATTCATTCTTTTTTGTTCATTTCATTTGCAATTTTAATTGTGCAGAACAGGCAAATAGTTAGAAATGAATGATTGATGGTTTTGGAAAGGTATAAAACATGAAAAGTATGCACTTTTCCTGAAGTAGCTTTTATATTAAATTACTCACAGCACACTGCTCTCAGAGTTGCTTATTGTGCTGCACAGAGTCCTGTGATCTATGAAGGACATGAGTTTCAGGAATGGAAAGGGGTCACTAAGACTTCTTCCATCCTTCTTTTTCCCCCATTTAAAAGAAAAGAGAAAGAAGAAAACCTCTCAGTGTCTCCTAGATAAGAGTTCCCACTTTCCTTGGTGTTTTCTAGTGTTGTATTCCTATGTATATTACTTTGGGAATGAAATCCCATCTCTTGTGTGTAGGGGATTTACTGCATGAATCTGTAAGCACAAAATGAAAACATAGCCCAGATGTAAGGAAAGATGGTACTTATATTTTCTATTTGGCTACAGTAATTTCATCTATCTCTCTCTTGGTTCCAGCAATGAAAGCATCTCAGTTTGAAAGTTCACACAAGCAGAATTAACAATATACACATATATATTTGCCCACGTAAATCCCGATCATTTTACACATACGTATAGGAACATACATGTGCATACATATTATCAAATCCCACTTTCCTTATTCATCTGAGAAGTCCCACAGAAACTAGTTAGCAGATAGATATGAAGAAAGTCTGCAGGCTGTGGGACTGTAACTTGAAGGTATAAGAAAATTTCAGTTCTTAGAATCAAATGAGTTTGTTATACCTTTTGTCTCCAGCTTAAGTCAAGATTTTCATGAATGACTTTCAATTCTAAGTGCTACTAAAATGAGCTTGAGGCCTGATTTTTTTTTTTAAGAGGTATGATGATTTCTTAAAACCAAACCCCTTGCCTTAGTCAAGCAAAATGCAGGGCAACCAATATCAATAGTCATTTCTGAAAACCCTGCACTTTGATCCTATTGGTTATGAAGCCTTAGCCAAAAGTATGCGCACTTATGACTTATGCATCTTTCTGTGAACGTTGAATTTTCTAGTCATAGCCTTTTTGCTGTTGCTGTTGTTTAAATGTTCTCATCTGCTCAACTGAGACAAAGAATGGAAAGTATTTACATGCACAGGGAGTCATCTGGCTACAGATGTTGCTGGATATCCTCTACAGTAGTTGGTAGGTGGGCTGATGGGGCAGGAATTGTCAGATGGAAATGGCACAAATTTTGCAGTAATTTTTTGCAACACATATTAATTCTTTCCCAGAGCAAATGATGGGAGAGAGGGGATCATTTCTTTGGGAAAAAAGGAGAAGGAAGTAAAGGTGGAAGTTATGATAAAGCTGTAGTCAGCAGAGGCCTAGAGACCACTACTGGTAGTGGTCACCCTAGCTGGTGACCCACTGGAAACCCTGCCTGGCCTGTTTTTTCACAACAAAGAGGTATGGGGAAGGGTTTCTCTGCACTGGAAATCCCCACAAGAAGTCCTCACAGTGTTGTCCTCCCTGCATGGGCTCCTCTCATACCCTCTGCGCCCAAGTCCCACAGGCTCTGCCCCCTTTGGATCTGGTTGTCCTCCCTTCCCATCAGCAACGCCGTAGCTGATGATCGTGAAGAAGGAACTATGCTGCCGTCCTTGCAAACTCTTAGATGCTGGAGCAGGACCATAAATAAGTAGAAATCTAAGCTGTCTTTTTGGGTCTGAAGGCAGAGGAGAAGCAAGAAGCAAGTCCTTAAGAGGAGACAAAGGAATAGCGTTGAGAAATGAGAAGTGTGAAAGAACTGGTTAAAATTAAATAACAAGTGACTAGGCCACTTAGAGTCACAGATGAACTTAAAATGCCAGTAAGAGCTATAGTAATCGGTAACGTTACAGGATGCTTAAGGTGCTGTGTTTGTTCCCCAGGGTTCAAATGTTAACAATTCAGTAAGCGGCAGCAATGGCATTTCTGTAACAGCCAAAGGAAATCAACACAAATGCACTGGAGGACGATCGGACTACTAAACTGAAGTCTCAACTATATAATGCAACACAGTTACTTGCAGTTTCCGGAGAGTAACAACACTTTCAGTTCACTGCTGCCTAAATGAAGAGAAGGAACAGACCGTCCAAATGCTGCCAGGGCTACAGAAGAAATAGCCAAACCCTCTGAATGGTGTTTACTAGTGGTTATAAGGC
Source organism: Rhea pennata (assembly GCF_028389875.1). NCBI lineage: Eukaryota > Metazoa > Chordata > Aves > Rheiformes > Rheidae > Rhea > Rhea pennata. The sequence goes on from NC_084666.1 coordinate 46,468,328, forward strand.
CTTAACAAAAACGGACGAGTCAGCATATACTTCGACCTAAATCAAGTAAACAGAGTAGTGGAGAGAAGCGCTGTCCTATCCACAGTGGACGACATCTTTCCAAGACGAATGCCCGAGTCTTTTTCCCTTTCAGATGCCGCAAATGGTTTTTGGCAGATTCTTCCACACCCAGATGGCGCCAAGTTAACTACTTTTATTATGCCTTTTGGATGGTAATCTTTCCGCAGACTTCCTTTTGGCGTTGTTACTGCACCCAATATATTCCAAAGGAAATGACAAGGCTACTGCAGCACCTGGAAAGGGGTAGATGCTGTACAGGCAACGTCCTGGGATACTGCCATTAAGAAGAGAAACATGATAAAAGCCTGTCTAGATTTCTAGAGACACTCCGCATTCAGGACTAAAGTGCAATAAACATGGGGCTACATCAAAACTAGCTGAACTACTGGGACACTATGCACAAAAACTAGATATAAAAGCAGATTGAGAGAAGGTAAATTTGAGTAAGAAAGTAGTACGTTAACGCAAACTTCTGAATCTATGTCAAAGTGAAATGAATGCTGGGTTATGAATTGCAATAATATGTCCTTGGAAGGAACTCCTGGAAAATGAAAGCACCTGATATTTGAACATAATACAAGAATATGTATTCAAAAGAATGGAAGCCCTACCTGAAGCCTATCAGTGCTCCCTTCCTGTAACCGCTCATAGCCAAATGCCATAATAGATTACTGAATTATTGCAACCTGGTCAGACTGGTGGGACTGCTACCTACTGCTCCTGGACATGTACTGATGATATGAATCACTCTCTGCAGACTGAGGAGTGCCTCACTGTAAAAGAAGCATGTAAAAAATGTATAAAATAGCTCTTCCAGAGAGTCATTTAAACTTTTGACTGACCACAAACCACTCTTACCCCTGATAAATAGCAAAGACTTGGATCATTTGCCAGTGACTTGTCAAATGCTACTTAGTGCTTAATTAGGTACAATCCGCAGACAAAATACAGTATTGTGGCTGGCAGGACCTTGGTAGTTGGTGGTACCCTGTCTAGATACCTTCTGAATGTGACAGATGTATGAATATTGCAAATGGCTGGGGAAATTAAAGCTTTATGAGAGAGGTCTGCAAGCCTTAAAACCAATGTCTGATTCATAATTATAACACATATGACTGGCTACTACCAAAAATGTTGAGCTACAATATTAGTGTGGGAACAATAACTAGCTTAAATTCATTAGAAACACATGCAGTAACAACTGGGCTCTCATTCCAGAAAGAAGCAGCATTTCAGAATGCAATGGAGATAACATGGTTATCCCAGCAAAAATATCCCTGTGGTACTTCAATACATTAGTGAGAATTATGAATAAGTGAAGATGTCCATTTAGTGGCCTGTTATGTGAAAGACATCCTCCTTATTCTAGCCATGCCTTTCTGTCATTGTCTGCAAAATATGAGGGCTACTGCAATTTCCTACTGATGGCTGACATACCTGTCTAACTCCCGCAAGTTAGGCAGGCCAGGTCCACATGAGTGACTTCCCGATCCAGTCCTTGCCCAAAGGAAGCCTATCATGTGATCACAGTAGTAATAGTGTACATAGTGCAACAATATGATTACTTCCCATTTATTCAGGATTCCCTTGGTTAGCTTATTATCCTTAACCTAATGACTTGTAAACTGGAATGCCCTCATTCAAATGTTTTAATGCTTAAACTTCCCAGGATTGCATTGATCTTTATCTGACATGTTCTTTCCCTTTTCCCTCTCCTGGAATTCTTGCTTTCAGCAATCGCATCTCTGGTTTTTGATTCCTGGAAAAAATTCTCCTTTCTCATGGTGAGATCTTGCTAGATCATTAATGTTGACATGCCAAAAGCTTCCCACTGAGATCTTGTTGGCTTTTTTGGCATCCCACTTCTCCACATCTGGAATGTTATATAGCTATCCATAATATCACAATTCCTGTGCGAGTGGCTTGTTCCCTTCATATGCAGTCCATATCTCTCAGTCATCTATTTTTTCCCAAATCAGTGCTCTCTCTACTACATTAGCTCCTCCAGGCCCAAGCAACCAAGCTGCCTGAAAGGTCTATTTTTTTTAGAAAACATGTATCATCAGCAAGTCCCAAAATATCTGACAACTTTATATATAACAAAATTCATAACCAGAGAGTAACACATTCAAAGATTGCGATGGAAGGCCAGCAAAAAGACAGAGGAAATTTTCCTTTCCTCTGTGCTGTTACAGCTTAAATAACATCGAGAAATTTGCTAATTACCGAAGCCCACAGAAACAGGCATTGATGCTGTTTGTCAGTGGATTATCCGGATTACCTTGTATTTAAATTGAGCTTATACTTGTAGACCTTTAAGTGATGTTCACTGTATCCTTACAAATAAAAACAAAGCAATCTATAGATCTCAGATCATATACTATCCATGACAACATCATAAAAATTCTCCTTGAAAGGCTGATGAAAACTACAGGAGAGGGATAAAATTGTCATGCAAATACACTTTGAAGTCTGTTTACAACAGCAGGTATTTTGCACTGTGGGAGATTTAAAGAAAAAAGAAGAGCTTAAAAGAACTTCTACTGGTGCCTTTCTTTGAAGAAAGCAGGTGCTGACCTCCAGACTTTTCCTGGAAAATCATGAGAATTCAAAAACCTGTCCCAGAGAGACTAGATTTGCAACAATAAAGGAAAAGAGTTTCATTCACAAACTTAATCCCTCTGAAGATTAAATAAGCAACACATACAGCATGACAGATTCGAACACTATAGTCATATGAAATGTAGGCAAAAGGTAGTGCAATTACAGGTTGGAGAGAAAAACAAATGTAAAAATGAGATAGATATTTAAAAACAAGAAGAACATTATTTCAGAAAATACAAGCAGGAAAATTATTTATCAGGGCACAGATGCTATTAACTTGCTTAAATTCAACATCTAAATTCCAGGAAGCATCTATAGAAAGAGTCTCTGGAAGAGCAGAGGTCCCAGATCAGGGAAATGGCATCCAAGGGGCAGACCTCTCTTTTATTATCGTCACCAACAATACGCAGTATTTTAATCTATAAAAGGCAAATGGATATGATCATACCCATCAGCTTTTACTCTAAAAGATAAAAATGATTAAAAAAAAATGTGTTTACTGGTTACCTAACACACTCTTTCTACTAATATTTTGCTCACAGGTAGTCTCGTTTTATCAGGGTTTCATAAGACAAGGATATTTTCTATTCTGTAATTTCTGTTTAGTCTACTAAATCTAAATTGACCCTATCTCTAATTGTTATACCCTATCCCCTGTATTACCTCACACTCTATGCTGCGCATAGGTCTAATAGAAGAATTTATTCACTGGTCTGCATTTGTCAGAAGGAATTCAGAGTCAAGCCTTGGTTGACCTTACAGTGAAGGAGATTTTTTTTCCCCTCATTTACAGTGTTCAAAGCAAAATCAGGTAAGTTTTCTGACCAAATATCACTGTCAAAAAAATATCCAACCTCCAAACCCTAACCCTCAAAGCAACTAGCTAATGAGTCTTGTGGTTGAATTATCATAAAGAAACAAACAGAAACAAAAATTGCACTAAGTGTTAAAAAACCAGCACAGAGGCTGCTTTCAGCCTGTATTAGGTATTGCTCAACATTACTGCAGAACAAACTTTGGAAAGTAATATATCTCGTCTACAGGCATGTGAACTGCTGCCTTCATTTTAACAGTCCTAAATAGTATACTGTCCAACTCACACCACGGCTTTTCTGGGAATCAGGAAATAGAGCTTTTCTTACCCATCTCTTGAAAGAAAGAAGGAAAAAAAAATCTGTACTTGAGAGTGCTTATGCACCAGAACAGGTTGTCCAGAGAGGCTCCAGGTTCTCCATTCTTGGAGATATTCCAAACTTTACTGGCCAAGGCCTTGAGCAATCTGAGCTAACTTTCAAGTTAGTCCTGGTTTGAGTATGGTGTTAAACCAGATGATCTCCAGACATCCTTTCCAATCTATTCTTTTCTATAATTCTAGACACTCACTCTAGACACATATTTAAATATTCCACAAATGAAAATGTTTCAACATTTTTCATTTGTGATAAATGGCGCCTTTGTTTTCACTGCTTTGAGATAATGACATGGCAGCTATTGAGGGGTTCTGTTTTGCTTACAGGAAAAGACCTGTACTTATGCAAAAAAACTTGTTCCCGTAATTTTAGCATCTATGTACCTCTTGGAAAGGTTTTATCACTGGAATAGTGATAAATGCCAGTGCTTGCTTCACCAAAACTTTAAATTAAGACTTAAGTTGTAAGGCTACATTTATCCTTACATCCCTGTAGATATTGCTCTCTTGTTTTACAGCTGGAGAGCTGAAGCACAAATTAAGTATGTGGAGAGGTTGGCTGCTGAAGCTTTTCTTATGAATCCTAGTCCGTTGCTTTAAACGCAAGTCCAGGTTTTGGTCCCTGTGTATATTCTGTATGAAACCTTTTTAAATACATAGAGTATCTTCTCACAGCTACAACAGTTGATCTAAACTATTCCATGGCAAACATAAATTGTCATCCAAACTGCTTCTTATTTGTAGCTTAGAGAATGTTTTTATAGCACGTGTTTTAAAACAACAAAATGGTACGCATTTTCTTTCGTTGCTTATTTCACAAAGATGCCTCTTTGAATGAAGAACATCTCCCACTACAGGCCTGTGGAAGAACTGGTATCTACAGGATTTCTTATCTGTTGGGGAAAAAGATGAGCTGGAAGCAGAGGGAGCCTCAAGCCTGCATTGACCCTGGGGCCTGCACTAACCCCTGCAATTGTCACCCAGTTTTGTTTCCAGGCTCTCACCGTGGGCACATCAGACAGACTAGCTGAACCAGGATGCCAATGTTTCCTGCCTCTCCTCAAATGCCTTCTGATCCTCATGGCTCAGATCCTATACCACATAGCCTATATCCTACCTTTCGCACCTGTCACATGATACATATGGTCCAAAATGTCATCCATTTCAATAAGAAGGATACCCTGAAGACACAGACATTGAACAAACATCTGATGGCTTCGCTTTCTCCCGTACTATTGAGGTTGTTATATGTTAACCTGTCAAACACAGAACAACAGATCTGCTAGCCAGATCTGCTGAGTCTCTAAGCAAGCCCTTCTTCACTGGTCAGTCTACTTGGCTCAAGTCAGGACAGGACAAAAGCATCTGGCCCTTCTCTTGAAACCGTATTTCGCCGTGGGGGTGCACATGTCCCAAACCTGAGAGCACTGCATGGCGTGCCACTCTGCTGGCTCTCAGTGTACTCACTGAGGTGAGTATATGGCCTGGAAACAGCAGTGCTCAAGAACAGTTATTTCCCTAACTACTTTTACATTAACAGGAGTCCAGTTTCTAAATACTCCAAAGCAAAGAGGGGTGTCTCCAAGGGCACAAATAGGAGTCATGTTCTCAGTGATTGCTGTGCTCAAAAAAATCTCTGTCTTGCATGTGCGAGCAGGGGTGCAGCAGGATCTCCCTCCAGGGACATCTTCTCTTTGCATTATTTCCCCCTTTTGACAGTATAAGTGTTCAGCAGCCACCTACAACTGTTGCTGTGTAAGATGAAATGAAATACAAAAAGTAATTTACACAATAGCAAGATTCAGTAAAGTTTCTGAAAAGGGAAGAGCAAAGAAGCATTTCTCCCCACATCTCTAAGACATTCTGGGGTGAATATTTAGCTGTTGCTCTCATATAGCTGTAAGGAGCTTGGCAACATGTGCTAAGTTTCCAGGGGGACAGGCGGAAAGGCCCATCACAAAGGATGCTGACAGGCTAGGAATGGAGTAGCAATGTGGTATTTTAACAAAGATGAAAAGTGTTGCTCTACATCTGAGAGAAACTTTGTTAATGCAATTGCATTTCTTAGGCCACATAGCTGGGGGTTTGGCCATGTCACCTTGGTATAAGCAATGTTTGATGAAATGCGAGAAATTTTTAAAAGAAAGCATTTCTGTGGGTTGGATTCTCTGTTTTGTGGTCATTGCCTTGGAAGGAACGTTAGTCATTTTAGGCTTTTGCACTTGCATTAAAAAAGGCAAAAGGAAAAAAAAAAGAGTGGGAGATACAGAAGGTTTTATTATTGATTATGAGCTAGCTTGGAGCCTTCAGCCAGAGCCTGGCTGACCTGCATCTGTGCCTGGCCAGGACTGTGGCTAAGGAGGCACAGCTAGGCAGAGGCAGAGGCTGCCCTATAGCCTGGGGCATCTACCCTCTCCTTTGACCACTCTCCTGCTGACAGCTGAATTGAGAGGGGTGAAATGAGTTCACCTACACACTTTGAGGAAGCCTGTGCCCAAAGAAGAACATGGAGGGCAAATGTTCACTGCCTGCATCCTGGGAAGTCAGGACTGCACTGAGCCTTCCAGGAGAAAAATGCTCCTTACCTACGTACTGCACACTTACCTGCATATGTGCAAACTAAATGATTCAGAACAGCTTTGCCCTGTGGAAATAATATAGGTATGCTAAGTCCCATCACACTGTTCTGACACTCCACACCACATACCAGCTTGCAAGGCTCAATTTACACAGGAGCTGTTGTCAATATCTCAACTCTGGAGCAAGGGTGTCTTGGGACCAAGCTACTGAGGCCATTGCTCTGTCCTAACTCACCCACACCTTTTCATGGAAACCAGGGTGTCAGGAAGAAGAGTGCAGAAAGTGGCTATCTGGCACCTCTGCCTACTGCAGACATCAAGTTTGGCAGTGAGCAGGGCACGGCAGGACCAGCTGGCAGGAAAGGCTGGCAGGTTAGGCACGGCCGATGATACTTCTGCACTTTGAGTGATGCATGCACAGCTCTGAAGTAAGAGTTTGGCATTGCACTACAACACACAGGAGGAGTTGGGAGCCTAGAAGGGAGGTTCTCAGAAAGCAGCATGATGAGCAGAAGACAGTAAAACTAGCCAGTATGCAGTAGTGAGAGGATGCACCATGTTTCAGATCTAACAAACACCTACACTGTGTTGAAGGCAACTATCTCCACATGGGATTCACATCTGTGCATTCCCTTCTTGGAGGTGGTCCATAGGCTGCTTCTGTACAATCCAGCTTTTCTAGAAAAGTTACACCACTGAGTAGGCTGAGGAGACTCATCACTCCTCAGCTCAAATAAAACATCCCTGTGCATCTCAGTAGCTGCCCTCACCACTGGGTTGGAGACCTGGTGGCTCCTTGTGTGCATACCTTGCAGCAGTTCACCTTTGAGTTTGCGCAAGTTTGCCCAGTCCAAGATGTTCTTGACCTAGGATCTTGAACTCTAAACTCGGGGGAAGGGGGAATTCAAAAAAAATTTATTTTGCTGGAAAATTTCTGAACATCTAACTGAAGTTCTGCAGATGGATAACTGTGAGTAGAGCAAACAATGAAAAAATTGTCATGGTCTTATTGGTTTGTAATTGTAGCTAAGCACCAGTTATCTGCTCTTAATCTTTCCTCTGTAAAAATTCTTAAACAATAAAAGGTGCCTCTAACCCTTCCTCCCCCCACAAAATGCACTACAGGCTTTATAGCAAACTAAGAATGGGATCTGTAACATGTATTATGCCATTTGCTACATTCCAGAAATAATTTTCCGATAGTCTTGAAACAGAATGAGTGCAGCATATAAACAAGCAAAAGGCACTTCTGGGTTCACTCTTTAAAGAGTTTTACCTCACAATTCTTCCTGCAAAAGCAGTATCTCTGTCTCTGTCTTTGCTCTGCACGCAACAGATTAGAAAAAAGTCTTGTATTTAACTTTGTAACTGCTCTAAGCCATTACTGTGATTACAGTGTGAGCATTAGCTTGCTGATTGCTCAGTTGTAGCAGTCTACTCAGCTGAATTTTTTAAACAGGTCGAAGGCTCACAACAGAATTGTTTAAAAGCATTACGATGGCTTATGACGGTACTATGAAAATGCAGTATGTTTCCACAAGGAGGGCTTGAAAGACAAGGTCTGTTACACGTGCCCTGTATGCCATTAGCATGTTGGATCTGCTGACAGGGCAATGACCAAAATACCTTTGCTGCACAATCTCATGAAGCAAAGACCGCACTCACATGCAGGTCAGTCAAAAATGCTGGCCTTGTTGATAGGTTCTTTACTTGGACCACAGCTTCCACCTTAGCTGCCAACGGTGTGTACAGTAGAGAAAAAAACTTTTGCAGGGATGAATCCTGTAGGCAAAACAAGCACTGTGCTAAGGGAGGAGCAACACTCAGCTCTCTGTCCAGAGCCAGAGAAAGGGCAATCGCACAATCAGTCAAGGCTTGTGGTCCAAGATTTAGCTCGTATACTAAACTACAAAAGATATTTTTCCACCCAACCACGTGGGTCATTTACGTACTCCACTTGGAGGGCTGAGGAAGCTTTCCCAACCAAGCAGCTTCATTAAGAGCAGCATTACCAGGGAACGTAGCTGTCACAAATCATTCAAAATTACTCACAGGTTTTTTTTGTTCTTAGTCCTTAAGACTGAAGGAGACTGCGAAAATCAGTGAAAGATATGAATAGCTGCATTTCAGCTGCTTTTCCCAACTTTCACGTCTGCATCTGCCTTTTGCTTGCTCATTTGCAGGTACCTTGATGGCAAGCCACAGAAACCACAGCGGCCAAGTACTTCACTGGTACTAAGGGAAACACTCGAGGGAGAGGGAAAAAATAGGTATAAAATTGTTACTCTTTTACTCTCAATGTTTATTTATTTTGGACCCATTGGACTAGACCGCAACTAAAACTTTATGAACCTAATAAAATTCCCAACATTCTCAGACATGGGTCGTGATGTTTATATATTAGGCAGAATACAAAGGTGTATTTATGAGGAGACTGGAAGTGCTTAGAGATGCTTGAGCTCAGGAAAGGCATAAAACACATGTAAGAAATACTTTCCAAACTTAGAACAGGTACGATCAAGCTAATCAGTGCTCTTCCACCTGGGAACATGAAAAAAAAACTGCATGACACATCAAACAGACGCATTTCAGAAACGGTGTGTACCTCATCATAGGACCATACCACCTCCTCATAGGAGACAGTGTACAAAGCAATCTCCTTATTTTTTTAATAGATACTATTTATAGATTTGTTTGTCTAGTTCTACTATGGCTAAAATATGAAATATCTCATTTTGTTGGTGGGGGTAGGGATACGCACTAATACATAGAGAAAGGGAACAACAGTAAACATCCTTTTTCCCTTCTGTCCTCATAAAACATACAACATTCCTTGATTCAATCAGCAAGATATACTGCCTGACTGAAGTCAAGGGATAAAAGGGATAATGGCTCTTGGCGATAGATTAGTCTTTCCATCTTCATAAACATGAAAATGCTAGAGGGAATATATGCAGGGATTTATTTTTGCCAGGAGCAAATAAACAGCTCTGTCAATATGCAGATAATCCTGCTTCCCAGCTTTCCCTTCCCTCTCTTGTCTTTGACCACCCCCACCCTCAATTAAAAAAAAAATGGTTGTATGTTCATTCTCCTCCTGTCACGCATGATTTTTTTACTGATTTCAGTATTAACTTTTTTGGATACTTCCTTCACTGAAGACCTCTCCCGCTCTCTCCCCACAAGTACAGCATACGTTTTCAATTTAAATTATGTTCCCAGCAGATGTTGCAGGACATGAAGGCCTTGCTTTCTCTTTCACTAAAAAGGTACTTGTAATACATTTTACTATCTTGGATGGAAAAAAGCATGTATAGCAATATTCAGAAATCAGCCAATATGTGATTTGCTAATCTCTATCTTTTTGAAAAAATTGGTTAACATACATTAGAGAATCACAGGCAAATCTGCAGTGACTGTGTGTCCCTGAAAGGGTACTTGTAAGCATCCCTCCAGGGGTACCGTGGGAGGAGAGGTTTAACTTCTCAGGGAGAACCCTCTAACTCTAATGCACACTCATCCTAAGAAACACTTTTTGTTATTTTTCATAATACTTAACATGATAAATCAAAGTAAACATTGGTGCATTTGGTCCTAACATGGAGGAATAGGAAAGCAGATGAGCGCAGAGGTCTGGGCCATCACAGCCAGGGATGGCTGAGGATGCGTCAGCCTTGTCTTCCTTGCAAACTCAAGAGTTGATTTGAAGTGGACTAAAGTACCCTGAGCATCAGGGCTTTGCACTTACTTAAGAAAGACCATATAAAGCAATCCAGCTCCTCCTTTCTTAATATTTACCAGTGGGCAAGGCACAAAACATAGAAAATAAAGCAGACTGCAATAAAAAAATAGGAAATCTGATCAGAAAATTAACATACATGAAAGCAAACTGTAAAAAAAGCATGTTACAGACTCAGAAGGTTTCTTTAAAAATCTTCAAACTTATGCGCACCAGGAAATTGCTCTTAGTAGTCTGTAGGATGATCATAGTGTCACAGAGTCATCTGTTAGTGTCTGATCTCACAAATATCTGCCGCTAGGCATATATGTGTGTGTGCATGTGTGTGTGTTTGTGTGTGTATACTTAAACATATGCACACAAGCTTACTTATTGTATCCTTTTGTGTCTAAACCAGGAACAAAATGAGGCTATACCCTGCAGCAAAACACACAAATATAATGTGGAATCACCAGAGCTGCCAAAGAAACCACACTATAGAGAGGAGATTAAGCCTAACAAAATGGACAGCAAACCACAAGTTTCATACAGAAAGCTTGTTCCCAGTGCAGTCAGATGTTATCATCCCATCGTTCCCCCCTGTATTATGGCAGCAATTGCTTCTTACTAAAGCATAGGTATGTCAGAGCCAGGGGCAACGGTCCTTTTAAACCTGCATTTGTGACAGCAAGGAACATAGATAACCTAATTGGTATCTCACCATCTATTCCTAAACACACAAATCCAACCACTGGCTATCTCTCAGGTTTCTTCATTTTCCATAAATTTGTCTATCTTCTCTTGAGCTGATAGGCACTACTTTTTATTGCTGACTTTGGCAAATTGTTGAATAATTTAAAAATTCTTTGTGCAATAGAAATTCAGCTTGAATTATAACGGAGATTGACTGTTTCCACCTTTATCTCAGTACACGGCGTATTGGGTTTTCTGATTATACACACAGACTTTTCTCTTACAGGGCCTTTCTGTAAGCACTGTCAGTCATTTTCTCATAGTTATGTGCAAATAGTGCCACTGGAGGCTAGAACGTACTGCCTCTGAAACCTTCTGACTGTCATTGCTCTTGAAAATTTTAATGAGGGTAAACTTATAACACTGCATATCCTGCCAAAGATTTCAACTTGCACATGAACAATTAAGACCCAGTTTTGGCTGATCTTACCCCAGGACCAGCAGCGAGAGATTAAAGGCAATTTTACCCTGCACTAATGTCCTCATATGCTCAGGGCTGGCACTCCCAGCTGCTCTAAGCAAGAAATATCAAAAGTCAGCTGCACCCTGCTTGTTCCCAAAGTCTCCAGGACTGCTCCCCAACACTGCCTTCTTGTACATCGATTTTCCAAACAGGAGCTTTTTGTGGAAGGGAAACACAACAGGGGACAGCCTGAGCTTTGGATCTGCCAAAGAAATGCTCCCGTTTTGACTTGGCACTCGCTTATCTGACCTAACTGCAGGCTAACCTCAGCCTAGAGGGTCCTCTGCACCAACCTCTGCCCCACACTGAGGGCACCACGTCCATAGACACATGAGCTAATTGGTCCCAAGCAATGGCAGGGCTAACCAGAGCCATGATAAATGCCCTGTGCTGCTCCTAGGACTTCTCACTTCTGCCTGGCACCTCCTGCCTTCCTGGAGATGCTCAGCAACCTCTCCCATGCACCTCTCCCAGCACCACGCATGGTAGGTCATTCACTGTGTAGATGATTTAAAGCACAGGACTGTCTCAGCAAAATAAGTTCTTGTTGGAATTTTCCGATACCTCAAGAAGTAAATGTTTCCTGGAGGCACCTTAATCTTGAGGAAATTCCCGGCTTTCTGTCAGCATTGCTGCGTGGCTCCTGAGCAGCCCAGGTTTGGGGGCCTGTGGCGGCCCCCAAGGGCTGCCTTGCAATGAGGATCATTTGAGGTTTTAGCCACTGGGCCCATCAGCCCAGAGCTTGGACTTACTTTCCTTTACACAAAGAATTCAATTTTTTTTATTATTTTCATAATGATTCACAGCAAAACCAAATATGAAAATCTTCCCAGCTATGTAATTAACTTTCTCTGCACCATTCTTGTTACTGCCCTATAACAACCACCCGTGAGCAACACACTCTGCAGGCTCCAAAGTGGTGCCATCCAGTGGTGGTTCATGCAAACACATAACCAAAAGACGGAGTCTGGCCAAATTCACCTCTCAGTGAAACGCAGTATCTGTGCTGGACTTGCTTCTGGTCGCACCTTAATAAAAACCAGAACTCGTTTCTCTGCAAAGTCTGTGAGCATGTGCTGTAGCCGAGATAAAAGAGATCACAATCTATCTCCGTGCACAGAGGGCCACGGTCCTGGAGGAAGGGAGTGGTGGATTTTTCCCATGCTCCTGACATTGAAAGACTAAAAGATAAAAAGCAAACACAGTGCAGGAGAAGCAGGAGCAACCCCTCTGCACCAGCCCACCTCAGACCCACAAGTGCCTGGGGCGCAAAAGCAGGCAGGGAGCAGAAGAACCAGGAGGTACTAATGCCGTAGGAGCTGAAGGTAAAATCACTTGCCTGCGAAACACTGCTTACAAACTTCATTTTGGAATTAATGATCAATGTGTAGGCTAAAACATCCCCACTTCTAGCAATTTTTTCAATATGGAAATTTTTCTTCCTTCTGTAAGCACCACACAGTAGTTTGTAGCCTAGGAATTAATATTTCAGGCTGTACGTTGCTGTGCACAGCCATCCCTCTGCCCGTGCCCTTTCTTCCACACTCCTTGCAATTCTTGGCAAACGCTGACATCTCAAAATAACTGTTCATGCTACGCATGGGGGTTTCTTCCGTGAATCGAAAGAGTAGCACTAAACAACTGGCAACACACAGCGTGTGCACTTCCAATAACTTTTGTCCTGTAGCACAAAGCAAAGCCCCTGGCCTCTCTGCCACCAGGGCTGGCCGCTCGGTGCAAACCCGGAGCACAGGCACGGCGGAGCTGCACGTGAGCTCTGCGCAGCGAATGCCACCAGGCGTTACGAGTCCCATTTGAGCAGCAGCTAAGGCAGACGGCGGCGAAAGCAGCTGAGCTCTGGAGCACGATGGGGAGCGGGAGCAGTAGCGTGGCCCAGATGCGGAAAGGCAGCCAAGGCCTCGGGAGTAATGATACTTCCCCCGCGAGCCCTGGAGCACAACCTGCAGGAGAGCAGCCAAGAGCAGAGAAGGGGATACGGAGAAGGCAAAAGGTTATCCTGAGGATACCACAGCTCCTCGCACACAGCACAACTGAATTCGGCATATAAACATTCTGCATTTCCCAGCATAACTTTAAATTAAAACAACCCCTTTTGTAATACAGCCAGAGAATGGCTGACTGAGAAATTTATAGTCTGAAGCATCCAAGAATTCACTCTCAACTACCATGTGAACATTTATTAAAAATATAGAAATGAAATGAGAATGTCCACATTAAGGGGATTTGATACCCTTTGCAGACACATATCTATTTTCAGGATAAAGTTGCTTTTCTTCCAAGAAGTCTGACGAGTTCAGAGATCAGAATTGCTAAAATCATTAATAAAAATGTTCTATAGAAGTGCTTTTGTACGCTGTTAAGTGATAGTCTGTATTTCCTCCTTTAACTTAAGATGCTGAGTTGACTGGCCTTGGTTAAGCCAAAGAGCCATAAATAGAAATAGAAAACCACAAAATATCGTAGTAGATATTCAAAAGCATAAATCTATAATCAGCAAAGCAGAGAACCTCTATTAACATCTTCTTCATATAAAACAACTATTTGTTAAGGCATACAAATAAAAAGAGTTGATGAGCCTAATTTAAAAAGTAGCTTTTGCAGGCCCAAGAGTTTTGGATTACTTGCGTAAATACCCAGATTGCTGGAAGCTGGGCTGTTGTCAAGAATCCCACAACCTCCTGACGTTTCTGCATTTGCATCCCCGTGAGCCGCGCGGGCGCTGCCTGGGAAGAGGCAACCTTTCCTAGGGACTTAGCTGTGCATTTTTGGCAAGTCGCAGGTGAAAAGCAGCCCGGCAGCACGCTTCAGAGGCCGGGGAGCGGCAAACGGCGAGGGAGAGCGCAGGGGCTGTCCCGACGGAGATTTCGGAGGTGAGCCCGGCGCCTTCCCCAGCCCGTGCTCGGGCTCGGCGAAGCAGGCTCAGCCTCGCTTGACCTTGTGCTGACTTTCTGGTAACCAGCAAAGTGGCTGAAAAGGTCCCTGGGATATGCTTCAGCCATGGCTTTTAGCATTTTCACATTGTGCTTGTAACTAGGTCCATAAAAATAAATTGGCCATAACAATGTCAAAATCTCTGCATAACTTTTTTTTTTCTGAGAAATTCAACTGCTCACTAAAAATGGACTACAAGAGAAAAGCTTTAACATGTGCAGTCCTGTGCAAAAAAAAAGTCAGTGTTTTGTCTCATTTTAAATTTTCGTAATATTGCCCACAAGATGTTGTCACTTACATATTTTTATTATTATTATTATTTCTAAGTTGCTGCTTTCCTTCCAGATACTTCTAGGTATGTTCAGTGTTCTTAGGATGTCACTATTTTCCTAGTCTTTTAGGAAGGGTTGTACACATCACTGGCACTAATAATGAACATATAGTAATGGTGAAATACCGAACCTGTACATTGATCTCTTCCCACAAGTGCATGACCAAGTAAGCTGCTGAACTCAAAAACATGTGCATGATTTTCAAAAGACAAACACATCTTTCTGTGTGACACGTACTTGATAAGCATCCAGCATGTCTAAAAAAATGGACTTTCTAGATGCTGCTACATGAATTTAAAAGCTTACTTTAGACCCCATTTTTTAAGTTTGATGCTATTCACACATTTACTCTGGGAGTTATAGAGCTACCAACACCACCACAGTCTTAGCACAAAAAATCTTGTTGATACTTATATCACTAGAAAATCCACTCATGCTGAGTGAATGAATTACTTACTAAGCTGACAATTTTTAAGCCAGAGCAAGATAAAACCAACTAAAATCCCAAACAAATAAAAATCCAAATATGATCACAATGTCTGCTGAAAAGTTAAAAGAAGAATGAGATCATGTTTGGAGTGTTAATCTTGGAGCTTGGATGAGTTTCCTAGAGTCAGGTTTCAAAGCTCATGGGAGCCTACAGACTCAGGCAGGTTCCTTACAAGGTGTTTGCAAATGCCGAGCAGCCAAAGCCCAGTATCCTAAAATCTCTCAGACTAACTCTGCAAACTATTTAGCACCTAGATCCCATTTATTTTTCATGTAAATGTCTCAGTTCCTCGATAGCAATTGGCAAACCATACTGCTCTGCCTCTCAGGAACTATTAATGAACTTGGCACAAGAATTCTTTATCTATGGTGGGAAGTCCAGTAATACCAGTAGAGGTCAAAGTGAAAGGGGGAATTAAGTGAGGGAGAATGTCAGTAACAACATGAGCTTTGCTTTGGCTCCTGGAGATAGATACATAACATTTAAATACACTGCTGAAACCCAAAAATTAAAGTCTTACACTTGTAAACTCACAGCTAAGACAACTTTGAGCGTGTATGCTGAATCAGCCTCTGAATTATTTCTAATTCATGACACTGAGATTTTCCTCAGTGCCGTTTATGAGATATCAAATTATTTCAAGATAACTTGAAATAAGTGCCCGCAGTAAGCTTGCACGACAGTTTCTAGCCTGCAAAGCTCAGAAATCCGTAAGAGAAGTTATATTTATGAAAATACTGTGCAATTTTTGGAGAAGGTCACTGATTCAAGAAAGACAATCTCATAAACTGCTCAGCAATGTATAAAACCTAAGGTTATATTTGAAGGGTTCCAGGAACCGCATTTCATAAATGACTGAGCGCTGCAGCAGAGAAACAGAGGCCGTTTACTGCGCAGTAGTAGGATGTGAACTGAATACACTAATCGCCTGTGCAAGACGCAGAGCAAGACTGAAACGGAGACTAACAGCGAGAGAGGCTGTTCCTCACGCTGCGCTACACTGCAGTACGCTGCAGTCGGTGCGCTGCCAGTTTGGGGATTCCTAGACATTTTACAGCATTTTTCTGCCATTTCCTCAAGTTAGGTTCCTGTCAGCGCTACAAGGACTGACTGGTGATGCTGAAATTAAAGTTCAGAGAAGCAACATGCTTCATGGTACACCACCAAGCACGGCCCAGATCTGTATACCTAGCGGTGTCCGGCTATTCAAACATTTACAGGCCTTGCTTCTCTATTAACTTACACAGTAAGAACATCATACTTGATATCCATGACATATCCTCATTTACTGGTATTTTACAAGAGAGCCCTGTTTACTTAAGTCGACATATTTTCAGCTAAAATAGTCTACTCACATCTAAGAGAGAGACGAGCTATACGATGTTACTGCTCCAAATCATCTTTTCCCACCTATTCCCACATAATATTTTGGACACATCTGTAATCCAGTTATCATCCCCGGTGCATCAATTCATAGAAGCGTAACAGAAGGCATGGTATAAAGAAATATGGCTACCATACGGTATTTCACTTCTAGCATTACGAATCAGGTATAACAAGCACTCTGTTCTCTGTTTGCTTTGGAACCCTCTTGATTATTGAACAGTACCTGATATACGTTGGGTTTTGCACATAGAAAGTAACACCCCACTTTGAGACATCACACTAAATGTTAAAAGAGAAAGCAAAGGTGTGTATGTGAGAGTAATATGTGAACAAATTACTGCAGACAGGGCCATATGGAATACACTATAGTAGGGGACTGCAAAGCGTGCACACGAGGATTTTGCTAAGATTTTACTCATATATGCGATTCTGCTGTTTTAAGGACATAAAAATATTCAGCTGTACCTAGCAAATTGTTTACTCACCAGTTTAGCAATTTTCCAGTGTTGGTGTAAGTCAGCTGTCACTAGAAAGCAGTAAAAATGTTACAGTCTGCTTCCTTAAATAAATGTAAAAACAGTTTTTAAACTGCCAATTGGTATCTGTCCTCCTCTCTTTACTTCTTTTTTTTTTTTTTTTTTTAGGAAAATCATATCACAGCACAATTAACTTCTTCACAGATAGCTATTTCAGGTTACCTAGATACCCTTCACCCTCGGGCAGCACTTAATTTGCTAAAAAAAACCCTTTCCTTTGGGTATCTTCAGTAACGCACAGTGTTGTTGAATGTACACTGTACACAACTGTATATACCGAGGGGATTTAGAGGGCAGCGAGGAAACACATCAAGTTGCAGCCTGGAGATTGACTCCAGCAAGCTTTTCAACATTGTTCTAGTGTTACTATGCTGGCATTGGTCTAATGATCTCTCTGTTTTGCTAAGGAAAATTATTTAAAGTACCTTTCTTTGATGAGAAGGTTTCTCAGCAGTCAGTTCCAGCCTCACCAATAGTAGTTATCGGTGGGACTGGTGACATTGTCTGTTACTGAGTTTACCTGACTCTTCCTTGTATTCCCTGCTTTTAGTTGCTCATTGTTGCCCAGGCTGAAAGCTTCCATGCTGCCAGCCTGCCTGAGGTTTAGTTACTCAAAAAGGACAATACAAGCAATGCAGCTGTCTGAAAAGGAGGATAGAGCAAAACGTGTGACGATGCTTCTGAGTAGATGGCCCCTTCTCGCTGTCCTCCCCCTAGTCACAGTGGCAGAAGGGGAAGGCCTAAAGACAGGTTCCAGGAGGAGGAGGAGGCTCAGACAGAGTAAAGGGGCTGACTGATTAGAAACCTCTGAAAAAATACAGTTCACACACGAATGACGGCTTCTTACAGGTTCACCTTGCATGTCTACACCAACACTGGGTGCAGCCAGTCTGTACTGGGGACGATCTTACTTTGCCAAGGCTTCTTGCATACCTGCACGGGACAAAGAGCTGTCTTCTCCTGTGCTTTTGGTGCTCCCCTCTGCTGGACTCAGGTGTTAGGAAGGAGGGAGCACCTGACCTGAATGCAGAGGGGTAGAGCTGGAACTGGAGCAAGTCCAGGAGGAAATAGCTCTGGACAAGTAGCCTGAGGGAAGAGTATTGTGGGAGAAGTAAACTCAGGAAATTATGCATAGAAATCTCTGGTCAAAGAATGTTATTAAGTTTTCCAAAAAATACTGTTAGGAAAGTCTAGAATTAAAATCATCTATGCTGCTTAAATTTAGCCCTTGCACGCAAATCTTTCAGGGCCCTGAATCCCATTATCATATAGTACATCTTTCTCTGTCTCAACATGCAGTGTGGATGGCTCTACTTAATGAGCAGTGCTAGCAAAACATGTTGATCTTCACTGTCTGCAATGCTACTACCCTCCTGTACACGAACAGTGAGATGTCAGTAAAGCTCTGAGCATGCTGACACCCCCGCAGATCATTAGCAGGGCTGCACCTTTCATCTCATCGCACAGGGCTCAGCCTCGGGAGCTACCAAGGCCAGTGATAGAAGCTGTCATCCTTGGAGGCATGAGCTCTCCAGCGAAAGGGCCAAGCTTTTTGCCAGTGATTTCCCTAGACGTTTGCTGACAGAAGAGAAATACTCAACTCAGAAGTGTTGATGTCTTAGAGACTAGTTGCACTCTTTTACCCAGCCCTGACTTCCTCTGCTGTTGTCCAGCCCATTTTCATCAGTTGGGTCTATTGGTGGCACCCTGATTGCTGCTGCAGCCAGGGTCCTCCTGCCTCAGCTACCCTGTGCTCCCCTTGGCCATGCCATCACGTCACTCCAGTGCCCTCAGTAAGCTTGCACAACACATTCTAGCTACCAGTTACAGCTGTTGCGTGTATGTGTCCATGTTCGTACAGCTACGACTGAATACCTCTTGCAGAATGCAGCAAGCAAAAGAAATATTAGAGGATGTATTTCTACCAAAATGATGAGTATCTAAGATATACAGAGACTATATCTCTATATTTTACAGAGATACAGACACTGTACCTCTGTATTTTATTGTTGTTTTGGTGTCTGTGGAACATACATTGCAAGTTTATCTCTTCCAAATGATCCCCTATATTTTTTTCAATCTAGGACATGCTCTCACTGATGTTCACATGAAAAGAAGGCAAAGTCTGTGGAGAAATTCACTGTGGGATCTCAAGGACACTCCAGAAAGCTTTTAGAGTTCAGATATTAACATTAAAGAGGTCCACCAACACATATTTAAAGTAGAAATAAAAACAATTTCATCATTGTGAGTTATGATTCATTACCTAGCTGTAATTGTATTAGGAACAGCATTCTTCCAAGGTTCTATCAGTCTCCAGGGACTCCTGTAACGCGGGGGAGGGAAGTTGTTCCAGAATATCCAAACTTCAAAACATATTTTAGGAATTAAATAATTTCAGCCCTTTTCCGCAATATAAACAGTCTTCTTTTTTTTATTTTTCCAGTGGTAAGGGTTCAGCCAGTAAAATGAAGAGATCTGTTTAGAGAAGTCCACTCTTGTGTTGCAGGAAGGTGCAAAGGAAGGTGTTGTAGGAAGGTGTTGCACTCAGTGCAAAGAAGAAGGGCAGAAAGCAGCAACATCATTAACAGGCAAGCTTGATGGGTCCTGTCCCGAGAAGTGGCAGAGAAGGACAGAAGGGAAGGAGGGACGGAGGAAGAGATGGATCATAGAAAGGGAGAACAACAACATTGCACTGGTGACATTATTTTAACCAGGGAAAGTCAAGTAACTCACTAAGCTGAAGCCACTTTGAGGAAACCTCAAAAAAATACTTTACAGCCTGTTACTGAGTGCTGTTCTTTGCTTTTAAGCCTCCAAAACCTGAACCTGTAAGAATATATCCCAATATAGCCCATACAGCCAGATTTCTACCATCTCTTCTAAGACTTTATTGGCTTTTGAAACACTAATGAAATTACTAAGTACCTTTTAGACATCTGACCAGCTGAGTTACACTTTACTCTCTACCTACAGGCTATATTCTAGGTAAAGGAACTAGGAAAAACATGAGCTGGCCTCATATTTCTCTGTCCTCCAAATCTCACTGCATGCTGTTTCTGGAATGGTAAGCACCACTTTTCCCATTAAAGTCTCCTATATACTCCACTTTTTCTCTAATCATTAATAATAGAGATCTTAAGCACAAAAAGATGGATCGATCAGCATTCAGAGGCCCTCAGTGCAGACCCTTGCTCAAAATCATTCCCCACACTATTGAATTCTTGTCAGTAGAGTTAGCCATGAATGAATGTGGCCAATCGCTGTTTGGCACACGTCTCCCAAGCAAGCTGATTTGCATTAATCTCATCAGTGGTTTTTTGAGAGGCTGTTCTCAAACCCAAACACGTCTGACATTCCCTTTCATTCGTAACATTATAGCTCTAGCTTGTGGCACTTACTGGGTTCCAACATCTACAGCAACATCATTAACAATAAATAAATAAATAAAAATATTATTTATAATAAATAATAAATAAATAATAAATAATAAAGCAATATGTAAAGCAGAAAAAAAGCAAACCAGATCAAGCTTTCCCCTTAGCATCCTGAGATGCTAACACAGAGGCATCTGCAGTTTCACCTCTTTCTCTGCTGATGGTATAGGTGGCCTGACAGAGTGAAACAGTGCTGTGAACTAGGTCTCACTGAGCTCCGACAGCCCCCTGGAAGCATCAGCAGTTCTCACCAGGTGACCTCAAGTGCCTGCAGGACCCAGCCCTGCAGGTGTGCTCCAAAGAGCATGCTCGACGCTTGGCAACAGTGAAGGAGCTAAATGTTTGTCTTAGCAAGTAAGCCACTATATAATAGGAGTGATATTTCTTTGACAAAATGTTCAGGATTCTTTTCCTTAGTCCTTAGATATGTTATCACCTTATTCTTTGCTTTTTTTTTTTTTCTTTTAACCTATGGTTTTCTCCACTGCCTGTTGCTTTGAGAGGTTAGTAGGTAATTCCCTGGATATTGTTAGAAGTGCACACTTCCACTAGACGATTTTTAAACACTCTTGCTTTTGAGACATATTTTTTCTGTTTTAATCAGTCGATACTTTACCAGATATATTTAAGACCTGAAACTCTTATGTGTATGCTAACACAGTTTCAGAAGGACCTGAGTGTTTATGTTTTGGGGGGTTGATTTTAGCTTATTATCCTCTCAGTGATTATCAGGCTATATTCTACCTTTGCCTGGGATTCCACTGATATACTTGTAAATGCTCCTTTTTCTCCCCTGATTCACTTTGCCTGGCTCATTATAGCTTTTAACTCTCGTTTTCTCCTGCTAGCAGTAACTTAGAGAATGTTCTTGTGCAGCTGCCCCTTCTGTTTTCTATTTCCAGAACAGTTCATTTGTTAACCTCAGATTTTTTTTTGAGCAGTCCTTTGTGAAGCCACATTGGCTTTTTTCTTGATCTTTGCATATTTTTTTCAGAGGAATTTTAATCTGTTGCACCATAAATTTCAGATTTCTTTTCAGTTTTCTCCAGTCTGTTTTCACACTCTCGGATTTGAGGTACTTCTTTCATTGTATCCAGTTTACTAAGACCCTGATTTAGCTAAGCAGTTAAGGATGTGCTTAATTTAAAGAACGTGTATAATGCCATCCCTGTTCAACAGAACACATATATCAACTGCAGTTCCAGTGGGACAAAAGTACATGCTGAAAGATACTGTAAATTTGTAAGAATGTCTATTCTTGAAATCTAATCCTCCAGTACTACCACTGCACCTTCAGGCTCTTAAATAGCTTTTCTAAATTAAACAAGAGGAGTTTTTGCAATAATCAGCTGCTTTTATCCTTTCATTTTAATACTACTCGCTACTTTGAGTTTTTAGATCACTGGAGCTTCTTACATCCTACTGAGAGTTCTAACCACGTGTGTTACCACATGGGACACAATGTCACACTCTTGAAAAGTGACACACTCTTTATTCACAGTAAGGGAAACGAAGCAGACATTTTATACTTCCAGTTTCTGAACGGTAGGATTTTCATTTGGTGGGGAATCTGCAGAAACCAACTGTGAAGCCTCAAACTTACACGCCTCCTCCAGAGTTCACGATGAGAGACTGCATAGAGCCCATGTTCTCTCAGGCCACGCTTTAGTTCCTCTTGCTAGTTGAGCAATCTTTTCCCTTCTTGTAGAAAGTGACACCTGCCAAGCACACAGAAATGTGTTTCTATGAAATCGAAGAGTGGGGAAAGGCCACTCATGCCACACAGCTGGTGTTCCCCACTTCCACGCTCCGAGGCGCTACTACCTTGGTGTAATTCGTCCCTTTCTTTCTTTTCACCCCAGGCTTCTCAAAACACTCAAATTTGCTCTTGTTAGCCAAATGAAAATCGAAAGAAAACGCAAAGGAAGTGTCATGACAGAGCAGCAAATCTTCTCATTATGAGTAAGCTTTGCATTATGAATTAATGTAGATAACTTTTAAAGAAGTAACTCTGAGCTCCTGCAGGCAATCAGCTTCAGCACTTACAGTTTCACTCAGTATCTCCTAATAAATATGTTGTTTTACTTCTGGCTAAATTGTTGACTTGGAGTGGAACATGATTTCCAGGCAAATGGTAAAACAGAGCACAGACTTGTCTGATTCCTGGTTCAATGTCCTCTCCTTGGCTTAAACAAAGTTTCAGTTTAAAATATTTTGACTCTTTCTACTTTTGGTAGGTTTGCCTCATGGTTCAGTATAATCTATTAAAAATATTGTGCAGCTTGATAAGCTTGATATGATCATACACCTCCCAATGGCACTTTATCACTTACTGCCTTTCAACATGAACAGGGATTTTTCTTGATGTTACTGGAACTGCAATCAAGAGATGCTCAGAGACCCTCTGAATAGAAAAGTAGGCACATCCTATAGGATGAGATTAGTCTAAATCAAGCTTGAGCTGCCTTTTTTTTTTTTTTTAACAACAACAAAAAAAGATTTCTTAACTTATGAAATGATTCAGAAGAATCTGCAGGCTACAAAGCAGAGTAATCTCTCTCAGATGGTATGGTTACCCAGACAACTGGAAAAACTTGCAATTGTACAAACAAGCATTGTAAAGCTGATAATGTAGTAAGTTATCTCTCTTCTGAGGAATAAAGGGTGAGCATACTGCAATCAGCAGCCAAACTTGGATAACATGAAATGTAACATATGAAATAAAGATGTTTAGCGTTTCCTCATAATAAAGTAGAGAAGTCATAAATCACAAAGCACTGCATCCTTTGGGTACAACAATTCTACAAGTTTGAAGACAAAGAACATATCAAGTTTCATTCTCATTCTCATTATAATCTCTGAGTAGTAACCCTGAGGTCAGCGAGAAAGGTGAGAGTATATGGATCTATGCATTCAATGCGGAAGAAGTAATTTTGGTTTGTATTACTTTGACTTGTTAAAAGAAGATTCTGCTGCCTGAGTGATTTTGAGGATTTTGCCTTGTATGTCTAAAAGAAAAGAAAAATTGTTAATACATTAAGTAATTTGGGGATTATTTTGTAACTGAGACTGCCCTTTAAATGATCCACTTTCCTACGAAAATGCTCTCTTCCAAGAACTCCTCACTGAGTCATTCTGTTCCTGTGTCACACATGTACAGTTTCTTTTCACTTCCAGGTTGGTTTTTTTTGGTTGTTTATATGAGCTATTCCTGCTTCTCCTCACTAACACACTGCTAAAGAAAAAGGTAGAATGGACAATACAAAGTGACTAGGCATCTTGCATCAGAAGAGAATTAACAAGTTCTAATAACTGTCTGCGTTTTTATTTGCTGTCATTTACCTGATAATTTCAAACTACTTTTGAACCATTAAAGCTTTACAACATCCCACAAGGTCGATAGTTTTACCTTCTTTCACAGACAGTAAAAATGATGCAGAAATAGCTTAGTCACAGTGCTGTAGGTCATACAGCTGGTAACAGAGAGGGGCCATAAACAAGCTGATAACTCTATAATGTTCCAGGCATTAGACAACACCACCTCCTTCTGGAATGAAAAGTCATCAACACAGTCGTCCAATGCAGGGGAAAATCATCACAACTTCTTGAAAACTACTGCAACACAGTGTTCCCTAAAAATTTGAAAATGGAAGGTTATTTAGGACATGTGCAATGCCCATGCAGTATATTTTCAAAACTATATTAAAATAAAAATAGTTGGATGTTTGGATATTGTTTGAAAAAAAACAGAGGTATACATTGAAAAAGCATCTGCACCTTAACCTCTGAAATTTCCCAGTAACAGGGCAGGTAGGAAGAGCTTGTATTTACACAAGAATGCAAATTGGCACAAAGAAATGTCCGGGGGATGCCCGTGCCACCAGGACACTGACTGAGGTACACAGACCTGTGCAAATTTGCCCCAGCCAGCCTCAGGAGAGGCAGCAGCCCAGCTGCAGTGGAGCAGAGCACCCCATGGGCTCATCTCTCGCTTGCTGGTTCACTTTTGCAGCCTGTAAGGCTGCTTCCAGTACCTGGAGGTAGCTATATTGTCAGATATACCCACTTATATACATATAACTACCCAGTCTATCCAGTCAAGTGCCACGTGTGGCCTTCTGACAATACGGTTTTGAGATGGCTTTGAAGTTTCAGACTTACAAGGACATGACTATCTAAGTAGATTGCCTCCAGAATCCAAAACGTATATTTGGAGCTAAGATCATTATAGTGTCGTTATTATCATGACAAACATTGAAAAGAGTCCAAAACATTATTGCATAAGATTCAAGTGTTTTCCTGGCAGTGACTGCAAGAAATATGAAAATGTTGAAACTGAATTTAATCTCAGTTTCAACATCAGCTTGCAGAAAGAATCAACCAGCAGTGGAACTTCAAGGGAAAAAAATCCTATAAAAACTAATAGCTTTTTACTCTCTTTCTGTCAGCAGATGATTAATTCCTGATGCTGGAGGTGAATCTGAGTGACTTAGAAGAGTTCTGGAAGTCATGAAGAAGCAAGTGAGATTTCAACAAAGGCTAAATCACTCTTTTCTCAGTCCTTGTTCTGTTCAAATCTCCACTGATTAGAAGCCAGCAAGATTTTTTTCCTCAAACAAGGCAAAGGAAAATACGAAGATAATCTCGGTTTGCATCTTGTGATCTCATATTAACAGGGAAACTAAGGCAAGATAGATTAAAAGCATTTTTTTTTTTTCAAAGACAGATGCCTAATGTTAAGCACCTAAATCTGTTTTTTGGAAACTTGTGTGTATGCTCCCAGAGCCAGTGAAAACTGACTGCCTTGGGCCTCTGAAATGTATGCCACAGAGTCTGACACATAAAGTTGGAATGATGACCTTAATTAGAGTTACTGAAGTTTAAAAACTTTCTCTAAGAAATTCATCAGTGATTACAGAAAAAAAAAAAAAAAAAAAACAAGTCCTGCATCTCCTGTCTTCCTATTTCTATGTTTTAATCACAAGAACATGCAAACTAGTCCCCACTCTGAAGAGTCATACTGAACTCCAGCACTTCTGAAGGGTTCCCCAAGCCCAGCATACCTCCCACGCTAATACTAACTTGAACTAGTTAGTGCAAAAAAGGTCAAAATACATTTATTTTAATACTCATGATATCTCTACAGCAATAATCTGGTGCAGAAAAATGGAGATTCTGCGTGAACAACTGTGTACAACAGTAAGTAAGTTTTTAAAACCTTCTGTGTTACAGTTGAGAATGTGGAGGTGAAAGCAAACAATACTTTATCATCATTCTCTTTATAGTAGAAAAATAGTACAAATTCATTTAAGTATTTAAGAATACAATACTGATCCAGCAAGTTAGTGGATTTAGAATAGATTATTATAATTTTCTGTATTTAAATATTCTTACCATTTTTTTATCAAATTCTCCTCCAAACATCTGGAAATTTTCATTTCAAAAAAATCTTTTTAACAAGCAGTAGAATAGCCAAAGCTTTCTTCCCAATCAAAACATTCCCAAATACTGATTCAATTTTTCCAAAATTTTGTAAATATTTTTGAAAAATCCTCATGATCTTTTCTACTTTTTTTAATGGAAAAGTTTGGTCTAAGCAACACTGCCATTGCAGACACAAAGAAAAAGCCTGTTCCTGAGGGAGATATTCAACTGTCTTAACAAGCATTAGCCAGTCTCTTTCTGCATTCCCCTTCATTTAGTCTGTATTTTTTCACTTCTGCAGTAAAAGTCTGATTCATCTCTGGAGAAGCTTCATCCCTATGCATGGAATTTGCTGAGATGCCACAGAAAAATAGCTTATGATCACTAAGTTAAAGACTATAACAATGTAAGTGTCAAGCAACCTTTACTTAGTATAGGAGGTTACACTAAGATGGCACAGTTTATTAAAAAAATCTGTACTAAATTCTTACGAAATCTTTATATCCTTCACCTTGCCCTTTTTGCTTCTACCTTTTATCCCATTTCTGCCACTCCATCCTAAGGTCCATCCATTTCCTCCAGGATGATATTTCAATCTTTCCCTCTACAGACAATGACTCCCAGCTTGTTTCATCAGCCCATGTTTTTAGCATCCTGTGACTTCTGATGACAAAGTTATCAATGAAACTATTAAATCAAACACTTTCCAGATGGCCCATGAGGAATGCCACCACTCTTCCCTCCAGCTGAACCCTTGCCCTCTCAGGCTGCATCACTGTTGTCTCCTCTTTAACCTCTTCCTTACCACTTGACAGTCCTCCTACAAATCCCCATCTCGTTCAGGTTATTTCAGAATCTCCCACACAGCACTGAAGCCCTGCTGCATTAAATCTGTACACTTCACTTACTTTAAAAAGAAATTATCTTGTCAAAGAGAGATATCAGTTAAGTCTGTTACATTTTGCATTTGATAAACTCCTGTTGCTTTCTTTCCCATTTTCTGTTTGTCTTTCTATCTCTATTCTCTCCCTTAAGACTTGTTTTAAACACTTGCATACCACTGAGGTGATACTAATGAGCTGCCCAGATTATTTTTTCCCATCCTTCCATACAAGGTGTTACATGCCCTATCCCCCAGGCATAAAAACCATTACTACCAGACTTGCAATTTCCTGTGCCAGTTCTTGAACTATTGAGATAGACATTATTCAGCCACTCTTCCACTGCAAACACATTCACTTGCAGTTCTGTACCATTATTCCTGTCTACCTTTCTCTCCATAATCTACCTTTTAAAATACAGTCTTATAAAATGAAAGTAAAGTATTGATGTTGGAAGTCGTACTTACACTACCTTTATCTTCAGTCTCTCTGCAGTTGACTAGGGGAAAGGGGGGATTTTTTTTGACACAGCTTCTAACTAAGCTCAAGAAGTATGTTCATTTTGGATCCAGTCTCATCTCCAGTGACAGATCTCAACATCTGTCTTTAAAGAGTTCATATAAGCTGTTGATGGCAATGACTATATCTTGCACTATGTTATTTGGCAGGAAAGTTTTAATACTTGTGTGTGTCCAAATTCGAAGGGTCTTTGCTCTGGAAACGCACTGGCTGATAGAATGGTAATCATTTAAAAATAACATTTGGTCTCAAAGAGAAAGGAAATCCATTCCAACATTGATTTCAGCTTCCAGTATATTTCTGTCATTTTGAGTATCTATCTCAGTAAAGACAGACCAAAATCCATTTCAATGAATAGCTACATCATGTATCATAGCATTCCCAGAAAAGCAAAATCTGGAACCCAGAGCAGACTAGCCCCAGCTGGCCTGATGTGCCTGGGATCAAATCTTGCATTTTCGTGCAGCGCTTCGCCACCTACCAGCTCATCCAGAGCCAACACTGTGTGCTATAGGCACAGCCTATGGTTCCTATCAGTTACTATCTGGCAAACAAAACAACTGAGGTGGACTAAGAATTGGCTGAAAGGCAGAGCTCAGAGAGTTGTCATCAGTGGTGTGGAGTCTAGTTGGAGGCCTGTGGCTAGCGGCGTTCCCCAGGGCTCAGTGCTGGGTCCCATCCTGCTCAGCTTCTTCATCAACGACCTGGATGAGGGGACAGAGTGCCTCCTCAGCAAGTTTGCTGATGATACCAAGCTGGGAGGAGTGGTTGACACACCTAAGGGCTGTGCTGCCATTCAGAGACCTGGACAGGCTGGAGAGATGGGCGGAGGGGAACTTCATGAGGTTCAACAAGGGCAAGTGCAGAGTCCTGCACCTAGGGAAAGATAACCCTAGGCACCAGTACAAGGTGGGGGCTGACCTTCTGGAGAGCAACTCTGCAGAGAAGGACCTGGGAGTTCTGGTGAATGACATGTTGACCATGAGCCAGCAATGTGCCCTTGTGGCCAAGAAGGCCAATGGTCTCCTGGGCTGCATTGGGAATACTGTTGCCAGCAGGTTGAGGGAGGTGATCCTGCCCCTCTACTCAGCCCTGGGGAGGCCTCGTCTCAAGTACGGTGTCCAGCTCTGGGCTCTCTCTGGGACAAGAGAGACATGGAACTACTGGAGTGAGTCCAGCATAGGGCTACAAAGATGATCAGAGGGCTGGAGCATCCGCCCTGTGAGGAACGGCTGCGAGACTGGGCCTCTTCAGCCTGGGGAAGAGCAGACTGAGGGGGGATCTTACCAACGCATACAACTACCTGAAGGGAGGGTGTCAAGGGGACGGGGCCAAACTCTTTTCAGTTGTCCCAGGTGACAGGACAAGAGGCAATGGGCAGAAATCGAAGCACAGGAAGTTCTGCCTGAACGTGAGGGGGAATTTCTTCCCTGTGAGAGTGACGGAGCACTGGCACAGGTTGCCCAGAGAGGTGGTGGAGTCTCCTTCTCTGGAGATCTTCAAGGCCTGCTTGGATGCAACCCTGTCTACCATGCTCTAGGTGACCCTGCATGCACAGGGAGGTTGGACTAGATGATCTCCAGAAGTCCCTTCCAACCTCAAGGATTCTATGATTCTATGATCTATATAGTACCAATGACCAGACAAACCAAACTCAGTCATTTTAATTCCTTGAGATCTCCTCAAAAAGTCTCTCTAATTAGAAACAAGGAACAGGTAGCACCCTTTCTATCAGAAAAAGATAGATACAAGTAATAAATGCATATACAAAGATCACTAGCAAAACTGACTTATTAAAAGGTATAGTTAAGCCTGGCTTGCAAATGTTATCGAGCAGTGACAAGTGATCATGAAATGGCTCTAAACTGGTAGGGAGGGAGTCTCCTATTTCACTAGTCATCTTTGAAACTGACAGAAAACCCAATGAAGGAAACTACGGCAAGGAACCCATTCAGCCCTGTGCATCTCTGGAAATTCTCCAGGGGTGCGGGAGCCGTACTCTATCCAGCAGCCCGTGGCCACCCCAGCGGAGGCAGTGCCCAGGCAGACACCCCCTCCTGCGGTGCCCTCCATCTCTCCTCGCCAGCACGTCTCAGGGATGCCGGCGGGGGCTGCAGCACTGGCCGCGGTACAAGCCGGGCCGTCAGTCAGAGACCTCCATGGAGTTGCGAGGCGACCTAACTGCAACAGCCACAAGGTAACAGAGGAGTATATCCAAATCTTTTTTTTTTTTTTTTTTTTTTTTTTTGGCAGCCCATTTTTTTTGTGGAATACTGATATTTTCCAGAGAAAGCAGACAGTTTTCTTGGAAATAGGTGCTTGGTTGAAAATGCAATACTCTGTCAAAAAGCAGGTTTCGTGAAGAATATTGAAAGACCTTTTTCCAATTTCCCACTCAGAAAAGCATTTATCTGGCCTCTGGTCCCTCTCCTGCTGCCTCTGGACTTACCTACCCCAGTAACTTGTGACTTGGACAGAGCAACCTCCCATGGTGATTTCTAGCGTCCGGCCTGTCAGCAGAGAGAAAAAAGGAAGAACGAGAGAGAGTACTCAAGGAAAGTAGAATTCTTAAGAAAGAAACAACAAAGAATGAATGCAGACAGGCAACTTAGAAGTGAAATACTATAAAATGATATTGTCAGATGTTCTCAAAAATGACCCACAGTGGAGAACTGGCCAGTTGTACAGAGTTGGCTCTCCATATTCCCAGCTATTAAACTGTTATGAAGCTAAAATTGCATGAAATAGTTTCCTAACTTTACTTTTCCATGTATATAATAACCATCCACACCGCAAGGGTGTTTCACAACTGCAGAATGGGAAGAGGAGATATGCACAAGACACTCTCTATTAAAATGCGATCCATGCTATGAAAAACAAGTGAGAACCCTGGATCTGACCTAACTGTGAAGTAATTTCAAGTGATAATAAGATACCAACGATGAATTTGTTAAATCTGGAGTACATGTGGAACTCATCTGAAGTGTACAGCAGAAAAATAAATATATTAATTTCAGAAGTGATGCAATGTGACATTTTGTCCAGAAGCAAATAGCTAAGAACAGTTTAGCCTGCAATTATATTATTGTATATGTAACTTTAGGAAAGTGCATGTTAATATTTTTTGTCTATTTAATAGTTCAGAGCATTCTCCTCCTCAATTTAGAGGTACCAAAAGTCACATTACTAGGTACAGCAAAGTGCCTACCAGCCCTAGAAGATATACACAAACAGTGTTTTAGTCTTCTAGCTTATGGAAAAAATAAATAAATTTGGGTTCATATTGGGTTCATACACACAAAAATTATTTTGAATCAATCAACTGTTTTTAATGCTTGCTCATTCAAAAAATGGCTAGCTCCAATCCTTACTGTAAATGTGTTATAAATATGCCTGTATCAGGACTAAACTAGTTAATCTGCTGAAATCTTTTCCAACTCTACATTTCTATGATTTCATCCCACCAAGTATGTGCTGCCTTGTTCTGAATCAAGCTCCAGTATGCCCAGTCTGTCCTTCATAGATTCTCTCTAATCTCTTCTTGAAAGATCTCAGTGACAGCAATTCAGGTACTTCCCAATCAAGTCTGTTACAAAAATATAAGCCTTCTGGATATGTCTACAAAATATCTCTGTTTTCCACCTACTACATATTTTCCTTTTATTTTTTTTTCCTGTAGTTCTTTGCAATTTTCATTATTGGCATTTACAGACATGATTTTGCAATAATTTTTTCCATTCTTAGATATTGATTTCTCCCTGTTAACTGGATATTTAACTTAGGTCTCTAACAAAGATTTCTTTGCTCTATTTTTAAAAGTAGGAATTTAACTTCAGGTGTAGAGATGTTTATCATTTAAGAAACTTGATAGATCTGGACATAAGTACCTCCAGTCACTGAGACTCACCTGCACACATAAGCTATTTCAGAAATAGGTAGAGCTGGAACTGAAAACAGGAACAATTCTATGATAACATCATGATCAGACAAGTCTTTGGTGGCTAAAATATTATAGCACTTTGCAGTGGTTAGTTTTTGGAGAAAGAAAGTTAGATTCATCCTCCTCAACAGTCAATGGTATAATTTACTGTCAGGCTGCTTACTGCCAGTTTGGTTTCTAACAGGTTTTGATTTCATATAATTCAAGAATGTTTGGCCACTTAAGTTAATAGAGCCCTCATTTTCATTGTACAGCAGACAGTTGAAATATGTGAATATTGCATTTTTCTGTTCCTTATTTTTTGCGCTCTCTCCAGAAAGTCATTCCTTTTCTTTCCCTACTTTTCAATCTTTTTCTTTCCTAACTAATGAAATAGTAATGTCTAGTAGGAGTTAGCTACACGTTTATTGCCAAACACACTGATAATTTATCAGTAAGAGAGGAGGAATAGAAATTTGCAAAGCAGATGGATAATTAGTGACTCTGAAGTACTGTGACAATGAAAGGTTACTATTCCAAATTTTCAGGGACTCTTTGGAAAGCTATTTTAAACAGCCCTATGCAAGAAGAAATCAGGAAGCAGGAGGTGTATGTTACACTGTGGTCTTTCACAACACAACAGCCTAAGGGCAATGAGAAGATTTTGATATTACTGAGGGTAAGCAGTCCATGAATCTTACGGTAAAACATCCCATGCCAGGAAAATGACCTCATTCTTTGACCTCTGCACGATTCATATTCTTTTAAGTTAATATTGAAGACAAAATACTTGAAAATAAACAAAGTTTGGATGAGTGCTTAGCTGTAAACACAGGACTGTCTGGTCAAAAAGGCATTTACCTTAAAAAAGTTAATACATACAGGCATGTAATTGTTATGCTCCTTCATTTACCTTTTTTTTTTTTTTTTTGTCCTGCACGTAGTATGACTGCTGAGAATTAAATGCTGAGTAAACTTTTGGATAGGCTTTCAGGCAAAAGTCAGTTTATTTAGTAAGCAAATGGGTGGTATGTAATGAACATTAAGCCTACTCTAAAAGGATAATTTTCACTGGGAATTTTAATCTTAATTATTTAACTAAGCAATTGTTTTCTTAAGTGTGCTTTAGTAACTGAAAGCTTGACCAAAAGAAATGTTTGTACTGATTTCATAGTTCACGAGACATGTTAACACTTTTACACTGTCCTTAAAGACAAGCCATGCCTGTATGGCAGTTGTGCCAGTAAAAATTTCCCAATAAATAGATATTTGATAAGCACAGCCCACTGTAAATACATGGTTTCACATTTTTAAAGGGCATCATGTAAGACCAGCATTATGTTGCTCCATCACCCTCTGAGAATCTCTTTGTTTTGGAAACATTAACATTTCTTTCCAAAAAAAGAACAGCCCAAAACAAATCATATTTCCAGTCCACATGCTGAGAAAGTTTCAAAACAAGCTGATATAGCACTGATCAGAAAAGACTAAGAAAAGGCAAAGAGTAAGTCTGACTGTCATCTATACCAACTCTCTTTTATTCTAATTTGGCATTGTAAAAAAGTCTTTACTGAGATCCAAATTGTATTTCCAGCCATACAAACACCTTCTTACCTTGCCAGAAGAGTACAAAGAGGCCCTAGTGTGAATAAGAAGCAGCCCGTCATTTGTATATGAACTATAACTGTCCTCTTTCTTGTTAGTGGATGGGATGGAGCTTATGAATAATGCTTTAAGATGTAATTTTTCATAACAGGAAGCCTATATGCACACTTATCTTTACATAAGGGCTTGTATTTCTATTACTATGATACATCTAGGAGTAGGACTCAACATCCCACATGCAAATCCTGATTTTGTATCTTCAGTTACAGCTGCTGAATTTTCAAAACCAGGCCCGGACCCAGTGATTATCCCTGTATCTGTCTGATCACCACATCAGAACTGCAAGCCTGGTCTTGAGTTTAATCATTCTAAAATATTTGCTGTATAACATTTTTCATAGGTATCAGAAGCAAAGGTACACCAAAGAGCCTACCAAGAGGGTGTGAAGATGCTCGCTTTTGTATAACTTTCACAAACATTCATTAGAGCACCCAGGTCTGCAAGATCTGTAAACTGCTAATGGAGTTCACAAAGTATAAAGTGCCTTCAATCAGGACATCCACACAGCAAACTGCAGTTTGCAGTGAAGATCCTGCACTAATTCTGAGCAAGCTAAGCCAGGAACAGGAAGCAAGGCAACTCTGTTAATGCAACGCTCCTCCCAGGAAAACATCTTCCTTCCCCAGGGGTGCTGGGATTAGCCCCTCCGGACATGGCTTTCCCAGGAAGCCCACTGCTAGAAGCTGCCTGCAAAGAGACTCACACTGTCCCATCCCAACTGGGCCCGCAAAGCTCCTTATGGAGCTATCTTCTACCGCATAGGCACCACCACGGACCTTGCATGTGTCTACATGTTAACGTTATGATGAGAAATATTCATCCAATGCCAAAAGCCCCAACAAAACTGTGTAACACTTCATTTGTGTGCCAAAAGCTCAATAGAGATTTAAATGAAATAGATACTTGTGCACAAGACAAAATTAACCCTTGTTGAATAAACACTTTATATTGGTGGATCAGAATTAGGTAGGATATATTTCTTAAGAAGTAGCTTTACTCCAGTGAAAATTAAATGCAGACATACCTTGTCTTTGAACATTTCTTTTTTACAATTTGTTTCTTCTTTTTTTGTTTTATGAATGCAGTGTTCCGTCAGGGTCTTCTTTTTACTGTGTGTAACAAAAATAAAGACAACTTTCAAAACCAGAAAAAAAAAATCACCTTTCAAAACATGCAGTCAAGGTGCTCTCTCTGTTTTGACTTGAAATGGAGAAAACATATTACAATCAAAGTACAAGAGAATTTTGCCAAGTCTTTTTAATAAGCCAGAAACTGATTATGATGTACTGAATTTTGCAGGTTAGTAAATCTGCCCACATACACGATAGCAAACCAGAATACAAGCTCTCTATCATCAGCCATTTTTTTGTTCAGAATTATACAAATTCAATAGCATAATAGACTGTAGAGAAATCTTCTGATTACCTGGATGAAACCAAAGGGAATGTTACGAGATTATTTTTAGATGCTGCTAGATGCTTCTTCAGCAGAATATTTCTACCTCACCATGCTATAGAGGAGTTGTGAATCACTCCTAGCCCTCAAAAAGCATTAGTGCAACTGTAGGGCTAAAGCAAATTGTTCAACCCTGCACTTGTGCCCTCCCCTTGCCTCAACCTTCCTTGCTCCAAAGGGAGCACAAACAAGAAGGCTCAAAGTGTTTATTTGTCTTCCAGGTTCATCATAGAGGCAGCTGTGATTCTTGTGCATCACTGAAATCTCTTTCAGATGATGCAATTTTGCTACCACAGCTTCCTGCTGTTCCTCACTCACTGAGTAGTGGAGGGCAAAGCTACCAAAGTCTCTCCCAGAAATATCATCTATTTTTCCATTAGCTCAATGCTAATGGAACTTGACCCAAAGTCATCTCAACCATTTGATGTCTATTTCTTTACTCCTCTGGACATCGATGTGGGACCAGGCATAGATCCCAGTGCAGTATGAAACACAGCACAACTACTTTTATATGCAAATACAAAGGCAAGAAGTCACCATCACTTTAAGAACATGCATGTTGTGCCTATTAAAGCCACGGGGTCTTAACTAAAAGATACAACTGAATTTGGGTACACAAGGAGGTAAGTCAGAAAATGAGATTACATTTGCTCTTGAAAATTCATCCTCGTTAGCCAAGTTCTCCTTGTTGTCATATTCAAGTGTTCTCTGTTTCCTTGCCAGTAAACACCACCACTTGGGAACTGTTTTCTTCTTGGGTGGACACATGATTCCTGATGTTATTTATGCAGTCTTTAGGTGTCTTCTTGACAAATTTCTGTCTGAATTACATTCCTTTCCTAAAAAAATGTGCCTGTAAGTCAAACAGGGTTTACAAATATCTCATCAAGTCAAGTGAAGTCCAAGTGAGCGAAAGGCTGTTTTATTTTCCTGGTATGAATTTTTCAATCACACCTATTATTGTGTTAGCAAGGGAAACCTCCATGATTTAATAACTAAAAGCCATTTAGCAAACATGAACTCAAATATGCACTTGTAAAGAACAATAACAAATGTTGCACTCCAAAAGGTATGTTTTCCTTCTAAACACTCCTTCTGTTAGAACAGAAACATAAATTTAACCGATTTCTACATTTTTTTAAACAAAAGTATTCCCTACCCCCCTATCCCAGATGGCTAGATGTTGACTCAGTCCAAGGAACTTGAGAGGTTATAAAAACAAGAACCTGGTATGACAATCCATTATAACTTGGCTAATACCCCTCCATCACCAATAATCAAGGCTCTGCTAACACTTTTATTCCTTTCTTTCTTGTTTTTGCTGAGTACATTGCACTCTGCTCAGCTGAATCACCAGGATTTCTTTTCTTTCAACAGGGCCCTTTCATTTTTTTTTTTTTTTTTTCTCCCAAATGAAGAACTTAAAGGAGCTTGCTTCTTGCAGGTGAATTTACAGAAATGCTGATTTTCACACTCTTTTCAGGCATGGTTTTCTCTTTGCTCCCCAATCTGTTCCCCCAGTTTCAAAGAGCAACACTACGCAGAGAAACAGCACCTGGCTGCGGCATTGCACCCTGTATACCTATCCCCCTGCACTACTTGAGTGAAAATTCTAAACTGAAATTTTGATTTTACCAGAGATGCCAAAGTCCTGGGTCAGCCCCATACAAAGTTCTTTAATCCTAGTGGAAAATCTCCAAACAAAATAATTCTGCTAATTCAGACTTCCTTATAAGCTTCTTTATGGGGGCTTGAAATTACACTGTAAGTTTTAAAGGGGTGTTGGGTTTTTTCGTTTTGCTGAGGAGACCCACAGTATCAGTCTGTTGTCTCAGCTTCTCCAACCACCCGAATTAAGGTTCTCCCAAGGGACCTCCCGGGAAACCATGCAAACATGGTGGCATGGCAAATCAACAGCAGGACCATTGATTTACCTGCTTACATGGACTCCTGTGGAGAAAATATAACTCCAGGTTGTCATCTAGTTGCTTGCTGGCTTACATGACTTCAGAGATATTTTGGTATCGCTACACAATATATCCCTATTATACCTGTGCAGTTCCCAAGGACATGCAGGAAGGAGCTCCTAGTGCCTGAAAGATGAATTCCTGGTGTCTTGCAGAAATGACACTCCCAAAGGAGAAATCACAGGACCCAGCCTGGTGCCCAGGCTGGTGCTGTGCAGAGCTGACATCCACCCCAGTGGAGCTGACTGGTAACCAGTGAAATGCAGCTTCACGCTGCGGAAACCTGCCAAACAGACTTCCCAAACATACAGTGTTATTTTCAAGGTGCTTGATGTTCTTCTAAGATAGTTCAAATGGTACCTTCATGCTCACAATGTTATGTCACTGCTTTCTGTATTTAATGGCTACAGTTAATCATTGCCTACGGCTCCCCCTGCTCCCCTTCCCCAGTCAGCGTACTGTGAAATGCCGTGCACACTTTGAACCATGCTGCTTAGCATAGCTGCATCCCCTTTCCTGCAGGCCACGGGGCTCAGGCCTCACCAGTCACACGCAGGGGGAACGCGTGTCCTGCGTCTGCTGGGCTTCCCCTAGCCCATCTCCGAAGCGTGTCAGAGCCATGCATCTATCAGTGCGCTCCACCACATACTGCGTTAGGGAAGTGAAGCATAGGAAGTTTGTATTTCCCTGCAGAGCACTGCTACTGCACGCCGGAGTGCATCTCGGGGTGGGCAAAGCATGATGAATGGCGCCCTTTGACTTTTCCCAGTTGGGGTCTCTGATGAAGCAAAGCAGGACTGAATAAATAAACATGTCCTACCCAGCCTCTGTGGGAATCAAAACATTTCTGAAGATTTTGTAATCTGAAGTTGAATATAGAAGTGTGGGCAGCATTTTGAAAAGATCCTAACTGTCTAAGGGAGTAAGTTCTATTTAGAAAAGTTACTTAGGAGCCCTATACACTATTCCTACAAAAGCACTTATATGTAGGCTCCTAAATCACTTAAGTGCTTTTGAAGATTGAAAATTTAGGAGTTTAAATGTGTCTTCTGCCAGCTGGCAACCTTTAAACTTATATTTATGAAGGCTTTCAAACTTTCTTTCTGCTCTCTCATGGGAAAGACAATTCACTCAACCATACTAACATTAAGGCAGAAATGTTTTAAAAATACAACTACTCAGGTGAAGTCTTTTTCCATCTGCTTTGCCGCTGCTGACAAAAGAAAATACAGCCCTGTAAAACAGCCTTTGTGGCGAGGTTGCAATGGATGGGAGGTGGCAGTGTTGGAGCAGACCTGGTGGGACAGGCAGTCTCCTTGCATCCTCTCCCATACCAGCACTCCCGAATTACACTGCCCCAGGCTGTTTGCATGGTATTTGGTAGGCAGTGGGAAGCTATCTCCACCTGCGCACTGACAAAGCCACAGCACTCTACTCTTGCTAACGCATGGCAGGATGGGTTCACCCAAGCACAGCCCCACGCTCCCCAGCTTCCCATCTGCAACTTGCTTCCGTCTGCTGGCTCTGAACGTGGAGGCAGCAAGCCCAGGGCTGCCTGCAAAACAGCGCGCAAAAGTCTTTGTTTCGAGGCAATGCTAACATACGTTCCTTATGTCAGGATGCTGTGGAGCAAGACCACACAGCTTTCCCAGGCTACAGCATCCTGAAGCATAAAGCACTGGTGGAGCCAAACTACCAGCAAGCCAGGAGACTTGTGGCAGGAGCCAGTGCACAGCACAGCATCCAGTTCATCAAATCGCTTAAGCATGTGTTTAAGTAGTTTACTACCTCAGGACCACAGGGTGTCTGCTCAGATGGCCCTCACAAACCTCAGGATATCTGCTCTATTCCACAAACTGGTCAAAGGGCAGCTCGGAGCCCTGCACAGTCAGTGCCACGGGCAGAGGCTGCAGCTGTGACACTCTGCATCCAGAAGGCTGGGCCTCGGAGCAGGTCACGACTCCAGGCAATCAGATTGAGTTATTGCTGTAGAAAACCTTTTCTCTTTTACCATGGGTTTTTTAAGACTGAGGGCGGATCTTATCAGTGTGTTTAAGTACCTGAAGGGAGGGTGTCAAGGGGATGGGGACAAACTCTTTTCAGTTGTCCCATGTGAGAGGACAAGAGGCACTGGGCAGAAATTGAAGCACAGGAAGTTCCACCTGACCGTGAGGGGGAATTTCTTCCCTGTGAGAGTGATGGAGCACTGGAACAGGTTGCCCAGAGAGGTGGTGGAGTCTCCTTCTCTGGAGATAGTCAAGGCTGCCTGGCTGCAACCCTGTCTACCATGCTGTAGGTGACCCTGCTGAGCAGGGAGGTTGGACTAGATGATCTCCAGAGGTCCCTTCCAACCTTACTGATTCTATGATTCTTTCTTTCCCTATGGTTGTTTATCTCCAGTTTCTCATCTTCGCTCCGGACACTGCAGAAGCTGCAGCATACATATGTTCTGCAGCTTACTGGAACCGCTGCCCCCCTCCCAGTGTTTCAACAACAGTTGGCTGTTTTCTGTATACCAGGAGGGATTAAAGCCCTGTGGTATCTTTCCACATTCTTCAAAATCTTTTCCTCTCTCTGGGGAAGAATCTGTTTCTGATGTTAATGTGGTGCTACATGTTTGTAAAGCATTCTGATCCTGCCTGCTGTCACCACAACACAGTGATAAATTAAGAGTTTAATTTCAGTTTAATTTGCACATGCAGATTAACAAAGGCAGAGGATATGGTAGGGAAGGACAACAGCAATGCTGACATCTCTCCTTCCTCAGTTCATTCATGTGCATTTCTGGGGACTAAACTTCTTTGTCCTAGTGTTGATACATAAAAAGTAAGAAAATTAAAGATTTAGAGTCAATATTACTATGAATCAAATATTATGGAAAAAAAAAGTTTAAGAAAAACTCCTTGGCAATAAAGTTAATACAAATCCTCCTCACTTATTTTAAGTTTTTCATCCTCATTCTTGATGCTGCTACATTTTTGAGGTATGCCCTTAGCTCAAAAAATACGTTAAAAAAAAAAAACTCACCTTGAAGGGCAATGGATAAATACTTGTTCCAGAGCTGTGAGTGGATGGAAAAATACATATTAGCAGATTCCTGCACTGTAGGGCTGAGTTCTCCCACCACCAGTGATCACGTACAATGAGCCCTAAAAGAGACAACATTGGAGCTGCCAAGGCGCTACAATCTTCGGTCCCTGTGACCTGCGGGGTGCCCATAGACTCTCAGACCGGGCTGGCACGAGCACACAACAGTCGGCGTGCACAGGATGCCGCACGCACTCCGCTCATGGTGGCTTTGATGCTTGCCCAAAGGGGACCTGACATGGCAGGTGCTCTCAGCCACAACCTGAGCGCTCTCCCCTGCTAATAAGGTGAGAAACGGAGATATGCAAGAGACAGCATTATTAGGGATTTAACAAGGTCTGGGCAAAAGCAACTCATCATCTGGATGGGAACCATCTGAGTGGCCCTGAGTGGTGCAGCGTATAACAGAAGAGACAATTACCATATATTCACTTTCATGGTCCTTTCCCAGGAGCTGACTGCCACTGAACTGAGTCAAACCATTTACGTGATCAAAGTGATCAGCAATGAGGATGTAGCACTAGTTTTCTGCCATTAGGTAAGAGATGGTCATTTGTGGGAGGATGAAGGAAAACTGCTGAGTGCTTGGTTCAGGGATCCGACAAAATGGCAGTCCTGGATTCAGCGTGTGCAGAAAATATCTGTCCTGGGGCTATGATAGAGGGTATCAAAAAGACATAAGGGGTAGGAAAGGCTCTAATACCTGAACGTGCGAGGTAGGTCTGTAACACTCTTTGAGACAGTGTAGTCTGAGCTACCTGCTCCGTGTCTTGCCCATTACATGGCATTTATGACTCCTCCTACTCCCCACAGGACAAGGCAGCTCTGAAACTCCTCAGCTTGCAGTAGAAATCAAGCACTGCAATCAGACACTGAATCACTGTGTGGACTCTACAGCATCTTATGCATCCCATTTCTAAGATCCTTAGGAGAGAGAGAGAGAGACGGTTGGGAATATATCATTAAGAAAAAGATTTGAAACTGAGACTCCTCTGATCTTTGCAAGACAGTTTAAACTAATTGAAGTGTTAAAAATGGAGTACTCTCATTTTGGCTATAATATATAAAAGTTGTGCTAGGCATCAGGAACTTTTCAAGGCATGCTAATTTATAGATGCTTTTCTAAGGAAGACAAGTGAGTATATTACTTTTCCTTTAATGTGCAGCTGCAACAGCAAACCACACGCACACTGTGTTTTATAACCTTGCTAATTTTCCGTAAGCCTTGGGAGCTATTGGTGGTAACTCTAAAGATCTTGTGTTTCAAGCTAAGATGACGAA
The DNA here is from genome assembly GCF_028389875.1 of Rhea pennata. NCBI lineage: Eukaryota > Metazoa > Chordata > Aves > Rheiformes > Rheidae > Rhea > Rhea pennata. Next base: position 46,509,025 of record NC_084666.1, read on the forward strand.
AAAAGGAAAAAAAAAAAAAAGAAAAAAGTCAAAATAATTTGGTTTTGGAGTACAGCTAACAGCTAAACCAGAGTGATATTGACTCTGATCTCCAGGCAACAGTCGATAATGTCAGGAGACTGTCACACACCGTTTACTTTAGATCCAATTGAAGGCATAAAGTGTGCAGTGGCCAACGGACAAACTAAAAAATGCTAGACAAATCAGTAACCATTCTGGATGATGGCTATATGCATAATATCTGTAGCCATCAGAACAGAGCTCCCTAGTGTAATGTTGCCATTTGAAACACAGACAGAAAACTCAGATATCCATGATAATGAGGAACGTGAAAATATGGACATGGAAATCCTTATCTTCCAATCCCATCAGCATCTAAAGCATTCACCAGCCATTTTATTTTACAGCAGTTCTCAAGGCTCAAGGCTTTTGTTCCACAGCAGAAGGAAGCCAAAATTTCTCACAGAATTTTGTCACAACAGCCCTGCATCAGGGTCCCAGCCTATTTTACCAGCTTTAGACCTGAATCAGAAAGAACAGAACTTTGCAGGCGAGTTTGCTTCACTACCTATACAGAAAGGATGGAAGCAATTTTCTCTGCCACCAAAACATTTTCTGGGGACCTAAATAGAGGATCTTCTGCCCAAACTCTAATCACAGTTCTTATTTTTAAACAAAATATTTCAGCCGTGTTTTCCTCTGTGAGGGGAGGGGCAGGCTGTACAAGAGGTTTATTTGTCTTTAATAGCCTGAAAAATGGAACCGAAGATTTTCTCTTTTCCACTTCTCTGGACTTTTCTCTTTACTTGATGGTCTAAGGGAAAAATCTTACTGTCAAGCCCCTACAGAGATCCAAAATGCTGCTCACGTTCCAGAATCATTTGGAGAACTCACATAATAAAATATTTGTTGGAAAGGCACCAGGGCCAATTACGTACAGGGAGGCAGCCTTAACTCTCACTTTCCATGCTTTGTCAGTATGAGTCAGAACCCTAATGTTATTTGAACTATACCTATATTTTAGATATAAAGCATTTCTTCACCTGTCTGAAACCATTTTATTTACCCTCATACTTTATCCCATATTATCTCTTTAGTTACATTTATTTTAACTTCACTTAGCATGCAGGCAATATTGCCAATTTGCTACCTAATTATGAAACTATGCATCCTTTCACTGCCCTTGCAGTTTTTGAAAACATGCATTAATTCTACCAACTCAAGATATATTTTACCAGCTTACAAGTACATTATTAAGCATTTCACTAGCATAATAAAAATGAAAATATATGAACAGAAGATAGATTATAGATTTTTATATCCTATTCTCCTTTTTGCAACATTATTCTGTCATTTGCTGCTGATTCTATATGTATCCTGATTTAAAAAAAAAAAAAAAGTCACATGAGACACTTAAAACTCTGGTCTGGAAACACAAAACGGAGTTAAATAAGTTCATAATGGCACCCAAAGATCTGCCAAAACAGTTTTTAAACTGTTCCCTGACAAGCTATAAAAATGTGTGGCTAGCTACACTCATCAGCACAGAGGCAATGATATCATCAGCTTGCTAATATATCTTCCATTTTAAGGCCACCAGCGGTCAAGTAGAAGA